>NC_080389.1:14919938-15259047 GCF_028751815.1 Salvia miltiorrhiza
TTACACGTAACATCTTATCCACACGCTGACCTAGCACAGCTCCTACAGCAGAGTTAGACGCATCACACATAATTTCAAAGGGCAATGACCAATCAGGCGCAATCACCACCGGGGCAGAGCTCAATTTTAGTTTTAATGTTTCAAAGGCATTCATGCAAGAGTCATCAAAATTAAACGGAATGTCCTGAGCTAGCAGTTTGCATAGAGGTTGGCTAATTTTAGAGAAATCTTTAATGAAACGTCGGTAAAAACCGGCGTGACCTAAGAAACTCCTAATTCCTTTAACATCAATAGGGGGTGGTAACTTTTGGATTACCTCCACTTTAGCTCTGTCGACCTCTAGTCCATGCTTAGACACCACATGACCCAAGACAATACCACGTGTAACCATGAAATGACTCTTTTCCCAACTCAAGGTTAAGCCACTTTCAATGCACCTTTGCAACACTACATCAATCTTCGTCAAACAATCATGAAAGGACTGCCCAAAAATCGAAAAATCATCCATAAAAACCTCCACGAATTTACCAATCATTTCAGAGAATATGGACATCATGCATCGTTGAAACGTCCCGGGTGCATTGCACAACCCGAACGGCATCCTCTTCCATGCAAACGTCCCAAAAGGAGTGGTGAAGGCAGTCTTGAGTTGATCTTCCGGGGCGATCGCGATCTGGTAATATCCTGACAAACCATCAAGAAAACAATAAAAATCATGCCCAGCTAAACGATCTAACATTTGATCAACAAAAGGGAGAGGAAAGTGATCCTTCTTGGTGACGGCATTGAGTTTCCTATAGTCAACACACATCCGCCATCCCGTCGTAGGACGCGTCGGTACCAACTCCATCTTGTCATTGCGCACAACCGTCATTCCTCCTTTCTTTGGCACGACATGCACGGGACTCACCCACTCACTATCAGCGACAGAGTAGATGATCCCTTCGGTCAGCAGCTTAAGGATTTCCTTGCGCACGACATCCATCAGAATAGGATTCAATCGTCGCTGAGCGTCTCGCTTGGGTGCTGCTCCCTCCTCTAGGTTAATTTTGTGCATGCATGTGGCTGGACTTATGCCACGAATGTCTGCCAGGCTCCATCCCAATGCTGCCTTGTTTTTCTTCAATACCTTGAGCAACGCTGCCTCTTGCTCCCAAGTCAGCGTGGAAGATATGATCACTGGCTTCTCCTCACCTGCTTCTAAAAATACATATTTGAGATTGGCAGGGAGTTCCTTTAGTTCCAGCGCTGACCTCTTGGTTTCTATCTGTTCATCAAAGGGCAGCTCGGTATGGCTGAAGGGTGCTGAGCTCGGCAGAGTTGACTGTAGCAGCGTGGGAATCGGCAGAGCTGGCTGCGGCAGCGCTGACTCTTCAGGCAGCGCTGATTCTTCAGCTTCCTTAGCTAATTCCTCCATGTCGGCCGATCCAGCAAAAGCTTCCATATACTCCTGTTCCTGAATAAATACCTTCTCAACCAAGCCATTAATAGCATCTATATATGAACATTCACTTATGAAATTCGTAGAAGGCATTGCACGATTTTCATGCACCGAAAAAGACACCGACTCCCCTAACACCGTCATTTTAATAGTTCCATGTTTAACATCAATCAAAGTGTTAGTGGTCGCCATAAAGGGTCTTCCTAATAGTAGAGTGTGGTCTCTACCATTCTCATGCACATCCCCAATCTCAAGCACTACGAAATCAACAGGCACAATCAAACCCCCGACTCTAACCAGAATATCCTCTACTATCCCACGGGGGTACCTAACGGACCTATCAGCTAGTTGTAGACACATGCGAGTGGATTTCAAATTACCTAACTCTAATTGTTGAAAAATAGAGTAAGGCATCAAATTAATTCCCGCTCCCAGATCTAACATACCCGTGGCCTTCTTACCATTTCCCAAAGCAATATTAATCACAAAGCTACCTGGATCGCGCTGCTTTGGTGGTAAGGATTGCTGCATGATTGAGGTCGCTACTTCCGAGACTAAAATTTTCTCATTGTCCCCGAACTTTCGCTTGTTGGAAACCAACTCCTTGAAAAACTTCACATACGCCGGTACTTTTCTGATCACATCAAGGAGAGGAAGATTCACGTTCACCTTGGCAAGCATGTTGTAGAAGTCGGCGAACTGTTTATCCAGCTTTTCATTCTTCAATCTGCTAGGAAAAGGGATCGGAGGTCGATAGGGTGTGGTAGATTTATGAAGTTTATTCTCCTTTTCTTCCTCCATCTCTCCATCTTTTTGTTGATCTGCCTTCTCTCCATTGGTAGGGCTGGTCAGAGCTGAGCTCGGCATCTCTGGTCTGGGCTGTGCTGAGCTCGGCAGCTCTGCTCTTGTGAAGGCAGAGCTATTCAGAGCTGAATTAGGCAGAGCTGGACTTGGCAGCGCTGACATCGGCGGAGCTGGATTCGGCAGCGCTGACTGCAGTAGCGCTGACTTTGACTTTGAGAGATTCTGTAATGCTGAGTTCGTCAGGGATGATCTTGGCAGCGCTGGCACTTCCACTTTGTTATCCACCATCTTACCATTACGAAGAACAGTTACAGCTAGAGCTTGATGCGGCTGAGCAGGTTGGCCATGAAACTTTCCGGGCTGCTGTTGTTGTTGGATTTGATTCAAAGTACCGGAAAGTTGACCGACAGTTGTTTCAAGCCTTTTTATGGTAGATGCTTGGGACTCCATATTCTGCTTAGTCATCTCCATATTTTGCTTACTAATCTCCATGAAAGCTTGCAAGGTATCCTCTAGGGATGTTTTCTGTGGTGGCATGGGCTGTGCACTCTGCTGCAGGGCTGATTGTTGGTGTTGGTATTGCGGTCTATATGGTTGAGAGGAGCTTTGCTGCGGAGGGAAATATTGTGGTTGCTGTTGGTAGCCCATTTGGGGTGGTCGACGGTATTGATTCCCCCCAAAATTTTGATTTCCCCATCCAGCATTCGGTTGACTTCTCCATCCTCCATTGACATTCTGTTGCCCTTGATTCATGTTCTGCCCATATGGTCTACTTAGCCCTTGATTATAGCTTTGAAATCCTTGTGCCGCATAGACCTCGGCTTGTCCTTCCGGAGTAAACTCTCCCATTCTATGGCACTCATTAGCTCCGTGGCTGAAATCTCCACAAATACCACAAGGCTCCATATTCTGCATAGCTGGGTTCGGCAGAGCTGACATCGGCAGTTCTGCATTCTGCAGAGCTGGCGTCGGCAGCGCTGCATTCTGCAGAGCTGAATTCTGCACCGGAATGGAAGGTGTATCCATCTTGCCCATCTTCAGCTGTTGTACGTCCCGCATGATTGAAGCCAATTGTTGTTGTATTTCAAATTGATTCGTCACTGCGCTGGCTTCAACTCTTCTTCCACGGACGGATTTTTGTTGGGAGCTCTCAGCTAAAGTTTTAAAAATCCCTTTTAACTCAGTTGCTGTCTTCCGAGCTATGTTACCTCCTGCCGTGCTATCCACCATAAATTGGGCAGTTTGCACTAACCCATCGTAAAAGAACTGCATCAACATAAGATTAGTGAATTGATGTTGAGGGCATTGACGGAGGAGTTCTTCATATCTCTCCCAAGCTTCATGCAAAGGCTCGTCCGCTCCTTGGGTGAACTCCATTATTTTTGTTCTCAACTCCTGTGTCTTATGGCTTGGGTAGTATTTCAGCATGAATTTTTCACAAGCATCTCCCCACGTAGTGATTGAGTTGGGTGGCAGAGATAGCATCCACGTCCTCGCCCGGTCTTTAAGTGCATAGGGGAAGCACTTGAGCTTGAGTTGGTCCTCCGTGAGACTAAGCAAAGGAATTGTTTGCACTTGGGTGCAAAAATCCCGGATGAATTGCAGAGCATCCTCGCTTGGCATCCCGTGGAACACCGGCAGTAAACTCGAGTCATTTGGTTTGAGATTGTAGTTTCTCACAGCAGTGGGGAGCACGATTGCCGACGTGTTGGTATCTCCAATCACAGGTCTGGTGAAGTCTCCCATGTATTCCTTGTTCTGGGCCATCTCCTTCTTCTCCTCGTTTAAATTCTGCTCAACTTTGTCCTGTTCAGAGCTGGTTTCTTCCTTGGTGGTTTTCTGCTCAGTGCGGAAGTTGGCAGGGCTGGCTTGGTCTGTGCTGAAATTGGCAGTGCGAACTTCGGCACCGCTGCCAGCGTTGACTTCGGCAGAGCTGGCAGCGTTGACTTCGGCAGCGAAGAACTTGAAGGCAGGGCTGGCCTCTTCCTCCTTGAAGGCAGGGCTGGCAGCGTTGACTTCGGCAGAGCTGGCAGGGTTGACTTCGGCAGCGAAGAACTTGAAGGCAGGGCTGGCCTCTTCCTCCTTTGTCTCTACGGTGTGCTCTGGAATTTCAGGTTCAGATTCAGAGCCAGAGTAGAAATCGTCAGTTGGAGACACCAATTTGCTTTTAAGACTACGGCGTCCCTGCATGCATAACACTAAACAAACAGATTACGCGTACCGAGTGGAAGAAACGTATAAAAAAACCGAGAAAAACTGGAAATTAAATAAAGCAAGTAAAAACGACACAACTAAACGCCTAAAACTTTCCCCGGCAACGGCGCCAAAATTTGACTCAACCTAGAACACCTCTAGTTTGACTTGCAATAGAACAAGGACATTCTAGTGATGATAAGTTGACCCAGTGTCATCTCTCAAGGAAAGTCTTAAAGAGCTTCTAGTAGTATCGTGGAAAAAGTAATAAAAGAAAGCAGTAAAGAGTTTGATTATTAATCTAAAACTGAAACTTAAAACTGAATTAAAACCAAATTGTAAAATTACTAGGCGAATTAAATTATTAACCCTAGGCAGAATTAAAACAACTTAAATAAAATCTAACTTAAGAAATTAAGTACTTGTAAATTAAAAATAAAACTAATCTAGGCATGAAACTAAAGTGCATAATTTAAATTGCATAATTAAAAAGAAAGCATAAACATGAACTAAAAACATAAACATGATTAAACGAAAATAAATTGAATTGAAATACGAAATACCGTAAATGTCTTGAACGTGTAATTGTGTCACGCAATCACAATCCAATAAATAACTAAAAACTTAACTTAATCGAAAACTAACTAAAAACAATGAATTTTCAATACTATGAAAAAGAACTATGAAAGCAATAAATTCTAAATTTCGGATGCCAAGAGATCTCAAAGATAGAGTCTAAAACTATAGCAAAAGATAGATGATTTTACAATAGAAATGAAACCCTATTTATAGACCTAGCTCTGATGAGAAAGGACATAGCTAGAAAGTAATCGGTGATGGCAAGAATAAACAAAGCTGGAAAGTAATGGTGCTGGCAAGAACATGCGGAGTTGGAAAGAATAAACATAGCTCTGGAAAGTGAACTCCTATAATTATGCTTGGGAAAGGTAGTCAGCGTTGGCGAAATAGGCGGAGCTGGAAAGTAGTCAGCGCTGGCATTTATGGGCGGAGCTGAAAATGGTCAGCGCTGGCAGTTATGAGCTGGGTTGAAAATGGCCAGCGCTGACAAGAATGGGTGGAGCTGAAAATGGTCAGCGCTGGCAAGAATGGGCGGAGCTGAAAATAGTCAGCGCTGACAAGAATGGGCGGAGCTGAAAATGGTCAGCGCTGGCAGTTATGAGCTGAGTTGAAAATGGCCAGCGCTGACAAGAATGGGTGGAGCTGAAAATGGTCAGCGCTGGCAAGAATGGGCGGAGCTGAAAATAGTCAGCGTTGACAAGAATGGGCGGAGCTGAAAATGGTCAACGCTGGCAGTTATGAGCTGAGTTGAAAATGGCCAGCGCTGACAAGAATGGGTGGAGCTGAAAATGGTCAGCGCTGGCAAGAATGGGTGGAGCTGGATTTGGCAGCGCTGACTGCAGTAGCGCTGACTTTGACTTTGGCACTTAGCTCTGCTATGTCGATGTCTGCTAAAAACACCATTTTTAGCCCAAAAATCTCCAAAATTGCATTCTTACATCTATAAAACCCAAATCTCCTGCAAAGCATCAAACAAACCATAAAACGCACCAATTTCCAGAAGATTTAATTTAAAATATGCACATGCAAACCCCTAAAATTAGAACAATTAAGCATAAATCACTTGCATCGCACATGATTTCAAAAGGCTCTCCCCAAATTGGTGGTTGAATGATGGGGGCAGAAGTGAGTCTACTCTTCAACAAATCAAAGGCCTCCTTGCACTTGTCATCGAACACAAAAGACACATCTTGATGAAGCAACCTAGTGAGAGGTTGAGCAGTCTTTGCGAAGTCCTTGATGAAGCGCCTATAAAAACCTGCATGGCCTAAGAAAGCACGAATCTCTTTCACATTAGAATGATAAGGTAACTTAACAATCAAATCAATTTTCGCCTTATCAACTTCTACTCCTCTTGCAGAAATCACATGCCCAAGAACAATCCCCTCTCTCACCATGAAATGACATTTCTCAAAGTTCAACACCAAATTATTGATGTCAGAGAAAGATTTGACTCCAATGCCGCCATGTTCCTTCAGAGCACGAGCTCTGTTCCAACTCACAGAAAAAGAAGGTTTCTTCAGAGTACTTCCGGTCCAGATGAATGCTTTACAAGCTCTGTCAAGGGCAAGCAGAAGTTTCGCTGGCCATTTATAAACAAGCATGCTATGTACCGCAGCACTGTTGATAACAGAAGAAACTAAGCAGAGCCTGCCCGCCATAGAGAGTTGACCACCTTGCCACCTATGTCGTTTGGATTATGTAATGCTCCTGGTACTTTTCAGCGTTGTATGATGAGTCTATTTTCTGACATGATTGAGAGTTGCATAGAAATTTTCATGGATGATTTTACTGTGCATGGAGACTCTTTTGACCATTGTTTGACTAATCTTGAACAAGTTTTGCAGAGATGTGTCGACACTAATTTGGTGTTGAACTTTGAGAAATGTCATTTCATGGTGAGAGAGGGGATTGTTCTTGGGCATGTGATTTCTGCAAGAGGAGTAGAAGTTGATAAGGCGAAAATTAATTTGATTGTTAAGTTACCTTATCCTTCTAATGTGAAAGAGATTCGTGCTTTCTTAGGCCATGCAGGTTTTTATAGGCGCTTCATCAAGGACTTCGCAAAGACTGCTCAACCTCTCACTAGGTTGCTTCATCAAGATGTGTCTTTTGTGTTCGATGACAAGTGCAAGGAGGCCTTTGATTTGTTGAAGAGTAGACTCACTTCTGCCCCCATCATTCAACCACCAATTTGGGGAGAGCCTTTTGAAATCATGTGCGATGCAAGCGACTACGCCGTTGGAGCAGTGCTAGGGCAGAAAGTTGGGAAAGAGAGCCATGTGATTTACTATGCTTCCAAAACTCTCAACCCGGCTCAATGCAATTACACAACCACGGAGAAGGAGCTTTTAGCCATCGTTTTTGCTTGTGAAAAATTTAGATCTTATTTGATTGGCTCTAAAGTTGTTGTTTATTCTGACCATGCAGCTCTTAAGTATTTGCTCTCTAAAAAAGAATCTAAGCCTCGCTTGATCCGTTGGATTCTGCTTTTGCAGGAATTTGACTTGGAGATTAAAGATAAAAAGGGAGCCGAGAACTTGGTAGCTGACCATTTGAGCAGACTGCAGACTGTGTCGGACGGTATGCCCATACCAGACGACTTTCCAGACGAACAGCTGCTGCACATCGACGGTAACACTCTTTGGTATGCTGATTTGGTTAATTTTCTAACTGCTGGAGTTTTTCCTAAGGGAATGGAGACAACCCGTAAGAATAAGTTGAGGAGCCAAGCAAAATACTTCATATGGGATGATCCTTATTTGTGGAAGACCTGTGCGGATCAAGTGATACAACGTTGCATCCCTGATGAGGAGATTCATTCCATTTTGAATTTTTGCCATGCTCATGCTTGTGGAGGTCACTTTGGTCCCAAACGAACAGCACGTAAGATTCTTGATTGTGGTTTTTATTGGGAAACTATTTTTAAGGATTCTTACAATTTCTGCAAAAATTGTGACAAGTGCCAAAGAACAGGTAATATCTCTTCTCGCAATGAAATGCCTCAAGTCCCTATTTTGGTTTGTGAAATCTTTGACGTTTGGGGAATGGATTTTATAGGACCGTTTCCTAGTTCTTTTGGAAATTCTTACATTATTTTGGCTGTTGATTATGTTTCGAAGTGGGTGGAAGTGAAGGCCACCCGCACTAATGACTCTAAAGTTGTTGCAGGGTTCCTTAAAGCTAATATTTTTAACAGATTTGGAGTGCCCCGTGCCATCATTAGCGATCAAGGAACTCATTTTTGCAACCGCACTTTGGAAGCACTTTTCAAGAAATATGGAGTCCATCATCGAGTTGCCACAGCATATCATCCACAATCCAACGGTCAGGCTGAAGTTTCTAACCGAGAAATCAAGAGCATCCTTGAGAAAACAGTCAACCCGAAACGAAAGGATTGGAGTTTGAGACTGGACGATGCGGTATGGGCATACCGCACTGCATTCAAGTCACCGATTGATATGATTTGGTGCGTCGTTTTACACCAAAAATATCCAGAGTAGCCATCAAGAAAACAAAAGAATTCCTTACCAGCCAATCGCTCAAGCATCTCATCAATGAAAGGTAATGGAAAATGATCTTTCCTAGTAGCATTATTCAACTTCCTAAAATCAATGCACATACGCCAACCAGTTTGCAACCTCATGAGAATCAACTCATTCTTCTCATTCTTAACCAATTGAAAACCAGACTTCTTAGGAACCACATGAACAGGACTGACCCATGTACTATCAGAAATCGGATAAATAATCCCTAGATCAAGCAATTTAAGAATTTCTTTAAGCACAACTTCTTTCATGACAGGGTTCAATTTTCTTTGAGGATCCCTAGACGGCTTACTATTAGGCTCAAGTAAGATTCTATGCATGCAAGTAGAGGGACTAATACCTTTGATATCGGCTATAGTCCATCCAATGGCAGATTTATGCATCTTAAGAAGACTTACCAACCTTACCTCTTGTTCTGCACTGAGTTCATTGTTGATGATCACTGGCAGCGTGTCATTCTCTCCTAAAAATACATATTTCAGATGCTGGGGCAGTACCTTCAAGTCCAGCTTCGGTGGCTTCACAACAGAGGGCAAAATCGGTTCTGTGCTGGTCGGTATGGGCATCCTGCTCGACAGGTGCCGAACTGGAATTTCCTCCGTTTAGTACAGCTGCATGATAATCTCTCTAATGGCTTCATTCTCCTCAGTTTTGGAGTTCTCTTCAGTTAGGGAACTGAAAATAACATGCTCAAGCTCATCCTCCCTGAAATTCTCAACAAATTCCTCAACCAAATGGTCAATAACATCAATCATGAACACAGATTCAGGATCCTCAACATGCTTCATAGCCTCAAAAATATTAAATGTGACAACATCTCCATCAAATTCAAGGCTAAGCATTCCACTATCCACATCAATTTTTGCTTTAGCAGTTTTCATGAATGGTCTCCCTAATAGAATCAAGGATTGCTTAGCAGAATCATCCATATCAACAATATAAAAATCCACAGGAAAAATCAAATCATTGACCTTGACAAGGACATCCTCAACAACACCTTCGGGATATGCAGTAGACCTATCAGCTAACTGAATGATAACACGAGTGTCTTTCAAAGGTCCTAATTGCAAATCCTTATACACAGAATAAGGCATGACATTTATGGATGCTCCTAAATCTAGCATGGCTCTCTCAACAGTCTTATTACCTATAATGCATGGAATAGTGAACATACCAGGATCTCGACACTTTTGGGGCAATTTTCTTTGCAGAACAGCAGAAACATTCTCACTCACTCGAATTCTCGCATCATTCCCAAACTTCATTTTCTTAGAGCATAACTCTTTTAAAAACTTTGCGTACCTGGGAACTTGCTTAATTGCATCAAGCAAGGGCAAGTTTATTTCTACCTTCTTGAAGATTTCCAGAATATCCTTCTCTTCTTCAATTCTCTTGTTCTGAGCCAACCTAGAAGGAAAAGGTGGTGCAGTCAGTGATTGAGGAATTGAAACCTTAGGTTTTCCACTTACCTTAGAAGAGATAGGCTCGGTGGATTCTGGTGACTTCTCACTAATTGCATCGTCCTTAGCTTCATCGGGCTTTTCTTTGTCCTGCTGCTTAGGCTGTGGCTCAGCTAGAATTCTCCCACTTCTTGTAGTTACAGCACTTGCATTTTCCTTGGGATTCATCTCCGTGACAGAAGGAAGTCGGCCTTGATTCGCCTGCAGCTTGTTCACCTGAGTGGCTAACTGCGTGATTTGTGTGCCCATATTACTCAACGCTGCCTGAGTTTCATGCTGGAACGCCTGCTGACTTTGCACCAAATTCTTCACAATTTCACTGCTCTGGGTGAGGCTCTTCATGATATCGTTCATATTGGGTGCAGAACTCGGTGCAGGACGTGCGGTATGGGCATCCTGTCCAGCCTGTGGCGGATTCGGCGCGTACATCCCTGGTTCCTGCTGTCTCCACCTAAAATTTGGGTGATTTCTCCACCCTGGATTGTAGGTGTTGGAAAAAGGGTCATTTCGCCTTTGCCTTTGTGCGTTCATCTCTTGCTCATCAGCGGATCCCATGCACACTTGCTCAGTATTATTATCCTGCAGAGATGGACATGCATCAATAGGATGATTATTTTCAAAGCAAATTCCACATTGAACGTGTTGAGTTTTAGAGACGGCAAGTCCTCTAACTAAAGAGGTGAGAGCATCAATTCTCTCGTTCATGTTGGAATCTTCTACTTTCTGCACTGGCCTATAACGATCATCATCCTCATCCTCATATTGTTGGCCATTTGAAACCATGTCAACGATGAGTTGCTTTGCTTCGTCCAAAGTTTTATTGGTCAAGCTTCCACCACAAGCAGCGTCAACAATTTTCCTATCAAAAGAAGACATACCACGATAAAAATAGTTAGTAAGCAATTGGTAGTCAGAAAATCCATGATCAGGACACTTGCGACACAGCTGTTGGAATCTCTCCCAATAATCGGCTAAACTCTCCGCCTTCTTCTGTTTAATGCTGCTAATGGCCATTCTCAAATTTGCAGCTCTGGACTCAGGAAAGAATTTTCGCAAGAATTGTTCTTCTAAATCTCCCCAAGTTCTAATCGAACCAGGAGGAAGATCAAAAAGCCAATCTCTCGCTCTACCCTGCAAAGTATGAG
This sequence comes from Salvia miltiorrhiza, assembly GCF_028751815.1. Taxonomy (NCBI): domain Eukaryota; kingdom Viridiplantae; phylum Streptophyta; class Magnoliopsida; order Lamiales; family Lamiaceae; genus Salvia; species Salvia miltiorrhiza. Next base: position 14,931,109 of record NC_080389.1, read on the forward strand.
AAAAAGTCAATAGCCTCAAATTATTTTCAGTAAAACCATGAGGGCGTAGAGTTGAGCAAACTAGATCAAATTCAGCCAGATGCTTGTGTGCACTCTCTCCAGGTAAATCACCGAATTTGGGTAGCACTTGAATGAAACCAGGCCGTATTTCAGCGTTGCCATTAATGGCAGGAAGGACAATGCACAAAGGGCGATTGCTTCTATGACGGCCTAACTCTCTGATCAGTTGAGGTGGTTCCTGTCGAGGATCAACGATCTCTCTATCGTTCTCCTCATCCCTATTATTACGGTCACCCATTGGATCTTCAATTTCTTCTTGATCCTCAAGACTCGGTGGAGCAGAATTGGATTTCTTTTTCCACTCCTTAGCTTGCTTCTTCAACTTTCGTGCGGTCTTCTCGATTTCTGGATCAAAAACTAATACGCCTGTACGAGAAGAACGGGGCATAAACTAAAAATAAAATAACTAAAAATAAAAGACAGACTGAAATCAGTAAAATCCTGCTTAAAACCAATCCCCGGCAACGGCGCCAAAATTTGGTGCGTCGTTTTACACCAAAAATATCCGGCAGTCAGCCGGTATGCCCACACTGCGCAGACAGCAGTAAGCAAGATCGTCTCCCAAGGAATTGGCGAGAATTTCTTTAATTAAAGCCTGCAAGTAACCCACGAAATTTTGAGAAGAAAATATAGAAAATACTAAACGTAAAATTAAATAAATAAAATCCGAATAAACCAATTTTTCCAATTAACTAAAAGATGAATAAAAATTCCAACAATTAATAAAAGAATTCCAGCAATCAATTAAGTCCACCCTAGCTCAATTATTCCGATCATCGATGCAAAAATAATTTTAAATCATGCAAACAAACCAGTTATAATCACCGAAGACGCTTCTGACGTGATCTTATTTCTCCTTAATTATTCGGTAACCAGGAAGACGCTTCACTAATTACTACCCTAATCGACTGACAACCGTAAGAGACGCTCTATAGATTTAATGAGCCGATAGCATTAATATCTAGAGAAACCCGATTCAAAACCAATAAACTCTGACGCAGGATTATTGAATTAAGACTGCTTTTCCCTTGACCCTGATGTGTCAATTTACCACTAATCAAACCTAAACCACAATTACGGATGGCCGGTTCAATTGGCTATATAATTAATTCTAACCCAATAAATATTTGCAACTATCTAATGGATTAAAACAATTAATATCATTAAACATGGAGAATCGCAGATGCAAGCATAAAATAAAGTATAAGAACAATTAGATCTCACAGAATAATTTCGCTAGTGCTTCCCTAATCAATGCTGGAATAAACGAATTTAGCTAGAAAACATAATTAAATAACACAATAAATAAATAAATAAATTGCAAGGGATGAAAGAAATAAAACTTGATTGGAAGAACTCCAAAATCGCGTTCAGTTGCTGCTCTCAAAAGTTGGTGTCTGAATATATGATATGTCTCCAAACAAAGTGTGCTGAATACTAATATATATACTAAGAAAATAATCAAAACCTTAGTCTAATAAGGCAACTAAAACAAGTCTAATTAGGCAACTAGTCAAAAATGACGTAAAGCCCACAACTAATCTAATTAAAAGCTAATAGGGAAAAGTGACGCAAAGGTCCAAATTTGGAACTATTCCCAATCCCAAAACAATTTAAATATGATCAGCTAATAATAATCAAAGATCCAGCCCATTAATCCTTGTCCGCACAGCCTTCATTCTCTACCACTTCAAGCTTCAAAATTCTTCTCAAAATCATGTCTTTTCTTCAAAACCTATTAAATACCATCAAAATTCACATAAGACCATAATCCATATCCAAAAGATGATATTTAACACGAATTAAGCATTGAAAACATACTAAAATCCCTCAAATAAATGCGTATAAATACGCCCAATCAGAAACGAATGAAAAAGGAGGAAAATATATGTATTATACCATTTTTCATCAAAGATGATGCGTCCTAAAAAGAAAAACGTTCAATTTCAACATGCAACTATAAATTGGTGTTGTAATTTTTAGTCTAGTATACAAAAATGTCCATATATCCAATTATTGTAATGTGTGACACAATCTAGCTATGTATTGGTGATACTATTAGAATGGACAAAACTCCAATAAAAACTGATGCACCATGTGCATGGCCATTGAACTAAGATTTTAAAAAGGGTAAATATCATAAAAACCCCTGAAGATTACCCGCTTTATAAAAAATACTCTGAAACTTTCAAAATGTTTTCTAAACCCTCAAACTATCAGATTTTTATCAAATATATCCTGCATCTATTTTTCGGTCACCAAAAACGTGATGTGGCTCGCCGGATGCCACAATGTAATTTATATTCTATTTTTTTAAAATGTAATGACAAAAACGACGTCGTTTCGTACTATATCATTTAAAAAATCCACTCTGAAATTTAAAATTCACTCCTATCGTGTTTGAAATTCACGCTAATAACCTAGAATTAGGGATAAATACGATAGAATATGGTACGAAACGAAGTCGTTTTTTCCATGTCATTTAAAAAAAATAGAATATAAATTACATTGTGGCATCCGTCGAGCCACATCACATTTTTGGTAACCGAAAAATAGATGTAGGATATATTTGATAAAAACTTGGTAGTTTGAGGGTTTAGAGAACATTTTGAAAGTTTCAGGATATTTTTGATAAAATGGATATAATTAAGGGATTTTCATGATATTTACCCTTTTAAAAATGATTTTAAAAATGAGCGGACGACACTATATTTTTGTATTAAAGAACAAGTTTAGATAGACAAAATTACTATTTATATATAAAATAATTTAAAAACATATATAAAATACAAACCCAAGTATATTAACTAATACAAAAAATTTGTGGGGCGATCGTTGAGTCGAGCCCAGGACTTGGCTCTGTCTCTATATATAGTGAAAATTGTTATGAAATTATGAACGAAATGCTAGTTTATGAATAAAAATAAATAGATCGAATGCGAGTCAAACTTGAATCGTAAAAGATCATCGTTCTATCATATACACGATTGCACACGAGACCAACTCATTAGAGTAGTCATTTTTAGGCGGTCAAAGAGGTTTGGTCAAGTCTTCCCTCACATGCATTTTGTGTATTTAATTTCCATTAACAACTCTCCATTCTTTCTTGTTGATATCTTCTCACTTTCAAAGATGGATTGCGTTTAGAGGAAGTCAATGCTCACAGTTTGCAAATAATGTTTCTGGGTTTTATCAATTTTTTGAATTTGTTGGTGAAACTAAAATAACTTTTAAACGTGCATTTGGAGTTTCCGAGCCAAGTATTAATTGGCGAATAGAAGGTGTTTGGAAAATAATGTATAATACTCCGTCCTTCCCATATATATAGGCTTGTTTTCCTTTTTTAGATATCTCATTTATATAGGTCTATTTCTATAAAAAGTAATGTTTTTTTATTCATTTACTATTGTATCTCTATTTAATACTTTAATTTACCCTAACTTTAATATATCATTGAATAATAAATGGGCATATTAGGAAGTTTACTTATATATTTTCATTTCCAATGATTTTTCTTAATTTTTGTGAAAATCTCAATCAGCCTATGTACATGGGCCGGAGGGAGTACAAAAGATCTTCATGGGACCTACCTACAAAATATCTTAAAAACTGTAATTTCTTTTTAAAATAAAGATATTATCAATGAACAAAGATTTTATTAAGATATATAATTCAAACTAGCATCGACGGGAAACTATTTTTATACATACATATATATATATATATATATATATATATATATAATTGATACAAGCTTAATTATTATATTTATAAATATAATAAAAAAATTAGTTAAATATGTTTGAGCGGCATATTAAAAATAAAATAAATAAAAGAATTCACAATATGATAAAAATTGATATTATGTAAAGATAAAGAATAGTTAAAAATTAAAATTAAAATTAAAATTAAAATTAATTAAAAAATAAATTTATTCCAAAAAATGAGAGAGGAAAGAGATTTTTTTTAAAAAAAAAATTATCTTTAAATAAATATAACTTATAATTACTCGAATTACACAATTTCATAAAGAAATAAAACAAAAAGGTAAGAAGATAAAAAAGTTTCAATTTTATTATAACTACAAAATTATCATTAAATTTGAAATTAATTTCAAATTAAATTAAAAGTTTCCTTTTAATATATTATAGATTATATATTACAAACGATAAATTACAATTTGAAAAGTCAACTACCCATTTACAACCTACATACAAAAGATCTTAAAAACTGCAATTTCTTTTTAAATAAAGAAATACATATGGTTCTCGATACCGGTTCGTTTTCTGTCTGCTTCAACTTATAACCAAACCTCTCTTCTTTTTAATATTTATATATACGGAAATGACGTTTGGACACTGTGTGTCCATGACACCTCCAAAAAACCGCCGGTTTTCCTACTAGCTTAAATGGGCCGGTTTTTAGTGATTTATTGATTGACTAATTTATCCCTTATTAGATATATCGTTTTATTGTTTTGTTTTGTTTTTTTTTTTGTTTTTTTTTTCTGTTTTATGATTTTCGAAATTTATGGTTTTTTTGTTTCCTTATATTTTCCAGCTTTTTTTTTTAAATTAATATTATTTATTTTTATGGATGATTAAATTTTTTATTTATATTCTAAAATTATGTTTTATTTATTTGTTTCCACTAATTTTATGATTCTCTTTAAAAAATTTCTTTTTTTTTGTTTCCACATATTATTTTTTTATTGTTTCGAAAATATTTTTTCTGAAATTTTTGTATTTTTCAAAAATTATGTTTTTTTTTTATTTGTTTCCACTAATTTGGATATTCTTCTAAAAATAATTCAAGATTTGTTTCCACTAATTTAGATATTCTCCTAAAATAATCTTTGATTTGTTTCTACTAATTTAAATATTAGATATTATCCTAAAATAATCTTTGATTTGTTTCCACTAATTTAGATATTCTCCTAAAATAATCCTAGATTTATTTAGACATTTATTTTATTTTTTGATTTTTATTTTTTATTTTGCGAATTATATGTTAATTTTATTTGTTTCTAGTAATTTAGAGATTCCTTTCAAAGTATTCCTAGATTTGTTTTCATTTTTATATTTTTTTTCAAATATTTAATAAAAAAAATTCGAAGACGATTTTTAAAAAAAGCAAAATACAAGAAAAAGGTGCTTGGTGGATTTGAACCTTAGACCTCAATAATATGTGAGTTATACTTTGCCACCTTGTCCGGTAGTGGCAACCGCATTAGTGAAGCATTAGAAAAATAAAATAAAATGAATCATATGATGGGGCATCAATTGAAAAAATAAATAACATATACTTGGACTAAATGTATTATAATAATCCAGTAAATGCTATATAACAATAGGAAATAAATTTTAATTAATTAATTGAAATAAATTAGTGAAGTTCGGAAAAAAATAATTGTGAATACGATGCCATTTTGGTTGGAAAATTATATAACATATAATTTAAGACAATGTATTATAATATTTTATTGAAGTCGAAATAATTAAACTCAACGTTCATCAAGTTTAATTATATAATTGAAATAAATTAGTGAAGTTGAAAGCAAAAATATAATCAATCCTACGTAGCGATTTTGCTCGGAAAACTATATAACATATACTTTATTAAAAGCGATATAATAATAAGAAAATGAAGTACTATAGTGTGAGTAATGAAACAGAAAATTTTCAACTAAATCATGCAATGAGATTTTGCTCGAAAAACTATATTACATATACTTTATTGGAATATATTATAATAAAGTATTATAATCGATATGATGTTAACAAAATGAACCATTATTGTGTGACTAACGATGTTGCCGTAATTATTGTAAAACTATGAAATAAAATTTAATTAATTAGTGAAATTGTAATAAAAAAATGAATTTTATAAGATATATATATAATGAAGGAATATTTATGTTGGAGAAACAATTGAAGTTGTTAGGCACAAAAAAAAATGCCTAGAATATATTATAAATGAATTAATATATATGTTGTCAAAACAATTGAAGATGTTTTTCCCTAAAAAATATAAAATTGCATAGAATAAATTATAAATGAATAAATATATTAAACAATGAAATTATGTGATAACTTATTATGGAGGTACAATAATAAAATTGTGCAATTGTGAAAAAATTGGATTAGTATAAACCTTAGTATAATATCATGATGAATTAGTGAAGTTGAAAAAAAAATATACTCCATTAAATAGAGTTTAATTAATTAATTGAAATAAATTAGTGAAATTGAGAAAAAAAAATTAAATGAATCATACGCAGGAATATCGCTCGAAAAACTATATAACATATACTTGAAGACAATGCATTATAATATAGTATTGAAGCCGAAATAATTAAACTCAACGTTCATCAAGTTTAATTACCTAATTGAAATAAATTAGTGAAGTTGAAAGCAAAAATAAAGTATAATCAATCCTACGTAGAGATTTTGCTCGGAAAACTATATAACATATACTTGAATACAATGAATTATAATATAGTACAAAAAGTGATATAATAATAAGAAATAATTATACTCAATGAAATAGAGTTGAATTAATGAATTGAAATAAATTAGTGAATGTGAAAAAAAAATTAAAAAAAAATGAATCATAGTCAGGGATATCGCTCGGAGAACCATATAACATGTACTTGAATACAGTTTATTATAATATAGTATTGAAGTCGATTTGGTAATAAGAAAATGAACTGCTATAGTGTAAATAATGAAGTCGAAATAATTATATTCAGTGAAATGAAGTAGAATTAATTAGTGAAGTTATATTAAAAAATAAAGGAAATATATTGTTTATTTGAATTTATTATAATATAGTATTAAATGCGATATAATAATAAAAAATTGAACCAACTAAAATAAAAAATAAAAAATGAACTACTATAGTGTGAGTAATGAACTCGTATAATTATACTCAATGTAATAAAGTTGAATAATATAATTGAAATAAATTAGTGAAATCGAGGGAAAAATGTAAATAAAAACAATTATACAAAGATGCATCGATCGAAAAACTAAATAACACATACTAGAAGTGAATGTATGATAATATTGTAATTAAATCGGAGTGATAATAAAAAAATGAAATTAAGTTGAATTACATAAGATATATATAACGAAGGACAATTTATTAAAAATGAAGACTATGTACAACAAGTCGATTCAACTATTCGTTACAAAATAAATATTTATTAATTATTTTAAGTTAAATTAGTTATTTTGAGGAAATAAAAAATAAAATGAGGTGAAATGGTTCATATGAATGTATTTCGCTCGCAAGACTATGTACAAAAAATCGATTCAACTATTCGTTGCAAAATAAACATTTATTTTGCACCTTATAGGGGTGATTTTTTTTCTTCTTTTGATTTTGCACCTTTTTTTTCCCCATTAAGTAATATCTCTTTATTTGTTTTTTGGTTAGTATAATTTCATTCTTTTGTTTTTACTATATCATTTTTTTTATTCCTTAAGATTGTTAAAATAGAATTTTGAACCTCACCAAATGAAGTTGAATACTTCACATAATATCGCCATTTTTAGGATCTCATTTTAAGAATGATAAAAATCATGCAACTAGTTATACAAAATTCGTTCAAATAATTTAACAAACAGTTGGCGTGCGTTAAATCTCTTTTAGTTAATAATCTTATTTAATAATTTAAATTTTAAATAACACGAAAAAATATTATTCAATTATTTACAAGTATTAATCTTACTACATTATTAGTGTAAAACAATAAAAAATATAATTTTCGAAACAAATAATGTGTATAGAAACAAATCTATGATTATTTTTAAGAGAATCCCTAAATATGTGGAAACAAATAAATAAAACATAATTTTCAAAAGAAAATAAATAATTTAATCTTCATAAAAAAAATTAATTTCGAAAAAAATAATAGCTGGAAAAATCTAGGATTATTTTAACAAGAAACACTAAATTATTGGTAACAAATAAATAATAATATTTTTAAACAAATAAATTAAAAACAATCCGGAATAAAAAATCATATAACTTCAAATTATATGGTGTATATAAATTTCAGAAATAAGAAACAGTAAAATAAGGAAATAAATAACCGAAAATTTAGGAAACAAAAAAACTTCCATTTTGGAAATCATATAACCGAAAATTTAGGAAACAAAAAAACTTGCAGTTTGGAAATCATATAACCGAAAAAAAAACTCAATAATACAAGGGATAAATTAGTAAATACAAAAATCCCTCAAAACCGGTCCATTTGGGCTAAATGAAAAAAAATCGGTTTTTAGCAAGTGTCCAGGACACCAGGTGTCCAAATATCATCACCCTTATATATATATATATATGAGAGAGTTCAATGGAGACCACTCCCTTAAATAAAGAATAAAGACTAAATCATATGCGTCGATATTGTTTAATCTAATGGTGATCATTCAACTGATTAAGATTATTAATTTTTGGTTATTTAATTTAATAAAGGTAGGTATGTAATTAATGCACTAAATATATGTAATAAAATCTTATATTTATGGAATATCCGTTTGTTACGTGAATAATGCATTCACAGAACAAATGGACATACTAATGTCCATCAATATATTTGTATAAAAACAAATGAACATACTAATGTTCGTCGATATGTTCGTATAAAAATAAATGAACATACTAATTTTCGTATAAAAACAAATGAACATATTAATATTTGTCGATTTGTTCGTATAAAAACAAATGAACATACTAATGTTCATCGATACGTTCGTTGAAATAGATCAGGTCCCAGAATGGGAAGAGATGAATTTCCGAAATTTGTTAAATAAATGCTAATCACCTATTTTTAATTACATGAAAAATTAAATCCGGATGCAATCTGAATCGTTGATTGAGATTCAATGATTGACCTTGATTTGGTCTTTATTCTCTATTTAGGGGAGTGGTTGTCATAGAATGCAACTATATATATATATATATATATATATATATATATAGGGAGAGGTTCAAGAAAGAACCATAAATAAAAAAAGAACGGAGAACCATTTTCAGCCATTCGATTATCAAGATCTACGGTGGATGTATCATCTTGTCGGATGAATGCAGATCTTGGGTTCGAATCCTGAAGGGAGCAATTTTTTTTATTTTTTTGAGTGCATTAATTTTAACAGCGAATGCATTAATTTTTACAGTGAATGCATTAGATTTGATGGTTCTCACGTTTTCACAAATAACGTAGTTCTCTCTAGAACCACACCCTATATATATATATATATATATATATATATATATATAGGGAGAGGTTCAGGAAAGAACCATAAATAAAAGAAGACCGGAGAACCATTTTCAGCCATTCGATCATCAAGATCTACGGTGGATGCATCATCTTGTTGGATGAATGCAGATCCTGGGTTCGAATCCTGAAGGGAGCATTTTTTTTTATTTTTTTGAGTGCATTAATTTTAACAGCGGATGCATTAATTTTTAAAAAAGAATGCATTAGATTTGATGGTTCTCCCGTTCTCACAAATAATGTAGTTCTCTCTAGAACCACACCCATATATATATATATATATATATATAGGGGAGGGCTATACAGAAAACTCCTCTTAGACTATAATATAAGAACAAATCCTAACCATTTAAATCATTTTTTGAATGGCTGAGACTAAATTTCTATGGGTCGTTACATTCAGCCACAATCTGCCTATAGTTCATCGCCAATTTTTGGAAAAGGGTATTATTGGGTCTTGTAATTTAATCTCTCTCTTAATAACTAGTTACCGCAATCAAAGCCAAAATTTTGGGAAACAAAAATCTTAGCATTTACTAGGGTTTGAGTTACTTCTTCTTGTTGGTGGCGCATGATTTCGAGAACTCAAAAATTCACTCTCAATTTATTTTTAGTGCAAGCTGCCAGAAATTCAAGCCCCTTTGAATCAACTAAATTCATTCAACATTGTTAGGTTATGGCAAGAACAAAAGGGAGCAAGAATGGTGAGTTTTTTGATTCTTGAAATTCAAGCTCTATCTATTTGTTTTTTTTTTTTCTTTGAGAGCATCTATTTGAATTCTGAAATTTCACGGAATTGGTTCATCGAGAACCATCAGTTAATTCGTGAAGATTAAATATTTGTTGATGCGAATGAAGGATAAACGAATGAACTGGATTCATACATAATTTTTAAGAAAGATTGTGGATACATTTTAGGCGTCTATTTATTTAACTTTGAGAGACCTCGTTTTCTTCCTTGTTGACTATACAGAGATCTCGTTTTCAGAGATGAACCAAGTTTTTTAATTTCCACTTTCACCTGTTGTCGTTTTCGATTCTTTGACCTCATTACGGGATTGTTTGTAAAATGTCATACAGGGATTGAATTGTGCTATTTTATTTGGCATGTGTTATGTTGGCTTTAGATTGTTAAAAAGTTAGGATGAATAATTGGTAAACATTTTTGCAGTTGTGAAGCCTGCGGACGGAGGAAAGTCAAATATGCAAAGGTAAAAACTATATTTGGATTGTGTAAATGTTAGAGCTACAGTACGAATTATTTGACTTGTGAAAATGCATTGAATACAAGGCTTGTGCATCGAAAATGTTAGTTGTATTAAGCATAATGGGGAAAATGGAAAATTACTTATTTCGGATAAAATGGTGCATAAGACAGTATGAATTATTTAGATTGTTAAAATGAATAAATTATGCATTGATAAGTGCATTTGGTAGTTCCAGACAATTCATATTGCACTCCTTACGGATGGGTGATAATTCGTACAGTACAAACATCTCCATCTGCATAATAATTCATACACAGATTGATTGTCCTCTATTGTGTTTATTAAAAGTGGATTGCATTTTTTGGGCATGTTTTTTAAAGTGGAGGGCGGCTGTTGTCGCACGTCCTGGTGGAGGGTGGCGCGGTGGTTCTGAATCGCGTAGGGGCGCGGGGTGGCGTCGGGACAGCGTGGCAGTTGCAGGTGCGGACGGCGGGAGACTGACGTGAGTTGTGGTGGTGGCGGTGCTGCTTCTCGGCGTCTGGATCCGGCGCTGTGTGCAAGAGAGATGAACAGAGGTGGTGCATGGATGAACGGAGACAGGATATGGAGTAAGGAGGCGTGGCAGATATTCGCAAGGCGGCGCTAACAGTGTCCGGTTGAACTGAAGTGGTGGGCGGAGCGTGGCGTCCATACTAGAAGCAACTTGGAGACCAGGCCGCGCTCTGCATGGCGTTCAATTAGGGCCGAGGATTTATCTGCAATTTCAGCATATTATTATATTATGCATACAATTTCACTAAATAATTCACATGTTTATACTAACTTTATGTTGTAATGGATGAGTATGAATTTAATGTTGAAACTGTACGGATAATTCATACATTGTTAATGTAAAATGCGTACTGTGTTGCATATTAGTTAATTAATTTATAATCCGATCATTCATACTTTGATAATGCACAATTCGTACAAAGTTGTATTTTATTAATTCATTCATTGTTAATGCAAAATTCGTACGTAAGCTGAAGAACTTACTTTTTTATTTATTTTGGATAAATGTTCTTTAAAATTGTAGAAAGAATAAAAGAAATTTGATTAAAGTAAAAAAGAAATATTAGTAATAATTCATACATTGTTAATATAAAATTCGTACAAAGATGCTAGCAAAATTCGTGCAAAATTGTTAGAAAATCTATTTAGTAATAATTTATCTCATATACATGACTGTACGAATAATTCATACATTGTTAATGTAAAATTCGTACTGTGTTGCATATTAGTTAATTAATTTATAATCCAATCATTCATACTTTAATAATGCAAAATTCGTACAAAGTTGCATTTTATTAATTCATAATCCAATAATTCATTCATTGTTAATGCAAAATTCGTACGTAAGCTGAAGAACTGACCTTTTTTTATTTATTTTGGATAAATGTTCTTTAAAATTGTAAAAAGAATAAAAGAAATTTGATTAAAGTAAAAAAAAATATTAGTATTAATTCATACATTGTTAATATAAAATTCGTACAAAGATGCTAGCAAAATTCGTGCAAAATTGTTAGAAAATCTATTTAGTAATAATTTATCTCATATACATGAGCATTTTTTAATATGAAATAGTAAGTATTAAATAATGTATATGAATGCTTCGTCTCATCGTCACAACAACCTAAGTATTTTTGTAGATTGTTGAATGAAAAAATATATGTTTAAAGGTAAATCATTTTGATTTGATTGTATATGGAAAGTAATATATTTTAATAAATGATATCCCCAAAATATTGGAAGAAACGGATTGCTTCAATTCGTAATTACTAAGATATCCTCCATAGTAATAACCGTGTATTTTACAAATGAGATTTAAGAATAATCTTGACCATTAGATCTTCCAAATCTAATGGTTGTCATTAGGTCCTATTTTATATGCTAAAAAGAGTTTTTATTTTAGCCTCCCCTATATATATATATATATATATATATATATATATATATAATGATCAAATCGTCTAATACTTTCAATAGAAGAAAAAGAGTCCTACAACGAGTAAATCGTCAAAACCTTAACATTCACTACGAAAAATTTCACATATCTCAATTAGATTTGTAGATTTAAGATTGAAAGAATGAAAGCGACGACATAACGATACAACAAATTATAGAGTTTGTCGATTTTAAAGAGGCAGATGATATTTTAGCGAATTTCACTATTTCTTGCCCTAATGTAATGATATGGGAGTCGAGTTTCCCAGCCTGGCTCCTCGCCTTGATTCATCGGGACATTAGCTAATATATTATGCTGCTTTATCCTCAAAATAAAAAAGAGAGGCATATGATATTTTCGCCGTCGAGAGTTGGTGACAATTTAAATTGGTATTCCACGAAGCCGAAAACGGGAAAAATTTTGCCCTCTTATCTTTAGTTGGTGACAATTTAAATAGATTTGTTAGAATATTTAAAGCTGAAATGGAGAGATTAGGCCTTGCTATGCAGAAGGGAAAGACCCCTTAACCGTGAAGAATATACTAGTTACCATCAGAAAAGAAACATGTTTCTACTTGACATTTTTATCATAATTTTCTTTAATATTTTTGTAATATATGACTTTACGAATTTTACTTATTAATTATTAGATTTTTTTTTAGTGCTAGCTAGTAGGGGTGTAAGTGAGTTGAGTTAGCTCGCGAGTTACTTGGGATCGACTCGAAAATTACTCGATATCGACTTGATATTAATCGAGTCGAGCTTGAGCTCAAGCTACTCAACTAGGTATCGAGCTCGAGTTTGAATTTCATCATACTCGACTCGTTAGGCTCGCGAGCCTAATCGAGCTTTTAAAGGAATTTATGATTTTATTCATATACTATAGCTTAATTACTAATATAGTCAGTAATATATACTCATTCCCTTCACGAAAAAGTGCCCCATTTGAGTGTCGGCACGAGTACTAAGAAAGCTGATAAAGTTGTTTTGAGTGGGGTAAAAATTAGAATAGGAGTAGTGCTAATGACATTGATTAGTTTGTTAATATTTTCTTGTCTTTTAATTGTTGAGAGTTTAAACAAATCTACTTTTTATTGAGTTCGATTTTAATGTTAAAGACTATTTAATTGTTATGCCTATTTTAATTCTTGTTTTTTTTAACATATTCATTCTTAATTTTTTATGCCATTTTAATGCTAAAGACTATTTAATTTTTATTTTATTGTACTTCAATATCCATGTATAGTTATGAGAGATTGAAAGAAAAGTTCCAGTGGATGATATATATGTGGACAATATTAATTGTAGAGAAATCAATTGATTAGTTGGCAACTGGAAATGTGTGTATTTCTTCCACTTGTTTGAGTTCAGAGAAAGAGTAATTTAATTTTGGGGGAAATGGGATTGATTAGGCGTGGGGGAGTTGGTTTCGTAATTTTAATTAGTGAGTTAATTGTGTGGGTTAATTGCATAGATTAAATAAAATGATGGGTTTATTAATGGCATAAGTTGTAAATAAATCAAAAAGTAAAGGGTATGAATGTACAAAAAGGTAAACATGACACTTTTTCGTGGACAAAAATAAGAGATAAGTAAGGCACTTTTTCGTGGGCAGAAGGAATACAATTTGTGCAAACGTGTATGAGACGAGCTTAAACAAGATCGAACTCACCGAGCTTAAACGAGCTCAAACACGATTAAGATTCAACCATCAAATCAAACCGAGTCGAGCTTGAGCTCGAGCTTCATGCTTATAAATCGAGTTCGACCTTGAGTATGTCAATACTCAATTCAACTCGGCTCATTTCCACTCCTACTAGCCAATGCGTTGACGAATATGTAACCATTTTAGCTAATGGGCCTTCAAATATTAAATTCTTACATATTTAGCTCGTTTTGATTAAGTACATGCAGTTCGTTTGGATTTTGTTAATCTGCATGTTATGCATAAATAAGCCATGTTATGTAATGTATTTAATGGCCTATCTTTTATTTTCATCTCTTGTTAATCTGCATGTTATGCATAAATAAACCATGTATGTAATGTATTTATTGGCCTATCTTTTATTTTCATCTCTCATATGTAATGGCCTAGTTCAAAAATATAAATAAATATTTAATTTCTATTTTTATTTTTTTGCGGAGGGGTTAGGTAGACCGCCAATCTATAGATAAAATATCAACCAGTGTCTTATACAAGACGTCGCCCAAAAATGACAACGCCCAACAGATGCAACAAAACGAAACAAAAAACAGACAGAACAAAACTATAGAGGGATTAAACAAAAAAATGGCTCCATCCGGAATACAAAAGAAGCGAAATCAGAAAGGAATACAAGCCAAAGCAACTAACTATCCACATAAAAACTGAATCTAAAGTTAGGGTAACCAAGTTGATCCATCCTAACCGGAGAAAGAAATTGCCGAGGAGCAGAAGAATAATCAAAAGTAGTCAACGTCTGAACTTGATGCCCTCTCCTTGCCATAAAATCCGTAGGCCGGTTTCCCTCTCAAGGAATGTGAGAGAAACGAACTCGCCGAAGCTTAGTAAACAGCCGAATCCAAGCAATAGTATGACGTATACTAGCATGACCGTGGTTAGGGCTGTAAATTCGGGTTGCGGGTATCCGGTATACCCTCACCCGCCCCGATACCCGCGCGGGTATCGGGTAACCGATACCCGCAAAATTGAAGAGGAGGGTCGGGTGCGGGTATCAAATCCTCAAAAATCGCGGGTAGAGGGTACCATCAGGTAACCCGCGGGTACCCGCATACCCGCAATATAATATGTAACAATTAAAATTAAATAATTTTATTTAGGAATTTTTAGGAATTAACCTCCCAAAACTCCAAGCCCTAGTTTCGTCTCTCTCTCTCTCTCTCTCTCTCTCTCTCTCTCTCTCTCATCTGATCTCTCTGCCTCCTACGGCCTCTCGACTCTCTCCAGTCTCCCCTCTCGACTCCGCCGCTGCCCCGCGTCGCCCCGTCGCTGCCCACCCTCACCGTTGTTAAACTGATTTAGCGTTTGAACTTGAATTTTGATCGTTGTGCTTGTTTGTCAGCTGTTTATTTATTATTTATTCGTCACAGATTTTATGGATAATCGATGAAATAGAAATGATATTTTCAATTTTTTTTGTGAAATGCGGGATAAAATACCTTATCGCGGGACAAAATACCCTCCAGCTGGACCAAAAACCCGCAAAATTACAATAATAAAAAAATTGTGGGACTGTGAGGGTACCCGCAACATGCAGGAGGTCGGGTGAGGGTGGGGTTTTAGGCGGATTTTGTCCCGCGGGTAGGGTACCCGTGGGTACCCGAATTTACAGACCTAACCGTGGTGCCCAGCAGACATGAGCAAAGCAATCGCCGCCGCATCCATCTTAACCCAGATATAAGAAGAAAAAGTTATACCCAACCTAATACCCTCGAGCAGGGTAGCTAACTCAGCATCAAAACTGAAAGTAGCATCACAAGGGGTGCAGGAGGCAATAATGAGGGCTCCAGTATGATCACGAACCACTCCTCCACCTGTACCGCGCTGTGTGAATCGAAGGAACCATCAGTGTTCAGCTTCACCCAAGGAGACTCCGGAAGGAGCCAGCAAACCAGAGTGGAACGAAGAGTCCGCCTCACGGACTAAGTCTTCGCTTACGTAAAGATAATAATACCATCCGCATACGAAAGATGAGAAATAGGGAAACCCTTGTAAGCCGTCCTATACATCGTGTGTCTCTGAACAATAATCAGTCGATCTAAAATACGGGATAAATAATCCGCAGCCAGCACGAACGAAGAAGGAGAGAGATGATCACCCTGTCGATCTGAGCCCCCGAGTCGACTGAAAGAAACCAGAAGGAGTTCATTACTTTTTTTTTTTAGGCTAATATTTTCATTACTTGAAAAATGATCAAAGATGGGTCTACCTCATAACTAATTTCCTACAATGTCGATATTATGAATAATTATACGCGTTGGGCTTTTGGGGATTTAAAATCCAAATAATAGGCATCATGCAGAGACACGTCCCGTTTAGGACAAATATAATCTTAATTATGAGGATAATAGTACATTTTCAAAAATAAAAAAAATAAAAATAAAAATAGCGATGTCGGCCCGACGAATAGAAGCCCGACCCGGAAATCCAGCAGGGTCCAACGTGCGAAGTAGAAGACACGTGCAGCTCCCTTAGCTTACCTTAATTCCTAAGCAAATATCTCAGTGTGAACTCGTTCCCTTCCCTTGGAATCCACTAGAACACTCTGACCTTCTAGAATTTCTTAATTATTCCATTAAAACCATTTTGAGGGAGGAAACAATTTTAGAAAATAGACATTGTACCAAATAAAAAATAAGAAAAAGAAGAGGGATCTGAATAAAATAACTAAGATCCAATTCGATCTTATTTATTTTCCGTTCATTTTTTTAATATTTGATTTATATAAATAATACTTTTATTAATCACAAATAATATTCATAAATTATCTTTTTTGTAAAAATAAATAATACATTATAAATGACACTTGTGATAACGTAAAATAATACTTTTTAAATTAAATAATATTATATATAAAATTAAATTATATATTATAAATAACACTTTTAATGTATGTAAATAATTTTTTTTGGATAAATCCATTCAAATCAGATCGATCGCACGGTGCTTCCGAATGCAGTGGAGAATTTGCGAAATATAAAGGGTTAATTATAGTTTATAGCCTTAACTTTCAATAAATTTCAGTTTATAGCCTGAACTTTAATTTATTTTTTGTATAGCATGAACTTTGAGAAATTACTTAATTTTAGCCACAATTGCACAAAAATTATGTTAGTAATCAATTCTTTATTATAATTACAGCTCTAATGATGATCAATTACCCCGAAATTAGAGTCTAATATATTCTACACAAAAAAAAAATCAACAGTAGGTAGCACATCGTCATCGGACCACCGGTGTAGTCGAAATCGCACCATAAAATTAGTAAAATGATGTCAACTTTCATACGCGATTCTGGTTTCATCGGTGGTCCGATGACGATGGGCTACCTATTGTTGAAAATCTCTTTTCGTGTAGAATATATTAAACTCTAATTTCGTGAAAATCGGTCATTTTTCATGTGTAATTTCAACAAAGAAAAGCTAATGTCATAATTTTGATGTGATTATGACTATAATTAAATAATTTCTCAAAATTCAAGCTATACAAAAAATAAATTAAAATTAAAGTTATAAATCAAAATTTATTGAAAGTTCAGGCCATGAACTATAATTATTCCAAATATAAATCACATTAATATGAAATCGTCGTGTAAGAGAGAAGGAGATACAATTTTCCAGCCACCACAGAAAAGAGATAAAATTTCCATAATTGGATGGGAAAGTGAATTACACAATTATAGGAATCGACAAGATTATAAGACAGACGTCAATATTTGCATGACTTCTGCATTCACAACTTTATTGCTCCACTAAAATTACACTCCATTTCCTCCACAAATTGTATCGCTATTTGAGTATGTCATGAATTTCAAGAAAGCTACTGAAAATTGTGTGAGATATACTTATTAAAATTAAAAAATATATTTTGTGAATGAATCATAAAATATAAAAATATAATTTGTGAACGGAAGAAATAACCCTAGTAATAATTAGAAATCTTTATTATCCATGTAAAGAAAAAGGTTAGTTGCTAAATAATTTCCATTTCAATGTTTTTAATTAGTTCCAATTATTAAAATGTTTCAACAATATTTCAATTCTTTATTTTAATCATTCCAAAAGAAAAAGAAAAAGAACTCACAAAATTGAAAATCTAATTTACAATATTTTAAAAGTTTGAATTTATTAATATTATAAAATCCAAACAGAAAACATCACCAGATAAATATTCAAATATTTATTTAAAAATAAAAATAAAAATTGAAAATGGAGTAAGGCAAAAGAGGAGTCATAATCTGGGAAACTCGTGTAGCGAAACTACAGTTCCTCACTTCACTGTCTGCTAACTTTAAATGCCGCGTTTTTGTCGTCACCAAACCTAATTCAAACGCTCCACCAAACCTTTTAATTAATCCCACTTACTTCACCTTCCATGTCTCTCTTTTTATTTTGGCTATATATATATATATATATATATATATATATATATATATATATATCCCTACTTTTATTTTCTAAAATATGTTACTACAAATTTAACTTTCACATTAATTTTTTTTTATTTCGAAAAAAGTTGTTTTGAATACAATCTTTCGAAAAATATGGCTATATTTTTAAAATTTATAGTTATTCTTTTTATACAATTTTACATTGAATACATAATAATGCAGATATTTACTAAGTGATTCGTTATTCTGTTGCCTTATTCTATAAAGACACGATAAAACTTAAACTTTTTCTAGGTTAAATTTTTGTATATAAAGGTTATTAGCATCAAGATACATTAACTTTGGCCGATTTTTAATTTCCCATACTAATTATAAAGATGGTAGAAAAAAAATACATGGTCTAAACAATTATTATTGCAATTTTAACACTATTGAGATTTTCGTCCATAATAAAGCCGACATAACAGCACAGTGGCATAAATCGCATGAGTTGATTTCAATGTGACACTACAAAACAATATTGTTCTGGTTATGAAAAATTATGTTATCAAATAGCTACGCCAACTTTAAATTTTACAAAAATATCAATAATAGTAAAATTTACAATAATTATTAACTTTATTTTTTTATATTAACATCAATAATCATTTAAATAACAATGTAAGTTGTAAATATTTGTTCTTTTTTTTGGCAAAAAAAAAAATGGTGTAAGCAATCTTTTATATTTCCACTTTTTAAAAATTAATTAACACTAATAATTCCATTTCCATTTTCTTTTCTTCTTCCTTAGCGCACAGTACACCCCATACTTTTCCACACTAGCTTTGACAAATCCACACGCTATCCCTCTCGTCTCCTTCCTCGCACCTTCGCCCCCTTTTCGCCCCCATTTATACCCCACTCTCCTCCTCTCTCCTCTTCCTTCATCTTCATCTTCACCAATTCCTCGATTACTGTCTGCGCCAATTCAATTTCAACTACCGCGATTTTGAATTCTTCAATGGAGAACAATCAGTCTTCGTTTTGGCAGTTCAGCGACAACCTCCGCCTCCAGACGGGGAGCCTCGCCGATCTCTCGCTCAACGACTCAATCTGGAGCACCAACTACGCGGCCAAGCGGAGCGCCGAGGAGCGCCGCAACTTCGACTTCCGCAACGCCGGCGAAGCCACCTTCGGTAACGATCTCAAGTCGGATTTCAACGCCGGGTTCAGCAACGACGCGTGGAAGGCGCCGATCAACGATAGCTTCAATTACTCCGGGTACGGATCGGGCTCCGCCGGGCTGAACGGCGGGTTCAACAAGGGCGTGTACACGACGCCGCCGCCGTCGATGAATTTCAACAGCTATTACAGCAAGGGGAAGGGTTTCGCGAATAATAATGCTGTGATGAATGGGAAGATTAACAGGGGGAAAAACGACGAGGAGCACGGGGGGAAATTGGGGAAGAAGAACAGGGGGAATAAGGAGAGCGGTAAGGATAGCAACGGCGAGAACAAGACGGCAGTGGATAAGAGGTTTAAGACGCTGCCGCCGGCTGAGGCCTTGCCGAGGAATGAGACCATCGGCGGATACATTTTTGTTTGCAACAACGATACCATGGCGGAGAACCTTAAGCGCCAACTCTTTGGTACGTTTCCATTTCATCTTCTGGACGCTGTTTTGGTGAAATTGATCAGAAATTGCGAATATTTTCACGAAATCCAGAATCACTGTTTTCGATTTTGGCCGTGTTTATTTGTTTTATTGCGTATTCTCTGTTTTGGATTCGTATTAATCTGTAAATTCCCCAAAATTTCAGGTCTGCCACCGCGCTACCGCGACTCTGTGCGTGCAATAACGCCAGGGCTACCTCTCTTTCTCTACAACTACTCAACCCATCAGCTTCATGGAGTTTTTGAGGTTCGTGTTTTCTCAGATTAATAGATTGTTTGAAATTTTGGGATATCTGAAGATCTTGATAAATGATCGGAGCTAATTTTATTCGATTCATATAGTATGAAAACGATGGAGCTGAAGAAATCTTACTAATAAAGATAAAAATACTTAATTATGTATTTTATCAATCCACCATTTACTCAAATAGATTAGAACTTTGAAATATACTAATACCCTTCATATTTCAATTAAATGGTAGGATTCAAGAAATTTTAGTAACGAGGATAAGAATAGTCAATTATGCATCTTACCAATATGTCTATAGTTTGAACTTGTGTGAATGAATGAATGGTTAAGATTGGTGGGTGTTGTTGTTTCAGGCTGCAAGCTTTGGTGGAACCAACATCGACCCTACAGCTTGGGAGGACAAGAAAAACCAAGGGGAGTCGCGGTTCCCTGCTCAGGTCCGCGTGGTGACGAGGAAGATCTGCGAGCCGCTCGAGGAAGACTCCTTCCGCCCAATCCTCCACCACTACGACGGCCCTAAGTTCCGCCTTGAACTCAACATTCCTGAGGTACTCACTCAATTCATTTCTTGCTATTCATTACTATGTTCCCAATGGTTAAAACTACTTACATTCGATAGCGGTATATGTTGAATTACTCAATTATAAGTGAAGGGACAATAAGGAAGGGTTATTATTGAAAAATAGCCTATACTTTGATCTAACGCTGTTTAGGTTATAGTTCGAGTCAAAATTTCACTCCCAACTGTCATTGATTGACCTAAGAGTTCAAATTTTAATCCTAGTTAAACTTGGGCGTTTTCCGATGAGTCATGTCACCCCTTAGTTGGCTGGTTGGAATTTTAACTCGAGCTATAAACTGAACTACTACGTAAATAAGTTTATGTTATATTTGTAAATTTTATAAATTATGATTGAAAAGTTAAAAAGTCACCATGAGTTCAAAATTCCGATGAGTCATGTCACTGATTTTTACATAAATTTTGTCCTTTACTTCAAAATTAAAATTGAGCAAGTTCTAACTTCCAACATATTTTTATGGAAATGGGTGTTTTTATTTTTGCACTGTATTTTCAGTTTTGACCTTTTATCTTAACCTGATTTTGATGGTGGCAGGCTCTATCCCTTTTGGACATTTTTGCTGACACCAATGTTTGAGCTTGTGAGAAGATGAATGGTTGATGGAAGGAAGAAGAAGAATAGGCATTTTGGTTGGTTGTATATAGAAGAAGATATACATACATCTATCAAAGGAGTTTTGGGACTTCGCTTGTAATACAATATACTACTATAAATTAATTAATGTTTACTTGTGTAAGTGAAAAATAATGCTTGAAACAAATTGCTCTTTTTCTCAAGTCAAAGATGCAATAATTTTGATAAATCTATGTTTATGTTTCTTTTGTTGCCAACAAATTTTGATGCTATGGAAATGGAAATGCCATACATCTGTCTTGTGTGATTCTGACAATGTCTTGCACTATTATTCTCTCTTTCTTTTATTTATTCATTTTTCTTTTTTGGTGTGTGTGTGTTTTGTGATTGTGGGAATGTGCTGTAACCAACAATTTGATAGTTCTTGATGGAATGGGTCCAATGGGATGTCGAAACTTAACATTTTTCAATTTTATATTCCTGCAGTGAGTATATTCGTGCACTCAGATTATGCAATTATTCTGTTTCAGTTTAATGTTCTATTTTATGGGTTTAGGATTTATGGATAAAATTCGATGCCGTCTACGGTGGGTGGATTCAATTCTTGTGGATAATATCGTCTGTTTTATTGTTATTTAATTTACAATAAAAATATTCATATATCTTCACTTATTATATACTTTGATATTATTATCAAATTTGATATACGATGGTTCCTTCAAATTAATTAAAAGCAATCCCTTTCTTTCCACAAAATTAGTCTTACTTCAGTTTGAATAGATTAAAAAATGCATTTGATTTTCTTAAATAATACTACTATAATTTATAAGTATTTGTTCTGTTTTACTTTAAATGTATTATTTTATGCATCATTTTTTGAAATAATGACTAAGATCAATAAAAGTAATGTACTCACATAATAATTCTTTAGGTGAATCAAACTCTCAACTTATTAATGAAAGGGAAAGCATATTACTAATCTCTGTTATGTAATGTAAAGGCATAATTGACGCCAAAATCAGCTGCCTAAAGGAAGTTGTCGGTAGGGGAAACAAAAAAAAAAGGTGTCGGCAGATATTATTTTTTGTAATAATTTATTTTATTGTGAATAATATAGATTAGTATTCTACACACGATGTCTTAACATAAAATATGCATAAATTTATAAATAATATTAAAAAGAAAAAATATGCATATTTGAGATGGGGAAAATATTTTAAAAAAATAATTGTTCTCAAAATTTATAGGATGAAAGAGCTTGTACCTTTTGGCTATGCCCTTTAAGTTGATTTTATTTACTTATTATTTTATTTTTATATATAAACAAATTTGATGTGGTAACGTAGTTTATTTAATGACTTCTTCCATCTTAATTTTTACTATCCATGTTTTCGTGTTAGTTCGTCCCATATTTTGATATTCATTTTTATTTTTAATAAATTAAAATTGGTGAAATTTTACTCCACTTTAATTATTTTAAGACTTCTATTAAAATAAAATTTTTATTTCATTTACAGTCTCAACCACTTTATATAATATTTGGGAATTCAATCAAATTGAAGTCACAAAAATGAAATTTGATTTGATGTATATGAGGTGGTGGTATGTAATGAATGCGAGACTTATTAGAAAGCAACTACAAATATATAATTTCATTATCAAGATTAGGTTGGATGCCAATTCCACCAATTAACAATTTTTCTTACCTTTTCCTTCACGGGACGCTTCCTTCAGTTGAGAATATTAATGGTGGTTGGCTTTACCTTTTCTAGCTCATCACTACTCTTTATTAAAAATAAAAATCCATCCATAAAAAATGGATAATTGCTATTTAGATCTAAACTTTTGGATGTTATTGCAAATTGAATTCAACTTTTAAACAATTCATTAATATTCCAATATTTTGATTTATAGTAAATCCAACTCTCATGTTTTGCACAAATTTGGAGATGAGATTTTGACATCTTTGTGATGTCGAAATTCAAATTCGATTGATGATTTTTGAAGCTCATTATCTAAATTATATTCTTACATTGTCAATTTTATAGTCGGATGTCAGAAATTGCAACTAAAACAATCAAGAAGCGCTACTCTCATTTCAAATCACACTAATCACTGGACGTTCGATAATAAAACTGGCAACACAGGAGAATAATATAGACAACAGGTTACCAAAAATCTTTAGTCAGCTTTGAATTTCGACATCCAATGGATGTCTAAATCTCAGTTTCAAATTGTGCAAAAAAATTAAATGAACAAATTTATTACTATAAATCGAAAGGTTGAGACATTATAAAGATATATGTATTAAATATCTAATATAATTTGCAATATGATGATAGCAATTATCTCATATAAAAATACTATTATTTTTTATAAATATGGATTTCATCCTAACAAGGTAGAGAATTACCTCATTTTTCACACCAATTGTATCATATAGCAGAATATTATTATGCATTATGATGGAAAAAATATACTAATTTTTATATAAATATTAGTACATATTAAGAACGCAATGTGACATGGAGTTGACATTGTAGAAAACTACTTTGAATGGAGATTTAAATTAAATGTTTTTTTTTTCTTTTTCAGATAAAATTAAACCAACGATTAGATTATTGGGGTTACGGATTACCTATTCTATTCTTGTGTAATTGGGTTTCATCACTTTGCCAATCTTGTGAATTGATCAACTTTTGTGACTAGGAAAGCTATGATGCAAAATGACACCTAACAATGTGACTAAATTATTAGTGCTCATCTATTAGGACAATTTCAAAGCTTAGTTTTGTATTATTAATTCAAGAATATTAGGTCAACAAGTTTTGTGTTTTTTTTAAGTAAAAAAAAAGGCTAACGGAGAAGGGAAATGTTGTTGCTAAGTTGCTATAGGACTTTAATTAATTAACTAGTTTTAAGAAACT
Organism: Salvia miltiorrhiza; assembly: GCF_028751815.1. NCBI lineage: Eukaryota > Viridiplantae > Streptophyta > Magnoliopsida > Lamiales > Lamiaceae > Salvia > Salvia miltiorrhiza. Next base: position 14,955,737 of record NC_080389.1, read on the forward strand.
AATTGCGAAATTTAATTGTGATTTTCAAATACTTTATAAGCTACGCCTAAAGTTCGTAAACAATCAATATAACAATGGTATTGTCTTATTTTATAAATTGTATTTATAAAAGAAAGTTAAACAATCTATCTATATTTTAGATATGTAACTTTATGACCTCCATTTTTACTTTCCACCTCTAATATAACAACCCTCAAGCTACATAATAATTGCCCCATTTTCTTATTTTTTATTTTTGAAAGTCGGTACTTGCCATTGAAAAATTGACCGAAGTATATATTAACCTTATTATAAGATGTTCACTTTTTATTTGAAACAATAATGTAACTTCTTAGTTATTGTCAACATACTTTGTGGTACACACTATATGAAATACTAATATAATAAAAATAGATCAAAAATCAGATCTAATTTACTTGTATGGAAATGTTGAATGTAAACTAGAATATGAAAATGATAAGAAAAGCTTAATCTCCATTCCATAAACTGAGCTCTTTTATAGAGCAATTACAGAAGCCTAAGATAGGCGGTTAAACCATAATTAACTAACCCCCTAATCAGCTGCCACATCAACACTTAACTAACTTGATTAACAACTTTATAACTAATCTAATACAACCCCCACTGAACATAGACTATCCTTTATCAAAAGGAAGTTTGCTACATAGTTTCTGAAATAAAAGAGTAGTAACAGGTTTAGTAAAAATATCGGCAAGCTGATCTTCAGCAGATATGTGACGAACATCCAGTTCTTTCTTCAAGACCTTGTCACGAACAAAGTGAACATCAATTTCTATGTGTTTTGTACGAGCGTGAAGAACTGGATTAGACGCCATGGCAGTGGCACTGCGATTGTCGCACCAGATGACAGGAAGTTGAGGTGTAGTGTAGCCTATTTCTTTAAGCAACGAACTTATCCAGACCAATTCCATAGAAGTGTCTGCAAGCGAGCGATACTCAGCCTCTGTGGAACTTCGAGAGACAATACCTTGTTTCTTAGAACTCCATGATAAGAGATTGGAGCCTAGAAAGATGAAGTAACCTCCTGTGGATTTGCGGTCATCAATCGACCCTGCCTAGTCAACATCAAAGTAAGCAGTAAGATGGAGAAATGGAGAGGAGGTGAACTTGAGAGAGTAATGAAGAGAGCCATTGAGATAGCGTAAGAGGCGCTTGCATGCTTTCCACTGAAGCTCGGTCGGAGCTTGCAAGAATTGGCTCGGTTTATTCACCATAAATGAAATATCTGGCCTTGTAATTGTCAAGTATTGAAGAGCTTTAATGATGCTGCGATACAAAGTAGGGTTGGAAAATGGTGAACTATCAGTTTTATAGAGCTTTGTACCTGCATTATAAGGAGAGCTTTGGGGCATGCTGTCTAAGAGATTAGTTTTAGCCAAGAGATCTCTGATGTACTTATTCTGAGATAGGTAGAAGGCACCAGCTTTCTTTCTGACCTCAATACCCAGAAAGAAAGTAACACTTCCAAGAGTTTTAAGAGCAAATTCCTTGGATAAAGTTTGTATAAAACTATCAACCAAACTAGAATCTTCACTGGTGATGAGTATATCATCAACATACATAAGAACTAATAACAACTTTCCTGCCTTCCTCATATGAAAAAAAGGAGTGATCAGATGTTGAATACTTAAATCCATACCTGAGGAGATGATCCTTAAGCCTTTCATACCAAGCTCTAGGCGCCTGTTTTAGACCATATAACGACTTTTTCAATCTGCAAACCCAATTAGGATGAGTAGGATCTGCAAATCCAGGAGGTTGCTTCATGTATACTGGTATGTCAAGATAGCCATTAAGAAATGCATTGTTTATGTCAATATGTTGAATATCCCATTTAAATGTAGGAGCCAAAGAGAAGAGAAGCCTCACAGAAACTGGTTTAACAACCGGGCTAAAGGTTTTCAGAAAATCCGAACCTGCAATTGCTGAAAACCCTTAGCCACAAATCTGGCTTTGAGCTTATCAAGTGTATCATCAGCAAATAGTTTAACTCTATAAACCCATTTGCAATCAATAGGGTTCATATTTGAGTTGTGAGGTACAAGTTCCCAAGTATCTTTAACCAGTATAGCCTCAATCTCAGCTGCCATAGCAGCATACCAGAGAGGATTTGCAAGAACTTCAGAGTCAGAAATAGGCTCTGTAAACTTAACAGCCTAATCAGGTGTAATGTGAGCAGCACTAGGACCAGAGCAGGAGAAAGATGATGTTGTGGAAAGGAAAATCTGAGCACGAGGAACGGTGGAGGTGGCAATGTATATTTTAGGTTTAAAGATTCCAGCCTTTGATCTAGTGGCCATATGGTGTGTATTATGAGAGGGGGTGGAGGGGGGAGATGGGCTATTAGATGATGATGAAGAAGAATGAGGTGAGATATTAGGATTAGGGGAGGGTGCTCTGGTTGAGCTGGATAAAGAGTGAACTGGAGGAGTATTTTGTGCAGGCAAACTGTGAGTGGATGAAGAAGTATATGGAGTGTGTATATCCTGAGATGGCACAGGTGTTATAGGTGGTGGTTGTAGTAATGGAGGAAACATAGGATAGTGTCACAGGGTCCTCCTTCACTCTGAATTTTTCGCCCCGTGCAGCGCCGAATTCCCACATTCCGACCAGCTTCTTCCCTCACCAACACTCGTTTGACACTTAGAATGTATGAGGTTCTCGAATGTATTCACGAATCAAAGTTCACACGCAGCGGACATCTACATGAACAACCTTAAGCAACACACAACGATTTACGGGAACACCACGTCCCAACCATTAATTTTATTCCCACAATAAAATTACAAGGACCTATCTCTATGCTCAAGGCTCACGCACACACTCTACCCTCTGCACGTTCACAGCCAATTACAATATATAAATGTGATAGACAACCCCCATCACTAGGTAAAAACCGTCTACATGGCTGAGACTAATTGCTGGGTAGTTTTTCGCCCCACTAACTCCAAAACTGCCCATCGTGGGTTGTAGCAGTTGGCGCCCAGCAACTGCTTCACTCTGCTCCCTCTGATCTAGCCATCGACATCTCCAGAGCTGGTCTGCTCTGACCTCCCCGCGCTGGTCTGCTCTGACCTCACCGAGCTGGTCTGCTCTGACTTCGCAGAGCTGTTCTGCTCTGCCTCCAGAGCTGGTCTGCTCTGCCTCCAATGCCACTCAACATCGGCCATCCGTGTCTCACCTGGTACTCACCCGCACAATGTGTTGCTTCGCATCAACACTTGGCTTCGTTGCCCCATTTCTTGACAACCTTGCGCCAATCTGCCAAGGCACGTCGCACGGACTCGACGTGTCTCGGACCTCGCTTCTCAAGGGTCTAACAGATAGGAAGGAGGTGGAGTAGGTATTTGAGTAGAGATGGTGAAGAGTTTAGTATAAGGGAACTCAGTTTCATTAAAAAGGACAGACTTAGCAACATAAACTCTACCTGATGGATGAAGGTATCTATAACCTTTATGAAGTGGACTATATCCCAAGAATAGACACTTAGATGATCTAAACTGTAATTTGGAATTATTGAAAGGCCTAAGATACAGAGAAAGCAGCTACAACCAAAGGTTTTGAGAAGAGAGTAATCAGGATTATTTTGAAGAGACACTGATAAGGGGAGAGGTGTTCGAGAGTAGGTGTTGAAAGCCTATTTATTAGGTATACTGTTGTAGTGAAAGCATCCCACCAAGAATTTGGGAGGTAATTTGGTTGTGGCTAAGAGTGTCAATCCTAGTTCAACTATATGTCTGTGTTTTCTCTTTGATCTGCTATTTTGAGGATGAGTACAAGGGCAAGGATGCCTAAATTCAATACCTAGAGTTTCAAGATATGGTTTGAGTGATCTATATTCACCCCCCCCCAATCAGACTGCAGAGATTTTAGTGAGGTGTTAAACTGTCTTTCTATAAAGGTATGAAATCTTTTGAACACAGGAAGCACCTCAGATTTGACAGTTAAGGGAAAAATCCATGTAAATCTTGTGTAATCATCAATGAAATGGACATAGTATTTATAACCATCACAAGAAGGTAATGAACTAGGGCCCCAAACATCAATGTGTATGAGTTGAAGAGGAGCAGTAGTTTTTATTTCAACAGTAGGAAAGTTTAAGGCATGAATCTTGCCTATAACACAATCATCACAAAATTGTGAAGAAGAGAAGTTTACAGACTTATTCATAGCCGTAAGGGCTGACTTAAGAACTGATAAACATGCATTTTTACCTCATGGTGTGTCATTTTTGATGTTTAGTTATGAGGATTTTGTGTGTTTGTTGATTTATTTGAGCTTATATTGGTTTTTGGTCAAGAACTTGTCACTTGCTTGTGTTTGAACGTATTTTTCAGAAATAAAGAAGCAGAATTTGGAAGATTTGGCTGAAATAGAAGTTGTAGTTCATCTCGATAGGAGTTCGTGAGCGCAAACAGTTTGTAAATCGGAGTTCGGACGAGGGAGAACGAGCCAAAAAAAAATCACTGCGCAAGGCCGCGCGAGGTCGCGCGGTCCAGGCGCGCGGCCGCGCGACCCAGCCGCGCGACGAAGACAGACCTGCTGGACAGCGCGCGCGGGCGCGCGACCCGGCCGCGCGAGACGCCGTTTTTCCGCCCAAAATTCATTTTTTTTGTGATTTTGGGTATTTTTGAGAGCTACAAGTCCTAGGGCATATAAATACTCCCCAAGAACTTATTCTCTGCAACCTTTTATCATCTTATATCATATTTTACTTTTCCTGAGAGCTGAGGGAGACGGAGAACGGAGCAGAGCAAGATTGAAGATTCTCAACTATACTACGGTTTTATTGTTGAATGATTATTTGTATTTTTGAGATTTTGATTTCTAGTCATATGTCTATGTGTGGCTAGAATCCTTTTTCCCAGGGTTTAGGGAGTAGACATGATTTGAATTTCTGACTGTTTGATTCAATTAATTGAGATTGTTTTTCCTTTTTATGTTCTTGTTACAATTGTTTGCTTTATTGATTGGCCACCAATATAGCATAATCATAGGTTTTAATTTGAGATCGGGAGATGATAATTATTACCTGAACTAAGAACATAGAACACATATATTTAATTCTAAAGGGAATTGATATTTGTGAGGGCGTTAATCCTATGAGCTTTTAGGAGTTGCATGTTAGAAGTGCAATCCGGGGACGGTAGCCTTGCATGTAATCAACGGTTTGTATGCCACGGGAGTGGGTATAGACTAGTTTTGAGATTGCCTTAGGAATCATCTTATTAATTGAATTGAACATGTTAGTTAGGAGAATCTGTTGAAACCTTTGCCTTGGGAATTCTTCTCTTCTCTGTTTCTTTGTTTCCCAGCTTGATTTATTTGTTTCCTGTTATTTATTTATTTAGTTTTTAAAAACTAAAACTCTTAATTTCGTTTGTCCAGATAGAGGAATAATAATCTAGGATAGGCATTGGTAAATTCAGTCTCTGTGGAATACGACCTTGCTTGCTACTGTACACAATTGCACCCGTACACTTGCGGCGTGTTAATAAAATAGCGAACAAGTTTTTGGCGCCGTTGCCGGGGACTGATTTTTATCAGTACTATTCTGTTAATTGTTTGATACTACTCTGGATTTTTTTTTTCTGTTATTTATTTTTCTGTTCTTTATTTTTCCTGCGGTTTTGATTCTTGCGTTGGAGTTTTCTAGGTAGTGCATGAACACGCGATCTCAGAAGCTTCCTCTTGAAGATTTTGATCCTGAGATTGAAGCTACGCTCCGCCGCAAGAACAGCCAAGCAAAGCAAGATAATTTGGATTCTATGGCCACTGCGGAAGAAGTCCGTGCGTTGAGAGAGCAGTTGCAGGCGGTGTTGGATGCTCAGAAAAATGCTGCTGAGCAGAAACAGCCACCTATTGATGAGGCATTTACTCCACTGTACCAGTACCAAGAGCCGCCCAGAGTCAACGCGAATAACTTCGAGCTAAGGACTGGGCTGATTACCATGGTGCAGCAAAACCAATATGGAGGTAAAGCCGTGGAGGACCCAAATGCGCATCTGGCGCAATTCTTGGAGTTGTGCAGCACTGTCAAGATGAACGGAGTCCCAGATGACATCATACGACTCCGCCTTTTCCCATTCTCACTCCGGGATAAGGCAAAGTCATGGTATCATACTTTGCAGTTGGGAGCTAATCCTGTGTGGGAGGATTTGACTGATCTTTTCCTGCGGAAGTTCCATCCTCCCGGGCTCACATTAAAGTTAAAGATGGAGATTCTCCAATTCCAACAGTTCGATGGAGAGACACTAGCAGAGACATGGGAGAGATACCGGGAGAAGTTGAGGAAGTGCCCGTCCCATGGCTTCGATGAGGGGACTCTGGTGGTCATGTTCTATAACGCTTGTGGAGAGCGCACCAGGATGTTCATGGATACAACTGCAGGGGGCTCATTGCTCAAGAAGGGAAGCGCAGAAGCGATGGAGATCATAGAAAGTATGGCAGCTGCCAGCTACCAATGGTCGTCCGAGAGGGTGCAGCTGAAGAAAGTTGCTGCTGCTTCCAGCTCAGATCCCATGGCATTGATTTTGACTCAGCTGGCAGAGATGAACTCGAAAATCAATGCTATGACTGTTGGCAATTCTGAGCCAGCTGTAGAGATCCCGACAAGCGTAGAAGACGTCAACTACATCAATGGCAGAAACTATGGGAACTTTCAGCATGGGCAACAGGGTGGATACAATAGTGGACAGCAGTTTCATCATGGAGGGCGTCCACATCCCAATTTGGCTTATGGGAATCCCAACAATGCAATCCAACCTCCACCAGGCTTCTCTGTTACGAATGGAATCATTAATGAAGAGAAGAAGCCAAATATAGAGGAGCTGATGATGAAGTTCATCTCCAAGGCAGATGAGAGGATGGAAAAGCTAGAGTCTAATGCCGTTGCTGTGGGGACTCAAATGAAGATGTTTGAGACCCAATTGGGTCAAATATCCACCGCCGTCAACAAACTCCAACAGTCGGGTAACCTCTTAAACAATGCCAAGGTGAACCCAAAGGAGCAGTGCATGGCCATTGGGTTAAAGAGTGAAGTCACCTCAGATTGCAGCCATGGATCTCGTGAGATGGAGAGACCAGAGCTATCGTGGAGAGTCTGGGAGGAAGGCCGACGACTTCCACCTCATCTGCGTCCTCCTGGGTGGATGCCGTTTCCCCAGCATCATTTTAAGATGGTTGATCTGCCGAGCAGGACTACACAGGAAGGGGCTATGACGGCAAAAGAAGAGAGTGCACAGCTGATTGAAGAAAGAGCAGAGGAGGTCACTGTTGAGGTTTCTGGCAAAAAGAAGGATGAAAAACAGACAGCTACTTCACCAGCAACTGTGACTATACCTCTCCCTCAGCGCCAGAAGAAAGAGAAGGGACAAGAGCAGTTCTCCAAATTCTTAGAGATCTTCAGGAAAGTACATATTAATATTCCATTGGTGGAAGCACTGCAGGAGATGCCGCAGTATGCTAGATTCCTGAAGGACATTATCTCGAGGAAGAGAAGGCTGGGAGAGTTTGAGACGGTGAATCTCAATGAAGAATGCAGCGCAATCTTGCAGAGGAAGCTGCCGGCGAAGGTCAAAGATCCGGGTAGCTTCACACTTTCCTGCATTATTGGAGGCCAGCAATTCAGAAGGTCACTCTGCGACTTGGGGGCAAGCATCAATCTCATGCCGTTATCTGTTTTCAAGCAGGCTGGCGATTGGAGAGTTGAAGCCGACATCTATGAGGCTGCAGATAGCGGACAGATCGATTACCTATCCGCGTGGAATTGTGGAGAATGTGCTTGTGAAGGTGGGGGATTTTATTTTCCTTGCAGATTTTGTGGTTCTAGACATTGAGGACGACAATAAAATCCCGCTGATTTTGGGGCGCCCGTTCCTTGCAACGGGAAGAGCTTTGATTGATGTGGAGAAAGGAGAGCTCACGTTGAGAGTTCATGAGGAAAGCCAAACGTTTCATGTCTATGAACCATGCCACATCCAAGAAGATGAAGTGCCCAAGAAAGCTAAAGATCCGGGCAAGGTAAGTGTTGATATTTTTAATATTTTTGATACGGATCCTTTTTCTTGGCAGGACCCAGGTGATCGAAAGTTGAAATGAGGCATTTTGGCTAGCAAGAGTGGGAGGGAGCAGCTGTTCGCAGAACTGTTTGTACCAGCCTCCTTGATGAGTTTGATGTTCTGTCGAGCTAACGACGTTAAAAATAGCGCTTATTGGGAGGCAACCCAATCTTGGTTAGTTCGTTTCTTTTCGTTTGTTAGTTGTTTTTGTGCCCCACAAATCCTTTTCAAACTTATTCTCCTTAGTGGTGAATAAGTTTGGGGGGGATGTGTCTTTGTGGGTGCACTTTTCTTTTTGGTTGTTCTTGTTTGTTTTGTCGTTGAGTTCCCTTAGTCTTGCTTTGGTGGTTTCTTCGTGATGTACCTTGATGATGATGCGAGTTGTGTAGAGTCTTGTTAGATAACTGGCTCATGATGATTTCTGCTTTAAACTTGTGAAATTGCATGCGTTTGTGTTGATATTGTTGTGATTGAGCATGATTGATGAATGATAAGCATGGTCTCTATGTGTTTGCAATCAATGAAATAAGCTGTGAGATTTGAGCCTTGACTGTCATTATTTTTACAGTCTTATTTCTTATTCTTGAGTGATTGCTCGAGCTTGCATGTGTCTCACTAGAACTTGTCTTGGTTTCTCCCTCGAGGTCACGTAGTGTGCTTAATAACTTTGAGATGATAGAAGGCCATCTTTGCTAGCCTATTTATCCCTTATTTGTCCTATATCTTTATATGATCCTAGTTCGCCCCCTTTGAGCCTTATTTTTCCATATTCTTTGATTTAGCTATGTGTGGGAGCTTGGAGATTATTTGATAGGAGATAATTGGGTTGTGGAGATAAATGATCATGAGTTATGTTTTGTGGTTTTAAATTGAAAATCCTAGTACCCTACAAGAGTTGTTGAAAGAAAAAAAGAAGGAATGGTGGAGAAAAGAAAAAAAAAACAAAGAAAAAAAAAGATGAAAAGAATTGGAAAAAATGGGTACATAGGATGCATTAGAGAGACATAATGTTATGAGAAATAATTGTTGAGTTGTGATGATTTTCGTATTGAAAATTTTGGTTTTGCGGAAGGTGGAGGATAGAATTGAGTAAGAATGCTATAAGGTTGGTGATTATGCTACATTGAGAGTATCTATTAGTCACTTAGCCAAATATATTCTACCCTACCAAAGAGCCTACATTACAACCCTCAATAAAGACCTTTTTGATCTTAGTTATAGGAGCACACATTTAGTGGTGGAGAGGTGAGACGATTGACAAGCTTATGGATGAGTACTTGTTTAACTTGAACTGAGCGTATACACGTCCTTTTTTATTGATACACTTGAGAGTTGAGAGTTCTTATTTTCTTTATCCTTTTGGTGAGGATTGCAATTCATTGAGACCATAATTTGAATTTGTCGTGAGTGTGATATCTAGATGATTGGAGATACAAATGCATGTTGGTAATTTTGTTGACAAATCTGAAGCCACAATGTTATCCACTTTTCTCTACGCTCTTGTTGATTCATTCTTGGTTCATCTTTGTTTTGTCCGAGGACGGACAATAGTTCAAGTTTGGGGGGTTGATAAACATGCATTTTTACCTCATGGTGTGTCATTTTTTATGTTTAGTTATGAGGATTTTGTGTGTTTGTTGATTTATTTGAGCTTATATTGGTTTTTGGTCAAGAACTTGTCACTTGCTTGTGTTTGAACGTATTTTTCAGAAATAAAGAAGCAGAATTTGGAAGATTTGGCTGAAATAGAAGTTGTAGTTCGTCTCGATAGGAGTTCGTGAGCGCAAACGGTTCGTAAATCGGAGTTCGGACGAGGGAGAACGAGCCAAAACAAAATCACTGCGCAAGGCCGCGCGGTCCAGGCGCGCGGCCGCGCGACCCAGCCGCGCGACGAAGACAGACCTGCTGGACAGCGCGCGCGGGCGCGCGACCCGACCGCGCCAGACGCCGTTTTTCCGCCCAAAATTCGTTTTTTTTTGTGATTTTGGGTATTTTTGAGAGCTACAAGACCTAGGGCATATAAATACTCCCCAAGAACTTATTCTCTGCAACCTTTTATCATCTTATATCATATTTTACTTTTCCTGATAGCTGAGGGAGATGGAGAACGGAGCAGAGCAAGATTGAAGATTCTCAACTATACTACGGTTTTATTGTTGAATGATTATTTGTATTTTTGAGATTTTGATTTCTAGTCATATGTCTATGTGTGGCTAGAATCCTTTTTCCCAGGGTTTAGGGAGTAGACATGATTTGAATTTCTGACTGTTTGATTCAATTAATTGAGATTGTTTTTCCTTTTTATGTTCTTGTTACACTTGTTTGCTTTATTGATTGGCCACCAATATAGCATAATCATAGGTTTTAATTTGAGATCGGGAGATGATAATTATTACCTGAACTAAGAACATAGAACACATATATTTAATTCTAAAGGGAATTGATATTTGTGAGGGCGTTAATCCTATGAGCTTTTAGGAGTTGCATGTTAGAAGTGCGATCCGGGGACGGTAGCCTTGCATGTAATCAACGGTTTGTATGCCACGGGAGTGGGTATAGACTAGTTTTGAGATTGCCTTAGGAATCATCTTATTAATTGAATTGAACATGTTAGTTAGGAGAATCTGTTGAAACCTTTGCCTTGGGAATTCTTCTCTTCTCTGTTTCTTTGTTTCCCAACTTGATTTATTTGTTTCCTGTTATTTATTTATTTATTTAGTTTTTAAAAACAAAACTCTTAATTTCGTTTGTCCAGATAGAAGAATAATAATCTAGGATAGGCATTGGTAAATTTAGTCTCTGTGGAATACGACCTTGCTTGCTACTGTACACAATTGCACCCGTACACTTGCGGCGTGTTAATAAAATAGCGAACAAGAACATTTTTAACATGGATGTCCTAGTCTATTATGCCAAAGAGTTACATCAGAGAAAGAGTTTGCTACAAAACACTGGCCTGGATTTTTGAGATGAGTAGTGACTGATGGTGTCTTGGTCAAGTCCATATGATACAGTCCCTCCCTAAGTTTGCCTTCCAGTAGGGTTTGATGAGTAAGTTTGTCCTTAACAAAACAAGAGGTAGAGTGAAATTCAAGATATACACTGTTATCGTGAGCGAATTGAGATATACTGAGTAGGCTTTTAGTAATATGAGGGACATATAAGATGTTATTAAGAGCAATAGTTTGTGTGGACTGAGAGCAAGGTAAAATAGTGGATCCAACATGAGTGATGGGGAGTTGAGATCCATTACTAGGGATGGCAGTGGATCCTGGACCCGGTCCAGATCTGTGGATCCAGATCCGATTTTACGGATCTGGATCTCAATTTCTTGGACCCGCGGATCTGGATCTTAATTTTTTAAACGGATCTGGATCTAGATCTGAAAATTTGAGATCCGGATCCGACCCAGATCCGACCCGTGGATCCGTTTTATTTAATATATATTATTTTATTAATAATATTAGATATATTTAAAATTAAAAACATTAAAAACAATATAGTCACAACTTAAACCCTATACTCTCGGATCTCGGTTCCTCACCTCACTTTTTCTCCCTCACTCTCACTCACGACTCACCCGCCGCCTCAACCCTCCTCCATTTCCAGCTCGCCGCTTCCTCACCCGCCGGCCGCCGTCGCCTCTCCCGCACGCCGCCCTCTCCAGTTCTCCCGCACGCCCCGTCCTCTGGAGTTCTCCCGCTAGCCGCCCCTCTCACCTCACGCTACGCCTGCCGCCTCACTCTCATCTCCGGCCGTCTCCCTTTCCAGTTCGCTCTTCGCCGCCGCCTCACTCACCCGACCAGACACTCCAGTTCTCGCCTCCTCTGTCATCTCGCCGACCAGCTCGCTGCACCGGTCGCCGCCGAACTCCACTGCCGCCGCCGTTCAGCCATGTCTACCACAGAATGTTCTCAATCCACAGGATGCCCTTAATCCAATGTTAGATTTTGATTTCTGAAATTGTGTTAGATTTTGATTTTGATTTGATTCTAATTTATGAAGTTGTGTTAGATTCGGATTTTGGATTTTATTTATGAAATTGTGAGAAATTCTGATTTATGAAGTTGTGGCATCATAAACGGATGAAAGAAAACGGATGAAGATTTTGATCTCTGTTTTTGAATGGCCCCGAAGAGGAAGAAAGAATTGGGGCAATTTTGTGGCGTCATTTTTATTGGATGAATGTATAATTAGATGGTGTTGATTTTGTGTATTATTTTTTGAATTTAATTTAAATTAGTAGATCCATGGATCTGGACCCGTGGACCCGCGGATTTGACGGATCTGGATCTGGATCCAAAATTTTCAGATCCACGGATCTGGATCCGGATCTGGATGTGGTATATGAAAATGGATCTGGATCTGGTATTGGCCAGACCCGGTCCAGATCTGGCCCGTTGCCATCCCTATCCATTACCTACAGTGACGGATTCAGAGCCAGTGTAAGGAGTTTGGATTCGAAGATTACTCAGGTCTGATGTAACATGAGCAGAGGCTCCAGAGTCCAGATACCAATCGGATGAGGAAGTTGTAGTAGTGTTTGAGTTCATAATGTATGCAGTAGGTGTGGAGTGAGTAGGCATAGATCTAGCCACCTGCGAGGAAGAAGTTTGCTGCAAATACTGATTAGATGAAGAATCAACATGAGCAGTGGTCAGTGTTAGCCTGAGGGTGAGATCTTTGAGTTGAGTTTGGCTCCGGTCCAGTAAAGCTCACATCGAACCGTTTGTAGCACTTGAGTGCTACATGATTGGATTTGCCACAAAGTTGGCAGATCGGCTTGTTGTTTGAAGAGTACCTACCTCCTCCTCTGCCGCGGTTGCTAGATCCTCTACCAGATCTACCTCATCTTCCTCCAAAATTTTGATAAGTAACATTAGCTTGAGGAGCAATAGACTGAGAAATGGTGTTAGTCATTGCAGAAGCCTGATTCTGCAGGCGTAGTTCATGAGTTTGCAATGCAAATTGCACTTCATGTAAAGACATCTCATCAGATCTAGAGGATAGTAAGACACTTATACTTTCGAATTCTGCACCTAAGCCTTGAAAGATATAGGAAATGAGATCGGTTTACCGATGTTGAAGAGTTGATCGGAGAGTTCTCTGAATTTGAGAATATATTCATCAATGGATGAATCGCCTTTCTTCATGAGTTGCAGTTGAGTGCACAATTGCATAGCTCTCGCCTTGGATTGAGAATGGAAAAGTGTCTCAAACGTGCTCCAGATCTGAGCTGCAGTAGTGCAGCGACCAATGTACCCCATCATTTGGGGAGAAATGGAGAAAAGTAACCAGCTAAACATGAACTGGTCACGACACAGCCAATTGAGATACTCCAGATTTGACTCGGATGCTGTTGTTGCTGATTCTGATTCCAGAAATTGTGGAGGAGATTTATGGTGAAGAAGTATATCTTCAAATCCATAAGCACGAGCTGTAGCTATTACTTGAATTTTCCAGAAACTGTAATTGGATCTGTCCAATTTGAGTGTAATAGGGTGCATAGCAGGTAGTGTGGATGAAGTTTGGGTAGTTTGATTCATGGTGTGGAATGGAGATGAAAGAGAAGAAGATGTGAATTTAGCGGAAGCAACAAATTAGTTTTGGATCGGAAAAAATGAGCTCGATACCATGTTGAATGTAAACTAGAATATGAAAATGATAAGAAAAGCTTAATCTCCATTCCATAAACTGAGCTCTTTTCTATTGCAATTACAGAAGCCTAAGATAGGCCGTTACACCATAATTAACTAACTCCCTAATCAGCTGCCACGTCAACACTTAACTAACTTGATTAACAACTTTATAACTAATCTAATAGGAAAAATCATTAATAAAGGGTCTATAGCTCAGTGGTAGAGCATTTGACTGCAGATCAAGAGGTCACCGGTTCGAACCCGGTTGGGCCCTTATTCAAATTTGTATTTTTAATGTCTAATTTATTTATTTATATTTTTTTTAGGTTCTATAACTCTAATTTTATTTATTTATATATTTTTTTAAGTTCCAGTACATATAGTAGTAGTCTTTAATTTATTTGTTTATATTTTTATATTTTTAATGTCATTCATTTAGTTCCAAATACAAGTTATACTAACTCTAATTTATTTATTTATATTTAGTTATTATTTGTTTATATTTTTATATTCTTAATGTCATTCATTTAGTTGCAAATACAAATTATACTATTCTTATTTATTTATTATATATATATATATATATATATATATATTAGACAACTAGTTTTGCTCCCGTGCGATACACAATATTAATTATTTAATTAAATTATTAAAAAGTATAAGTAATCTATACCTTTTAAACTTGAATGTCTTTTTATTATATAACTATAATAACATTAGTAATATTTTCATAACTTAAAAGATAACATTCATAATTTTTTTAAACTTATATAAGATAGATCTCACTAATACTATAATTGTTCAAATAAAGGTGACTTTTTATAGTTGTAAGTGAGTCAAATCAATGACCATTATGTCAATTAACAACATATCTTTATCAACGATCATTATTAGCTAGTTAAATGTCCAGCAAAAAAATATCCATCTATTTTTTATTTTATGTTTCTACTAAGCAAAAAAGATTTTCTAAAAAAATTTATGCATATTAGCAAAAAAGATTTTCTAGAAGTTTTATTCTTTGATGAATATTATGCAACTCAGAATTTTTTCAAAATACTTCATTCTTCCCTATATAATTGATGAATATTATACAACTCAGAATTTTTTCAAAATACTTCATTCGTCCCAATTATATAGGCTAATTGAATTCTGCATAAGGATTAAGAAAATCATTGAAAAACAAATATACAAGTAACTTCCTAATATGCCCGTATTTATTATTTGAGAATACATTAATATTAGAGTTAATCAAAGAACTAAATAGACATATATTTATAAATAATTTAAAAATGCATTACCTTTTATAAAAATCGACCTATATTTTGGGATATCTGGAAAAAAAATTAAAAATAAGTCTATTTAATTGAGATGGATATAATATATTTTATCAATGCGGATCAGGACAATTATTAAAATGAGGTTTATTATAAAGTGAAAAAGAAAAAACATCCTTTGAAAGCACAAGATGCAGACTAAGGGCACAAAACTAAAAAAGCGAAGGAGAACAACTCAAAAAGGAAAGTCAGGATCATTATCCAAATCATCCGACCAACGCCTATGCGGATCAGGACAATAGAGATGAGAAGAAGTTGAATGATTGTTGTGAGCACATTAAAATTTGTACTCTTTTTCGGTGTGAATCTATGATTCTTTTAGATAAATTTGAAACTAAAATAAATTAAATTTTTTAATGGAATGAATTAGATGAGGAAAATGACATAAGATAACATAAAAAGTTTAAGATTTTTTTTTAAGAAAGTAAATGATTTTTTTTTTAAATTCAATTAAGTGAAATTATTTTGAATTGACATTTTCACATTCTTACTTTCTTTTAATAGAGAAATAGACGCTTCATGAAAAAAAATGATTATCTTCATAAGTTCAAATTGTAATAATGAAATTGATTTGATTCTAAATTTTTAATCATACTCTTCTCTTAGTTCGTATGTTCTACTGAAAAATTATAAAGTTGGTAACAAATGTAGTAAATCACTTGTCTTGATTGAGAGCTAGTGAGCTATTACTCTATAATGTCCTCAAATTTTTAAAGGTGAAAATTTAATGTTTTTATGTTTATGTATGCGAGTGACAAATTACTTTTATTGAACTACTTTGATTACATATAATATTACATATTATGAGTTATTTTGTTTAAACAACTATGATTTAGAATATTTGGATGTTTTTGGGCCTTCTGTACTATTATTATATGGATATATATTAGATTAAATTAATGAACATTCATAGACTATAATATCTCATCTATTGTAGATTAAAATCAATATATGTATATATATATATATACATATATTGTATGGAATATATCATTTATATAACATAATATGTTATTAATTGTATATAAGTAAATCTTCTTAAGTTTATTACATGACACTATAGAAATAACATTCAATTAAAATATTAAAATTAATTTATTGTCATGAGTTATGTCATTGTAACATTAATTATTAATTGTTGATTATCAATACATATATATGATATGCCATTTATACATATCATTTTTAGAAATTATAACGATAATATGTAGTTGTTATTATATACTACTACTATATAGATTATAGTGGCTTGATTAATTTTAAATGTTCAAAATTTCTTTTACACTTGTTGACTAAATATTCATGAAAGAAAGATAACTAAATACATATGTTAAAAGTCCATGTATGATTATAAATCTTAAGGTAAAAATATGTTATTACATACTTAATATGGTCATACTCCATTCGTCCATGAAATGAGTACTCATTTAAAGACGACACGAGTTTTAAGAAATGCCTTTTTTTGCATGAGTTTTTAAGAAATGCATTAAGTGTGATGTTAGTGGAATGAGGGTCCCACTTTTTTAAAGTATTAATTAAAGGGTTGTGTGGTGTACACTTGCTCAAAAGGAAAATAGGTACTCATTTCATGGACGTACTAAAAAAATATGGGTACTCATTTCGTGGACGGAGTGAGTATAAGGTAAAATTATGCTACAAACTCATTTTAAAATATAAACTACAAATCATGAAAATGTAATAAACTATATAAGTAGAAAAAATTATAATAAAAATATATTTGTATCATCTAGAATAGACAGAATAAACTAACAAATAAAATTAAAAATGTAATTATTTTGAAAAATAGAAAGGTGATTTTTGGCGGGAAAATTATTTTTAGAAGTTCATTCTAAAAATATAATGGATTCCGTTCATTCTCCAAACTTGATATCCTAAGGTAATATATAATGGATGTCCCCAAGGAACACCAAGCGGTGCGACATCCTGTGTGTGAATAGTGAGGTTTCGGGTTCAAATCTCATTGCTCCCCCTCCCAAACTCCCCCAAGTAAAAAAAAGGTACTATAATGGATTGGATTCACATTTGAATTTTATGTACTATTATGTTACTCTTGCATTTGATAATTGTTTTGTGGTGTGTTATGAACTAAAAACATATTTTAGTTCTATATCATTGCACATGGAAAACTGAAGTTCAAATTGAGCGAAACCCAACTCACAATTCTTCCCTCCTAATTTAGAAGATTGGAAACTAGTGAAAACACACTTTGAATTTTATTACTTGTTTTTCAGATAAATGCAATAATTTTATACAAATGATATGTTGCATATTCACCATTATTGAACCTAACCTTGTCTAATCACACACTTTGAATTTTATTAATACTAATTTTTAGATAAAAGAAACAATTTTATACAAATGGTATGTTTCATGTTCACCATTAATGAACCTAACCTTGTCTAATCTCAAATAAGATTAGAGAAATGCTATGAGATGATCATGTTTAACTATTTTTTAATATACTATTATACTGTTATTTATTTCTAATTTTAATTTAAAAAACCTTATTATGAAATTATAAATTGGATCCACAACTGTATCTACACCAAGTTGAATTAAATTTTTCTCAACCTCAACCTTCAATTCCAGAGGCAGATTTTTCCAAGTGCAAAATGCAGTTTGCAACAAATGGTATATCACAAGCTCCATCTCTTGTTCTTTCAACAAAACGATTTTTAGGAGGGAACGATACATAAGCTTAGACGAGTCTCTAGAGCAAAATGGCATCTAATATTTACTAATATCATTAGTAGTAGTTCCAAAAGCAAGTGTACCAAACTCCTCCTAAAGATGGAGATCAAGAAAAGGTCTCTTAGATTGAAGAACGAAACGAGTGCTCCATCTCGACTCCAAAAGGTGGCTCAGACTGAAGAACGAAACGAGTACTTCATCTAGACTCCATCTTCTTGATGGCCTTCTCTATGCCAGGTACATTCTTCTTGAAGGAGGCCCACTGTTCAGCTGTCAAGCTTATTCCTGCAATTCAAGGTTCACATACAAATGGTAATCTCAGAAATCAACAAGAAGCAGTAACCAGCCAGCCTAAATATCTCATTCGATGGAACAGCTAAATTCTGATAAAAGCCTGTCAATCTTTATCGTGGCAATGTCAACAACTGAGCTTCCAGCCAATTGTGTGTTTGATTTTAACATTAATGGTTATCTATTTCATTCCAGTTTTTAAGACTAGGTGAAGTCATCTAGGAACGAGGAATTCACAAGGGCACATACATTCCAAGACCAGGATCAAGAATCTATGCGCACAGATTAAGCTGAAAAAAGTTACACTCCCCATCCAAACTAACCTACTAGTTCAAGTCCATAAAACTGTCAAAAGACCAACTGAGGCAACTAGCTGTTGAACGAGGAATTCATGGATTAAGCTGAAGAAAGTTAAACTCCCATCCAAACTGAACTACTAGTTCAAGTCCATAAATTGTCAAAAGACCAACCAAGGCAACTAGATGTTGGAACGAGGAATTCAAGAGGGCAAATATATTCCAAACTGGGACCAAGAATCTATGCGCACAGATTAAGGTGAAGAAAGTTAAACTCCCCATCCAGACTAACCTACTAGTTCAAGTCTATAAATTGTCAAAAGACCAACTGAGGCAACTAGATGTTTAACGAGGAATTCACGAGGAAAAATATCTTCCAAACCGGGATAAAGAATCCACGCGCACAGAAGAAGGCAAAGAAAGTAAACCCGAAGCAAGCAGTTCGTATAACCTTACACCAGTGGAACAATGTTACCTTTGGCCGATGGAAGCTCTTTGCCATCTCGCTTGTAATACTCCCTAATTGAAACCAGAGTCCTCCCTCTAAACTCAGATAGTGTCACTCTTCTCTTGTCAGATAACTACACATAAAAAAACAAAACAGGATTATCACAACATAATACGCTACATTGTAAGAGGTAACAGCTTCTTCAATGGGGCACCAGAGCTCAGAATATGTACTTTTTATTTTTGCCCCAAATCATAGTCTGCCGGTGAGCATTCTCAGCAAAAGGAATGCAATAAATTACATGTTTCTCGTCTTAAACCCCCCAATTACTATGAATTAGCAATAAACCCTAAAATTCAAAATTGAGCACCAAAATCTCATAAGCCCTCAATTACAATGAATTAGCAAAAAAAAAAACCTAAAATTCGAAATTGAGCACCAAAACCTCTCAAGCCCCCAATTACAATGAGTTAGCAAAAAAAAAACCCTAAAATTCGAAATTGAGCACCAAAAACTCTCAACTGAAAGAATGAATGCGAGCAAAAAAGTGTGGAAATGAAAATTGGAAACTCACGCGGCAAACAATGAGGCCGCCCTCGTCATCGTATTCCTTTTCGCCTTTGTTTCTACCGCCGTCTTCCTCCTCTTCCGCTTCGGCTTCTTCTTCCTCCTCCGCTTTGGCCTGTTGTTCGGTGAGGTACGACTCCACAACCTCCCTGACGAGCTTCTTCCGGGCGGGGTCGGAGAGGTCCATTCCCAGCTTCTCGGAGGCGGATTTGCGGATCTTGAATTCGGTGGTTTCGTCCATGTTTGAATTCTTAAGGATTTCCAAAACCGTCTCCTCGATTTTATTACGCGTTTCTGCGTCCATCAGTCTTCCCTCTTTCTCTTTCTTAGGTTTCTAGGTTAATGTTGGGCTATTTCGAGTAATCTGTCAGACTTTTTGAAAAGAATTTATGGAAATTGGGCGCAGAAGCAGAAGCAGAGAGGCTACAAGCAGTAGCTGTTCATCATAAATTGGGAAATCAAAGAGACTGTCGAGGGAAATTACACGGTGTGACCAGAAACACGAAGAACGTACTAGAATAGAGCGACATTAATTTTGATAAAAATAATTGGATTAATTGCATATTAATCAATGAACTTTGAACAAATTCTCATTTTCCACATAAATTTTAAAATCTTTATTAAAATTACTCAATTATTAATTTCTTCTCATTTTGCATATTTGTCCATTTTACAACCAAACTTTAGGCTCGAAATGACGTCGTTCCCTTCAAACAATACATTACAAATTGTAATTTACAATGTCAGTTTTATTTTTCACACGGTCATATTTATGGTAAACGTGTATATTCATATCAAACGAGTATATTTATGTCATGTCACCACGATGAAAAATGAACAGATATGCAAAATGAGAATTTATTGAAAGTTCAATAATTTATATGCAATTAACCCAAAATAATTTAGTGATAGTGTGAGTATAGGATTTCAATGATAATAATAATAATAATAATAATAATAATAATAATAATAATAATAATAATAATAATAATAATAATAATAATAATAATAATAATAATAATACTTCATCCGTCTACAAAAAATAATCTTATAAATAATTAATTTTTATGGACATCCAAGATGGCAAGAATTGATTATTTCTTGTAGACGAAGAAGATAATAATTAATTATATTGTGAATAAAAAAAGAGCTTACAACGTAGTATGAAAAGTAAATAAGTAGATGTATATAGGATAATAAGTGAATTGAGATATTGTCCAAAAATATATAAAATAAATAAATAAATAATTGTGGAGATCTTAAAATTACAAAAATAAATTATTTTTTATAGATGGAGGGGTAAAAGATAAAATATTATTAGCGTTAAAATATACTCCCAATTTTAATTTTTAGTCGATTTTTGATATTACATATCAACTTTAAAATTTAAATATACTATAAATTTGATAATTATTATAGAGCGTAAATTTAAAATGTCATATTCTTTAAGTTATATATGAAAAATGCCATCTCTTATAAACAAAAGTTTTCTATACCCTATTCTTTAGATATCATTGATGTTGATGGGTTTGCTTAGTTTTTTATGAAAGTCTTACATATTTGACCGATTTGACAGCTATCAGTCAAGAGCACATATGACCAGTGGGTGGCTAGATGATCTGACCTCCCGGGCGGTCAAATCATTTCACCGGACGGTCACATGATTTTACCGGCCGGTCAGATGATCCGCTCAGTGAAATGATCTGACCGCCCAGGCGGTTAGATAATTTAACCAGCCATTGGTTATATGTACTCTTGACTGATAGCTGTCAAATCGATCAAATGTGTAAGACTTTCACAAAAAATCAAGCAAACTCATCAACATCAACGGGTAAAATAAATTATTCACTTAAATTTGGGCATAAAATGCTTAAGTTTATAAAGTAGGACATTTTTAACATACAACTTAAGGAATGTGACATTTTTGCCTATTAACACAATATTATACTACTAGTTTTTATTAACATTGAGATTTATTTTCTTCCTAATAATTCGAGCCACTTATTTAATGTTCGGAAAATATCTTACGAATTAAGTTGCACTTCATCGTCAATTATTCACATTTGATAATACTTCTTTCGTCATATGAATAACTTCATAGGAAAGAGGGACATCAGGACATGAGTTTTAAAATCAAAAAGTAAAATTATTAATAAATGAGGTATTAGAAATAATGAACAAGTGAAAAATAAAGAACAATGAAGTATTTTTTTTAAAATACTTAAGTTTATAAAATAGGACATTTTTAACATACAACTTAAGGAATATGACATTTTTACCTATTAACACATTATTATACTAATTTTTATTAAGATTGAGATTTATTTTCTCCCTAATAATTCGAGCCACTTATTTAATGTTCAGAAAATATCTTACGAATTAAGTTGCACTTCATCGTCAATTATTCACATTTGATAATACTTCTTCCGTCATATGAATAACTTCATAGGAAGAAGGGACATCGGGACATGAGTTTTAAAATCAAAAAGTAAAAATTAATAATAAATGAGGTATTAGAAATAATGAAAAAGTGAAAAATAAAGAAAAATGAAGTATTATTAGTGATGAACTATAGTCTAAAAATAAAAAAAATGATGTTTTTTTTAAGATGGCCCAAAGTTAGAAAGTTATCTGGAGGATAATGTTTAGAATATCTCGAATGCAAAGGCTCTAAAATGAGTTCTAATGAGGTGGTCCCCATCTTAAAGGCTTCACTCTCTAATGCAAATGCTCTAAAATAAGCTCTAATTTTTTCATTTTTATTTTAACTTTTAATTTTCAAATTCAATATTTCATTAAAACTTAAAATTACCATGTTACATTAATTGAAATCAAATACAATAATTAAAATAATATTTCAAACTTTTTTAGATTAAAAAAATTAAAAAAATTCAAATTTTTATTTCACTTTTTGAATTTTTTTTAGAAAAAAGGGTGCGCTTTTATTTAAATTTTCGAATTCTTTTCTTTTAAAAAAAGGATATACCCCACCTTCGTGCTAACTTTTATTTTAGAGCCTGGATCGAATTACCTCGGTGCTCCAGCACAACGCAGGCTCTAGCGTCTGGGCTCGAGTCGGCTACAAGCCTGCATTGGAGATGCTCTTAGGGAGTTTAAACAAGTGCAGTTATATTTTATATAAAACACTAGAAATCATTTCAATCCTTAAATTATGAAGATTTACAGTAAATTAATTTTGCTAAATAAATTTATCTTTGAAAGTATTTGTTACAACTTTTTTCTTTTAAGAGTATTTGTTACTGGATTCAACATTTTTATTTGTTAATTCTTTTTCACATATTGAATAATATAATACATCATCTATATCTATATATATATATATATATATAAAGCACAACCAGTCAACTACTTTAAAAAATAGTAAGTTATATTTTTCCGTCAAAAATCACCTTACTATTTTTAAAAATAATTTTTTATTCATTTCGTCTACTCTAAATTATACAGATATTTTTTTATTATAATTTTTTCTATTGATACAATTTATCACATTTTCATAGTTTTTACCATGTAGTTCTTATTTAAAATAGAATTGTAGTTTAACACTATCTTATATGATCAGTATTGCATGTTTATTTAATGAAATATGCAAGAAGATATTTTTGTCTAAAATGATCACAAAATGTTCAGTTAATGTATATACAATATTTAGTTATCTGTACATTTAATGAAATATGTAATCACATTTTTTTTTTATCTAACATGATCATAAAATGTTTTCAGAGCATATATATAATATTCAGTTACATATTTATTTAATAAAATATGTAATCAAATATTTTTGTTTAAAATGATCATAAAATCTTCAATTAATGTATATACGATATTTAGTAAAATTAAATAAAATTATTAAAATATTAACATTGATCAAGTTTTATGATTTTATATGGACTTTTAGCAAAATTATTTATTTATTTATTTATTTATTTATTTATTTATTCTTCTTTCTTTCGTTCATGAACATTCAGTTAACAAGTATAAAATAAATGAACATTTAATATTAATCAAGCCACTATAGTTGTGTATCAATTATAATCGCACCAAATTTATTTCTTAAATATGACTTATAATTGCACCATTTTTTTTTATAAAATCACTTATAATTTCCATTATAAAGTTTACTTTTTTGTTGGCCGAATTTGATTGAATTAACCTATTCATTTAATGCATAAAAAAGTATTTAAAATGTCATGATCCTTGACCATCTGTTTCAGGATAATTGTTTCTAGGTTGTATTTGTTATTATTTTAACAAAATATAAATTTTAAAATTAAACTATATATTCATTAAATATAAAAAAGTATATATAGATATAATATATTAACACTCTCTCTCTCTTACACACACACACACATGCATATATATATGGTTGAGATCATATAGATCCACCCCTTATAATATACTCCCTCCATCCCTTTTCTTTTTGGGTTATCCCATTAGTAGTGTCACATTCCCTTTATGGTAATATTCTCTCTCTCTATACCTAATATTTAAATAATTTCCAACAACCTATTTTGTCTACTTTCCACACTCCTTAATCTCTGTGCCCAAAAAAAATGAAACACTACTAATGGGACGGAGGGAGTAGTATATAGTTGTCTACCACCAAATGAGGCCACGTGGCGCACTAGGAGCGCGCCATATGGCATCAGCCTCCCAAGACCTTCCAAAACCTTTCAATGCAAAAAACACGGAGGGGTAAAATAGTCATTTCGAAAAGAAAAAAAATTTAAAGTTCTATTTATTTATTTATTTTGACCTAAAATCCATTTTTTATTCTGCGGTCGGCGTCAAAATTATATACCAATATGCATAATGCTAAACACAAATATGTATGACGCTGGATAGAAATATGCATGAAAAAGTATCAGTATGTAACCCGTCAACTGACCAGCGGCGAGAGCTACCTGATGGTGTCGCATAGTACTATGCATGTAGCTCAACAAGAATATGCATAATGTTACACACAAATATGCATAGCATTATTCGACAGCGAGAGACAACAAAGGATTTGCATACTAATATTTTCTCATGCATATATTTATATCCAACGTCATGCATATTTGTGTTTATCTTTATGCATATTAGTGTTCAGTTATATTCATAATTTTGACGACGGACCGCAGGAAAAAAATGGATTTTCAGTAAAAAAAAAAATTAAAAAAAATAAATAATTTTTTAAATGACTATTTTACCCTATGTGTTTTTGACCTTTGAAGGCTCTGGAAGGCCTTGGGTGGCTGCTGCCACGTGGCGCGGTCCTAATGCGCCACGTGGCCCTCATTATCCACTCCATATGTATACATATGTATATATTTTAGTAATGTATATATTTATATATAAATTATTTTAATATAATGTGTATATATTATATCATCTTAAATATAGATTTGAACGAAATTAAAATTCAGGACAAATTTTCAGAATGAGCTAAAGTTTATGTATTTATACTTTATATAGTAGAAAAAATATCAAAAATTCACTAATAGTTTATAGATTTACAGTCAATTAACGTCTCAAAAAAATATGTTATGAAATACTACAAATTAGTAAAAAGTAATTAAAAGTTTCAAAAGAGTTTGATCTTCATTTTAACGATATTATCTAATAAAATGAAACAACTTCATCTTTATATACTATCTTTATTAGAGTTATTTTATATAATAATATAAGTAACTTATAGAATTTTATTTTCTAAATATAATATTATAAAAAATATATATTTTTTATTATTTTAGTTAAGTAATCTATATTTTCTAAATATAATATTATATATATAAAAAAAATTTCTTTCTTATTTTAGTTAAGTATCGACGTGTATTGCACGAGAATAATACTAATATCTTATAAAATCTTAAAAGAGGATTACACAATTTGAGAGTAATACTAATATCTTATAAAATCTTAAAAGAGGATTACACAATTTCGTATGAGCTTGATCACTTAATTTGTCACAAGAAAACCATACAAGAATTATTGGTAGCTTCAACGTCATAATTAAACTTCCGAATCAAGAGAGAGAGAAATTGTTCCTTTTTCATGTAAAGAACCGAGTACTAGGTTTTAATCCATGTTTCCAGATTCATAATTTCTTGAGCTCACACTGGCTAAATAAATCTGACTCTGATTAAATCAACCTAATAAAGAAGAAAAACTTTGCTCTGTGCAAGTATTTTGCCATAAAATTAGCCAATAAAACTAAGGCACCAAGAATTCAAAGGTGGGGAAGAAAAAAAAGCAAGCACATGAATAAAATTCCCCCAAATACATCTTTTTTTTCTCAACTATGATGAATCTGCTTCATCATCATCATCAACATGAATTGATTCTCATCGTCTACCAATCTACCTTCCTTTACACATGCACAAGTTGTTGGCCTCCTCCGCCGTGCATCAGCAACGCCGAGCAGTGATGGTGCACCATGTACCATCTCCCGTCATGCAACTCGTATACATTCGTCACATTGAACGGACCAGCTCCGATGTCAAGGTAAGCTTTCATCGTGACCCAAGCCATACTTGACGTTACACGAACCCTCACATCTCGTATCTGGAAATCAGCCACATTCTCCCAGGTAAATGCTAGCTGCCAGCTCCCCATCACTGCATTGTAACTAGAGACAGAGTCAACCAACATGTTAAGCTCATGTATTCTGTATTCGTACAAAGAATATAACCACGATGGCGAAACTAGGCATGGTGAAATGCAAATAACATGTTTCATCACAGATCTCATTAACAAACGTTTAGTATTTTGTATTCGTGCAAAGGATTTAACCATGATGGTGAAACTAGGCATGATGAAATGCAAATAACATGTTTCATCACAAATCTAATTAACGAATGAGTGGAGCTCAGGATTCAAATTTAACCTCATGACTTTGATACCTAATGTACCAAACACAAGTCTGTCCATGATAGCAATTTCAGAGATCAAGTCTTAAATTGAAAAACTAAAGGTTGGGGATCCAATAATATCAAGTCCAGCACAAGTGAGTAAGCTGATTAAGACATTGGCATGCTTTTTTATTGCACAATCTAATGAAGAAAATTGAAGAGCCTCATTTAAATATCACCTCTTATAAACAATAAATGATGAGCAAGCATAAAATAATAAACTTTGTCGAAAGCAGCATACCCACTAAATGACTCCCCAGTTGCATGAAAACACTTCACATAATCAGCATGAAGCCAAAACTGACGCATAGCTTGAAGCATTCTTTCCCTGATAATCCTAAAAAATTCAGCATTTACAGTAACAACAGCTCTTGTAGCAGCGTAATAAGCTTTCCACCCATTAGATGGGGTTACATTGTCTTGCTCCAACGTGAAATCCTATTAGAAAAGGGGGGAAATTAAAAGCAACATAATTAGCAGAATAGACTATTTGAAACATGACATGAATGACTGAAGAAGTACGAAACAAATTCACTTGATACATACATGCGCAGAAAAGGAAATTCATGGGGGAAAACATTAAGCAAATCATGTTATCTAAATGGAAGTGGAAACTATTTACCATATGTGGAGAATTATTTATGTATCAGTGGAGAAACGACCTTAAACCTCAGAACTTATCCATGAAAAGAAAAACAAGAAAGAATTGATAACACCTAAAGTCAAAGCATACAACAAAAGTCACAAATAATCAAACAACCTATTGTTAGCAATCATAAACCACAAACAGTGATAAACAACAAAGGTCACAAATTTTGAACTCAGCCAATGAATTTTCCCAATCAGTAATGATTCAAAAGTCGAAGGTGACGAAGACAGAATAATTTCTACTTTTGAGATATTAAATTGGCGACTCCACTCTCTGAGATACAGCATACAATATGCCAGTAGGCTTTCTTTTCTCTTTTTAAATGGTGACAAAGAGAGTATGCCAGTATTGACAGTTAAAACAGGGAAGCTTGTATGTGTTGCATTAATTGCACTATTGCAGAATGCAGAGAGAAACAGAGCGGGGGTGTACTAGACTATAGAATTGGTCTTTGGCAAGGGAAATACCCCTTTTCCATTTCTCAGATGGCAGGATATATATGAACAAAACCTCTGGTCTCCACCAGGAGAAGTAACATAAGCTCGTAAAAAACTCAAACAAGCAAGTATAGCCATTTTAGAATGAGATTTTACTATAAGATAAAGCAAGAATAAGGAACTTCCACAATGGAAGTTGACAACTGGTGGTCATCCTTCCTCTATTAATTGGACCAAGAAATTCTTAAGTCATGTATAGTTACCGATAGGAAAATGTTGGCAGCCAAAATGATATTTTAGTGCATTACCCTCTTAAAAATAACAATTAAATGAACTTAGTTACCCTTCAGCTCCAATATGTTAGCCTCATTACCATGCAAGACAACACTCCTTTAACAACTATATTAGGATCATCACATTAGATGAACCTTTGCTTCAGTCCATAAGAAATTTAAGACTGCAATAATAGCACATATAAACAATACAAATGCAACTGCTTGAGAAAAGAAAACATAAATTTGAGGGGAAAAAGAAAAAAAAAACTTGAGAAACAATTATCTACACAGTCACACACACGCAGGGGAAGCAGATCAAGAGCAACCAACTTCTTGCTAATTTCATTTGACCACATGACAACAAAGTTGTACATCCCAGACAATTCACATAATTACTTTTCCATGTCTAATAATACTCTTCCCAATTTGCAAGAAATAAAAATAAAAATGAAAATACAATAACTCCTCTGCTTTTAGTTGATAAATTACATGGTGCATCTATCATAACTAAATTCCATTAATCTCAATGAAACAGTTGAATTGCAGAGATATTCACAAGCATCATGATCCAAAAACCGATATGATTTCTGACACATCATTTGCTTCCTAAGCAGCCATATATCACCACTGCCTAAAATAGTTGCCCGAGGCGCCAAAGCCTTTTCGCTTTAAAGCACTTTAAGGTCCTATATAACATCAACGAACAGTCAAATCTCGAACTCTGATTTCTCATACCCTTAATTTCCATTTCCAACAATTAAACCAGCTAGCCCTCACATCTAATCAATTTAAACAACAAGGAGCAATTCACAATCCGAAACAAATTAAAGGCTACATTCACCACTCAAAAATTCAGAAAAAGAAATCTAACCTTATGGTAGAGCGCCTTCCACGCATTGTCATCATTGGCAGCTTTCCGCATGAGCGAATTCGTCATGGAGAGGCGGCAGAGGCTCGGATAATCCAAGTAACTCAGGGCATGCGTGGTGATCTCAGGCACCAGCTGCTCCATCATCGACGCCCCCGACTGCCTCTCTACCGCCGCCTTCTCCCCACCATTCTCAGTCAGCCGCGCAGTCATTTCCCCAGCGCCAATTCCCCTCCCCTCAGTCGTGCTCGCGCAATCGGAACGGCTCAGTCCGAACTTGAGTCTCCGGAAAATCACAGCGCTCGCGAGAATCAAACAGAAAATAGTTGCTGCTAGGGCTACCAGAAACGAGGGATAATCGGCCGCAAAAACCGCAAAATCCATTCATATACCATGAAATTGCAGTAACATCGATTGCCGAAATTCTTGCAATTCATGAAAGGGGCAAAAGAGCAAAACAACCCAATTGTTGAAAAACCCTAAGTTTTTTTACCTTGTATTCAAGCAGACAAAAATGTGGTTTTGCATGTAATTTCCTTTTCAGGTGGGGTACAATTTTAAGCGCCTTTTATCTTTCCCCTTATGCGAGTGTGGGTAGCACTTTGTCCTCAAACCCTAATCAAGGGTGCGTGCATAGAGAGAGAGAGAGATTGAAGAGCTTAGGAGAGAGAAAATATTGATGGTTTTGGAACTGAATCCATTTTCTAGGTGAGGTGGGAAACTGGAGCAAATCGAGCCTAAGCCTCAACGCAAATACGACGCCAATTCATGCCTATTTTCGTAATTTCGCAACTAAACAAACAAAACACACCTCTATTATTATTATTATTATTATTATTATTATAGTCTAATATATAAATTGTCTTGCGGGTTGAATAGTAATTCTTCAATATTGCAGTTACCATTTCCCTTTTTTTTAGTGCAGAGCTGTAACATTTCTTCGTTACATAAATAAATTCGAAATTGCAATATTCCACTAGTTGACTTATTACTACATCTCCTCTATAAAAAAATATAAGAACTTATTAATACAGCTCTCTTTTAACCGAGTATGAATAATTTTTATTTCAAAGATATATTAGTAAACTGTTGGATTTTGAATCATGTTGGTATTTTATTTTTCGAAATTCCCCAACCGAAGCGACCTTGACTTTGAACATTTTAATATTTATATCACGTGCAATGTACGAGAAATATTTTTATATTTTTTATATATATAAAATTATAATTAATTTAGTTATCGTAAAAAAAATTATAAGTGTAATAAAATTATGATTTTAACTAAATATATTTGAGTTGAGTATAAAAAAATACAATAATAAAAGCTAATATTATGAAAAAGTAAAAAAAAAATTAAGAAAATAAAATAAGTTAAAAGAAAAAAATTAGAAAAAAAATCAAATGATATATTTATTCAAAAAGAGTATTGACGAGAGAGAATTTTCTTAAATTTTATCTTTAAATCAATATAATTTTTATATTTTAAATAAATATTTACATAAAATATAGTATCAAATTATAGTTGTGTTATCGATATCTTTATTTGATATGCATATCAAATATTTTATAATTATCCGAATGTCATAATTTTAGATAAGAAATAAATAGTAAAATAAAAAGAAAACATATAATTTACAAATAAACCTTTAATTTATTATAATTACAAAATTACCACTCAATTTGTAAATTAATTTAAAATTTATTTCAAATTGAAATATTAACTTTTTAGTATATCTATATTAAATAGATATATTTGATTGGGATTGTCTTACCGATTAAATTTAGTTGTCCAAATCTTTATATTAGATTGAATGGCGATAATATATTGATTCATGACAAAATCGTGTGCATATTCAATACCTACATCTACATGCCAAAATAAAGTATATTGTTTATCACAATTATTATATAATAACATACATCTGCAAACGTAACACTAACCAATATCATAACCACAACAAATACTTAACATAACATTTTCCCAATTCATTACTTTACCTGACTATTTGCATTGATAGTTAAATACAAAATTCAACATGAAAATCGAAGAAAGGCATGATATATTAAGGTTAGGAATTCACAACAGTAAAAAAAACCTAATATGAAATTGCAAACTCTTTGATTTGTATATATATATGCAAAGCAATAAACCATTACAATTAGGCGAAAACTAACCGTAGAGTAGAGTAATGGAGAGAGCTCAAGCGAAGAGAGTGAGACACAAAATTGAGGAAAACTAACCGTAGAGTAGAGGAATAAGCATTGTCATACTACAGAAGATGAGAACTAAAATCCAACCTCCATTCGACGCTGCACCAGACGCTGGGGCGCGAAACTGCTTCGCTACCCTCTCGAGAATCATCTTGACAACAGCAACGCTGGCGAAACAAAAGCTCACCGAGAAAATGGCCAGCCCTTTGTTCTCCAAACTCACTTGATCTTGCACAACCTTCTCAACCTCCAATCTGTCAAAAAAACGGAGAATCTCAAACATTTAGGGGGCGTTTACTTGAGTGAATGATAAGATACATGATTCGAGCTCAAATGATAGAAATTATCATACAATGGATTAACCTACATTATCCTCAAACGTAAACGCCCCTTCAGAATTATTCAAGATTGTGAGAAACAAACCTCAGCATGCTGTTTTGATTGACCAAGATTTCCATTTGCGTTGAGACGACAGTTCTCCACGACTCCAGCTCGAGAATTCCTCTTTCCTGAGCAAAAGAGAAGTATGAGAATAAACAAAGGCGCACAGTTAGTTCCCTCAACAATGTCAGCAGGTGTAAAATCATACCATTATCTCCTTCCACTCCAAGAGATTTTTCATCTCCAACTTTGTCCTCTCCAGAAGAGTAGAGAACTTATTCAGCTCTTTGTCGAGCTCGGGCAAATAATCTACCCGTCTTCTGTTAAGTTCTTTGATGTACTCCTCCAGCACCGACAGGTTCAGCTCGAGTGATCTCACCTTCTGTAACACGACCTTGAGGGCAGCATCAGCGTGCAATCTGCTATTAGGAAGCTGCCTGACCTTCTGCAAGAGATCAGCCGAACCACTTGCAGAAACCGGTTTCTTCGGAATATCCAGAGTGAGATTTTTCCCCTCATCGACACTTCCCACCCCCTTCCTACTGACAGGTTCCACGACAGGACGAGCAACATCACCGTTTGCAGAGCTGTTGGAGCTCAGTTCTGGTGCTGAAGGCAGTGCGGTCGAATTGGGATTTGGCAATCCATTAGCAGAAGAATCCCCAGAAGGTATAATAAGATCTTCAAGCATCTGTTCAATAGCATCAACTCCAAAAACCTCCACGACACTTAGCGTGCAGTAGAAATCATAGCCGTAATGGCTCAGCAAATTCACTTTCAAATAACGAACCCATTTTGGTTCAGGCAGCTTAAAACACTGGACATGCTTGGAGTTTGCAGCAACAAAGGACCCCAACGTATCCCACGCCTCAGTCGGGTACACCAAGCTCCCATAGAGCTCGATATCTTTGAAATTAGAGGAGTGATGCTCAAAATTCGCTATTTTGACAGCATCAATCAGAGTTTCATCAGCGAGCTCAATGATGAAAAACTTTCCCCCGACTGAGCAGGGGTTCCTCAGATACTTATCGTCGTCCTTATCCAGTATGTTGCTGGCTCCCTTGGCTTCCTTATTATGAGCAACCACTTTTGCACCCTTTGAAGCTGAGGCGTAGTTGTAGGGCGTCCCATCGGGCTCAAGGCGGTGGGTGATGTTCACAAGCTGGCGAGGCGAACCACTCTTCCCTTTGGAGGAAATGTACTTGAACTCATCAAGATTGGGGTAAGTCAAGTGAATCCTCCCATTCTGTGCTTGTGGCTCACTTTTCCCAACTTCTTCGTGTGGCTCCATTTGGCACGTAAACGAATCATAGCCTAGCATAATCGACAAGAGCTCCTCTAACTCACCAGTACCACTGATCAAGTCTTCCACATTTGGATGGACATCACGAATGGAGAAATCCTCAACAATCACAGACACATCTTGCTCCATCACCACTCCATTAGGGTTAGGGAGACTCTCATATCCATTTTCTGAAACATGAACAGTATTGTTACGCAACTTCTCATCGAGACACTCGCCCCCACACGCAAGCAAATCACCTGAAAATTATCCATATTCATTTGAAGCTATTAACTGCTGCAATTAATTGCAATTTACCAAAAATAATTAACCACCTTCTCATTCCCCAATTACCACGCAGACTAACCCTAATCAACAAAATTCCTCCACTCCTCAATTCCGCAGTCAATTTCAATCCAATAACAGATTACGAAGAATAAATACCCGCATTAAATACTCAATCCAGAAACAGATTACGATTATCAAAACACCCAGTAATGCAACCCCCAACTAGAAAATAACAAGGGGGGGGGGGGGGGAGAACAGGGCATACCTTCATTTCCACGAGTGATGCCAAATTTAGCATGAAACAACACAACGCCACACCAGAAGGAGAAGAAGAGGGGAATGGAGAGGTCGTAGAAGCTTTTCTTGGCAGCTTTCTTGTCGCAATCGAGTTTGTGAGCCCTATTTCTTGAGGATTTGTGATTGAGTTTCGTCGGCTCAACGCTGCGAGGCTTCTTCATCTCTCATTGTTTTTCTCTCTCTCTCTCTAACCCCCTCAGTGAAGCTCGCAATGCACAATCGGCAGCAATGACCGAATCTTCAACAACAACAACGCAATAATCGAGACTGCAATTCTCGAAAAATTGAATGATTTTTTTTGGTTTTGTTTTTCAGTTTGGATTGAATTAGTTAGTTAATAATGGTTTGTTTAGTTTGTTTGATGAGTATTCATATATTCCCAATAAGTAGCGGAAACTGCTTATTTGGGCCTTCCACGTGCGCCTCTGTCTCAAATCGTATCTTCATTTTGGAATCATATATTGCCCTACAATATTCAATTTTGTCTTTTTCTTTTACTACCTTTGTTCCATTCCAATTTAAATGATGCGTATTCTTTTTTGAATCGTTCCAATTAAAATGATGCTTTTTTATTTTTTATAATAATTTTACACTAAAAACAATATGATCTTACACATTTTTTTTGGGCAAAGATCACTTTCTATTTCATCATTTTAGCGAATTCTCAAAAATGTCTCAACCTAACGATAATATCAAAACGATACACAACCTACCAAAAAAATATTGTTTGTGTCCTATTAAAATTTTCCGGAGACCAAAAATTGATGTGGACTACCGGAGAGCCTACATGGCTTATCTACCTGGAATTATTTATCCATTTGGAACAATTGTTTTAATATGCAAAAAAATTATTATGCTGTGACTGCGCCGCCGCCGTGCACTCCACCAATTTCGCCGCACCTTCATGAAATACGGCGAGGCCACCGACCGTTACCTTGCGCGACTCTTTCTCTTCTCGCCTTTACCCTCTTCCTAAAAGCTAAGGTGGTTTCCCCCTACAAACCCGAGCCATTGCATCTTCTTCGTCACCCGAGCCATAGCTCTTCTTCATCAGGACTTGTTGCCGCTGTCAATGGAGTTCTGAAATTCCGACGACATCGCATCTCACATTCGCCTTCTCATTTGTTCTCTCTGAAAATCGTCGTCGCCTCTGGAACCAATGAGAAGTTCCTCGCTTGCCTCTCTACTCATTTTCCACTATTTTAACCAATAGATTCCCTCTTAATTCCACCACACTTCTCCACAAATTTCAGCAAATCCAAGGAATTAGTGATTAAAGTTAGAGAAGATTTCATTATTTTGTTTCATTTTCCAATTCTTTATCCACAAATTCGAGACAAATCAAAAAGAACAAGAAGAGAGAATTTTTCAAATTGTTTTGAAAGAGGGATGAGAAAAAAGAAAAAGAAAAATGAGAGAGAGAGAGAGAGAGAGCTAGGGTTACCTGGACAGGCGGCCCGGCGGTGGCAGCTACTCGCTGCGAGTCCTCCGGTGAGAGGTGATAGAGTGAAGATGGAAGTATGAGAATAAGAACTAAATTGAATGATAATCCTCAAAAGATGCCGCAGAGATTAATCTCTATCACATCGTCAGACGCTAACTACAATAATATCTGGATACCCTAATTTACTGAGAAGTAGGCAAATAAATACTTAATTCCTACTAAGGCCCATGCATAAGACATAAAGCCCATACAACCCAAAACTAAATAAAAACTGAATAATTAAAAGAAATCATAGAACTCCTGCGTTCTGCTATGCTGCTGCCTTCTTAAAGCGGCGCCGGGTATACATCTTTAATCCACTCGGCGCTGCTCCATCAATTGCTCCCGGCGACGAAGCAGCCTTGTCCTCAAGGCTGAAGTCGGAAAATTATCCCCACAATTCTGCCACATCCACCCAACTACTGGATAAGGGCTTGCTCCAGTGTAATGCCATCGCAAACCACAGAATGACACTCCAACACACCGCTCGGAACAAATCGGGAAACAATTGCGAGTAGTTCGTCGGGTAGAGCAGTTGTTCCACGTCCGCTTGCACCTGAGTGGTTCGCGACCCGCCATGCTTAGCACACATCAAGTTTGGCCCATCCATAGCCCCTAACCAAGCCTCGTCTTCTGGCTCAAAAGAACTAAGTTCAGTGTGAACATAAGCTTTACGGGTCAGTGATGGATCATCACGTATGCACACTTTCTTGCCAGCAACCTCGAATTCCATAGTGAGCCTAGCCCAATTGGTTGTCACATCTCCCAGTTGAGCTAGTCATGAAACTCCCAATATAACATCAACACTGCGGAGAGCAAAGACGTAGCAAGTAATATGAAATATTTGATCAGAGATGAGGAAAGGTATTGCATTACAAACTCCGCGACTGCGCACAGTCGTGCCATCCCCGAGAACTACAGAAAAAGTTGTGGTATATTCCACCTTTAGTTTCAAATTTTGGGCAACATGTTCTGCAATAAAAAATGGCTAGCGCCACTATCCACCATTGTTAGCAGTCGTCGTTCTCCCACTTTACTAAACAACTCCAGTGTTTGGGCTCCACCAAACCCATTGGACGATAATTTGAAAAGCTGTAGTTGTTGCAATTCTGCCCGAGTACCCCTACCTTCGTCTTCCTCACTTTCTTGCTGCTCCATATCGACTCCCGTCTTTTCCATGTCATTCTCTTCCGCTTCCAAAATCACCATGAGTGATTTGGTCGCACACCTGTGCGTGGGGCTGTAGCGTTTCCCACATTTAAAGTACTTTTCTTTAGCTATATATTCTTTCTGTTGTTCCGGACTGAGTCACGAGTTTCGGCTTCCCCGTGGACCAGATGAGGCTAACGAAGAGAATTGGGGTCAGTTTCCAGATTGTTGTGACTGACTCCAAGTCGCTGATGGGTTGTGGTAGGGCGAAACTGATCGCGTGGATGTCCCTGTAGTGAATGTGGACTTTGATGGTGTCGGTGGAAGTACTTTGTGATCGTGCAATCATGCGTGCCGCTCTAATGCCAGCAAACACGTCAGTCATCTCCAAGCTTGGGATGCGATCTCTGATGGATTGATTCAAGCCGCCAAGGAACATGCCCAACTGTTGCTCAGGGGGCAGAGGTGGCAGTTGGGCAATTCGCTCCTCAAATAAGGCTAAGTAATCTTCCAATGACCCCGTCTGAAACGTTACATGCATGGCCTCATAGGCATTAATAGTCGAGCTGTCGCCAAAACTCTTTATTAATTCCTGTGTAAACTGATTCCATGGTATAGTTTCGGAGCGACGCAATACCCACTGCGCCCAAAATATCGAGCGTCCTGACATGGCGATGAGCGCCAATTGCACTTTTTGTTCTGTTGGAACGTGTTGCACTAGAAAATATTATTCCGCCTGTGCTAGCCACGTTATGGGGTTCGTCCCATCAAACAACGGTAGATCCATCCATGGTGATGTTGTGTCTGAAGTTCCTCCATCTATCCTAGGCTGCTTACCCGATTCCCCGTTACTATCCGAGTTGCTTGAAGTTTCCTTGTCTGATAGTTTAGACAAAATAGCGGCTAGGGTTTTCTGCATAGTCGCCATCGAATTCTCCAATCCACCAACTGCCGCCTGCACTTCCTCTACCGTCTTCTCTACCTGTTCAATCCATTCCTTATTCGTCGCCATAGAATTCCACGCTCACCGCACCAAATTGATAGAGTGAAGACAGAAGTATGAGAATAAGAACTGAATTGAATGATAATCCTCAAAAGAGGCCGCAGAGATTAATCTCTGTCACAGCGTCAAACGCTAACTACAATAATATCTGGATACCCTAATTTACTGAGAAGTAAGCAAATAAATACTTAATTCCTACTAAGGCCCATGCATAAGACATAAAGCCCGTACAGCCCAAAACTAAATAAAAACTGAATAATTAAAAGAAATCATAGAACTCCTGCGTTCTGCTATGCTGCTGCCTTCTTAAAGCGGCGCTGGGTATACATCTTTAATCCACCCGGCGCTGCTCCATCAAGAGGAGTCGGCGGCGGAGTGGCTTTAACCATAATTGTTGCAACTGCTCGTTGTGCATGCGTGTGTGTGTCGGTGTGTGATAGAAGGAGTGAGAGAAGAGAGAGATGGGGGGTGGAAAGGTGGGAGTGAGAGAAGAGAGAGAAGGGATGACAGGTGGATAAATAATCCAAGTAGATAAGCAATGTAGGCTTTTTGGTGTCCGAAAAATTTTAATAGGACACAAACAATATTTTTTTGATAGGTTGAATATCGTTTTGATATTATCATTAGATTGGAACATTTTTTAGAATTCGCTAAAACGATGGGATATAAAGTGACTTTGATCCTTTTTTAAAAAAAAAATTGTGTTAGTCATAGAAATAGCTACACAAACCTTTGGGAGCTGTCACATTTTAATCCAATTTATTTTATTTTGACATGGCCTCTCGTTTCACTAGATATCTAATTTGTGCATCACTTTATACAACATTAAGATTAAGATGAGGAATAAATATATTTCAAAACTAGTAAACTCTAATAGTAATATTTAAATTTCTATTTTTTAAAATATTTTTCACTGTAAACCAAATCAAAAAAATTTAGTTTACAAATGAATTGCACCGTTTGAGATGAAAAAACTAAATCAAAATGCAAATTACGGTTCGATTTGAAAAAAATTGGCTATTCTAGTTTGAATTTGCTCACCCCTTTGCTCTTAAACTTGGTTTGTTTGTCATTGAACCAATTCCCGAGCTTTATTTACCAAAATACTTCAAAGCTTACGAGCTTAATCGAGCTCAAACGAGCTTTCAAAATGTATATTTATCATTACAATGTTAGTTATTTCCTTTAAAAATAAATTATTGTATTCACGATAATATAAATGTATTAATTATTTTTTGTATAATAAATTAAGTTAGTTCGAAACGTTTATTAATAATTATAGCTAGGGATGTCAATCGGGCCAGCCCACCGAATTTCGGGTTAATCGGGTGCGGGCTAATCGGGTTGAGGATTTTGTCAGGTTATAAATTTTCAACCCTAACCCTAAACATTCGGGTTTCGGGCTAGTCCATCGGCTAATCGGGTTAAAGGCGTAAAAAAAATCATTTGTATTTTGTTATTCTTAATGATCTAATGTATAATGTATAATATATATATATATATATATATATAAATCAAAGAGTTATTCTTAATTTTGTTATTCTTAATTTGTATTTTGTTATTCTTAATTTTTTTGATTTAAATGCTTAAAAACTATATACATATATATACCATTATATGTTACAAACTTAATTAAAAACTGATTTTATTACGTATTTTTATTTCAAACTTATATAATATTGCCCACTAAATACTCGAACATGTTTAAATTTATAAATAAATTTTGTTACAATAAGTGATATGTCTCAAAAAATATTTTTTTAAAAAATCATTATTGATTAATGGTTGGATCGCTATAGAATTAAAAAAATATGATATTCTTTAGAAAAGATTAATATAAATAAATTTATAATATTAATTAAAGGGCTCTATTCTGCGTAAAAAAGTTGGAAGAGAAAGGCGCTCTCTATTTTGGGTAAAAAGTTGGAAGAGAAAGGCGCTACACTTCCCCAATGAACACGGAAACAAATTGAAGGGGATAGGACTTTCAGATTCGAAAAAGTTTAGAAGAAGTCGCAATTTACTATCTTTGTTCCTTTTCTACATCAAGATCAAATTGAAGCTGCACGAGTTTGAAGACCGCCTAATGGAGATGATGAACAATTTCTTGATTTTTTTTTTTTTTTTTTTTCATTTTGTACAGCTCACTGCCAAGATTTCTTGCTTCTTTTTGTTGAAATTCATTGTGTTGTTGCAGCTTTCATCAGAAGGTTAATATTTTATGTTATTCACAACTAAACCAATAAAATATAATTGGGTTATTTGCATGACAATACACCAATTTTCATCAAAATCTAAATTTAACGCGAATTTAGAATATTCCAATAAAATACACCAACTTCAATGTTTGTCCAAATTTAATACAGTCTAAATTTTGAAATTCAAAACCTGTCCCCATTTAAAAATCAATTGCATAAAATGAAGAGTGATGCTAAATAGCCACATTGTGGCCACCCACATTCTAATTTAATAGAGAAAATTTGAATTTATTTAATTTATTTTTTTTAATAAAAATAGGATTTAGTTATTTTATTGTATTCTCTACATTTTAGTTATTTTTTTATAATTTTTTCAACTTTTTTATTTTTATAAAAAATAAATTAAAAATAAAAAATGCAAAAAAACAAAAACAAAAAAATAACTACAATATAGAGAATACAATAAAATAACTTAATTCTACAATAACTTAAACTAGAATGTGGGTGGCCACAATGTGGCTGCATAGATTTATTGTAAAATGAATGATCAAGATCTTGATAAAACCTTTTTAACTAGTGATTATTGTTATCTATTTAAAAAGTTTGCACCAAAATATATAGATATTTTTCTTTCAAATTTTCTACTACTAGTTTTGAAAGTTTTTTGATCTTTTACTTTTTACTGATTTGCATTTCATAATATATTTTTTTGAAGCGTTAACTGACTATAAATCCACAAACTATTTGTGAATTTTGTTATTTTTTTCAACTATATAAAGTTGCAATATAAATACATAAACTTTAGCTCATTCCGAAATTTGCCCTGAATTTTAATTTCGTTCATACATGACAAAATTAAAGATGATATAATATATACACATTATATTAAAATAACTTATACAAAACTTCTACTGAAATATACACAGTACTAATATATTATGTGTGTTAGTGTGTTAATATATTATATCTATATATTTTTTTATATATATTTAATGAATATATAGTTTAATTTTAAAATTTGTATTTTGATAAAATTAACAAATACAATCTAGCAAAGATGAAATTTAAAATTTGCCATAATCAAGGATCATAATATTTTAAAATTTACTTTTTTTTATATTTTTACTATATAGTACGTATTATTTTTATATTTATATTTTTTATTATAACAATTTAATGCAATTACAAAGATTAAACTTATATTTGTTCATTTTAGAACTCTTTAGCTTAAAATATGAATTTGTAGATAAATAATTATATATATATATATATATATATATCTTAAAAATAGAATTTCTAATATGATTTACATTTATTAATTTTTTAGCATGTTTTTGTATGAATTATTATTATTATTATTATTATTATTATTATTATTATTATTATTATTATTATTATTATTATTATTATTATTATCTAAAGTAGTCGAAATTAATAAAAAAAATTAGAAACAAAAAAATATTTCCAAAAATAGTGAGGTGATTTTTGGCGGGAAAACATAACTTATTATTTTTTAAAGTGATTGAGCTTTTATATATATATATATATAGTCAAATCATTCAATATCTCTAGGGACATTGATGATCTCAAATACGTTTTCAACAATTATAAATTTGAGAAGCTCCTTTTAGAACAGTAAATCAGTAACTGGCATTGTCGGCATAATTTTATATTTCGATTTGAACTTTAAAGTTTTAATATAATAGTATAAATTTAACAATAAGTTATATTGCCTAATATTTTTTAGTACATATAAAGTCTATAATTAATGAGATATATTTAAAATTTTGGGCCCTCAAAATTATGTTACAAAATTATCATCAAATTAATTTGAAATTAA
This sequence comes from Salvia miltiorrhiza, assembly GCF_028751815.1. NCBI lineage: Eukaryota > Viridiplantae > Streptophyta > Magnoliopsida > Lamiales > Lamiaceae > Salvia > Salvia miltiorrhiza. Next base: position 14,996,383 of record NC_080389.1, read on the forward strand.
TTTTAAATTGAACTTTGAATTTTTGACAATAAATTATGTTATGTGATATTTTTTAGTATGCATAAAACCTATAATTAATTGGATATGTTAAAAAATTGAGCCCTCAATATTTTGTGGCCCTGGGCCGTCGCCCATGCCCGCCCGCCCTCAGAGTCGGCCCTGCTCGAGATCCAAATAATTCACGAATAGTTGAGTCCACAACTCTAATTTTTATACAACATGCATGGTTGTGAGATCATCCCCACAAACAAAATAAGATCTAACGAGTTCATTGTCGATTAATGCATGAGCTTTCACTCATTTTGTTGAAAAATTAACACCCCAAATTTGTTTTGGTCATCGAAAATTTGATATGATATGCTTCATCCGAGTAGCACAGCCAAATTGCAATTGCACTATTTTGTTTCAATTTTGGGAGACCAAGAAAATTTTGAGGTGTCACTTTTATAACAAATTAGTAAAAGACTTTGACATTATTGCAATATTTTAACTTAAAATTGTAAAAATGAGAAAACGTTCATGCACTAATTGACAATTAACCCTACACAAAATTTTGGGTACACACGGTTGTACCGTACAATCGGATTGACCTGTACCCAAAATAGTGTTATTTATATGATTTGAGTCAGGATATGGGTTCAAATAAGGACACAGATCAAAGTCTAAGTGAATGTGCAACCCAATTGTACGGTACACCCGGGTGTACTTAAGACCACCTCTTAACCCTAAAGTGAGATGCCTCGAGTAAAAAAGAATAGCCAAAATACAATACCACAACAAAATCGAAAGATTAATATATTCATGCATGACAATATCATGGTAAAGAATACAGATTGATATAAAAACAGAAATCATATTCGGAGAGCGTTTGGCATAGCTTATTAATTTTAAAAAACAAACTTACAAACGATTGAAGAACTTATATATGCTCCTTCAAAGTGTTTAACAAAATAAGTTTTTAAACAACTTATAAATAGTAAAAATAATTTTCACAAGCTTATGAGAACTCCTTCAAAGTGTTTCACAAAATAAATTTCTAGACAACTTATAAATTGTAAAAATAAACTTCAGAAGCTTATAAGCTACCCAAAAAATAAAGAGGTGGTCTCTTGTACACCCGGGTATACCGTACACCCGAGTTGTACCCTACCCGGATCCTAACTCAGTTGGACTATCCCGACCCATTTTTTATTGAAATGACACTAACACGAACTGGCACTAACACTAACACAATCTTGAAATGACACTAACACTATTTTGTTTTACAAATGACACTATTTCAAAAATGACACTAACACTACGTGTCAAATGACACCAACATTACATATAAATGACACTAACACTAAATATTCGAGTAGGATAGTCCAATTGGGTCGGATCCGGGCCAAGATTCGGGTCGGATACGACCCGTGTGTACGCAAGTTTTTGTGAAAAATAAATTCTTCCACCTCAACTTATTTTTCCATAATCTTATATGCAACAATCATTTTACAAATATTTTTAACTATGATTTGTTATTTTCATTCGCACGGCCTTCCAAATTTATCTCTTTTCAATTTTCTCTCTCTAACAAAATTTTTCTCTCCAGCACAAAATTCTCTCTTTAGCTTGTAAGCTAAATTATCCAAATACTTTGACAACTTATAAGATGTTAAAAGACTACATCTTATAAATTGTTAGAGCTTATAAACTCTTTAAAATAAGCTCAGTCGAACACCCTCTTAGTTAAGACTGATTGATCAGTGACTTGAATAAGCCCATACTATTGTATACTCATCCTAATTACAAGGTGAGATCAACTCTTCCAAAACCAATTGTGGTGTACCATATATACTCCCTTAAACTATCTAACCAATGAACAAAAATTTCGGCATTATCCAGTGCGCACCTGAAATAGCGGATACGGGTTTCCTTCGTCGTAAAATCTCTATCCTAGGACAAGAAACCTGTTGAGGAAAAATCAATTTGCAAAAATCACCTCAAAATGCATAAGGTGAATCAAGAGGACAGCATGGTGTACTCCAACTCTTGAGTCTCAGGTAGATCCTGTTGGAAGAATGGAAGGCTCCCCGGATCCCTTTCCTCCAAGACGAGGCTCGGAGGCGTCTGTGGAGGATAATTCTCGATAATAAAATCAATCTCTTCCCCGGTGAGCTCTCTTTGATCAAGAAGGACCTGCAACAACGAAACAAAGCTTTTTACACTGTGGTAGTGTCGGGCCACCTAATAAGACTAAGAATACGTCGTGGGCCTTTGTATTCATCTCATCATAGGACGTGGAGCTGTTCAAATCCATAAGTTCGACTAGAATTTAGGGGGAAGTCACTCTTGATGAACCACTTCAATGGGACTCAACTAATCGAGCAAAGAATTTTTATGTTTCAACAAAGTTTTGTGATTTCTTACAATATAGTAGTTTCGAACATGTGATCAAGCAGAAATGATACCAATAGTATTGATTTGTGGGTTAATGGCTGTAGATATATAAATTATTTGAGAATTTTGATTTCTCCCATATTCTATAAAGTTGGTGAATAAATACACGAATTTTGATGATTTCAGAAATTTTCCCAAAGTGAGCCGAAATCTTGATTTTGGGAAAGTTTCAGAAATAATCAAGGTTTGTGTATTTATTCACTAATTTTATAGAATATGAGAAAAACTGGAATTTATTAATAATCTACGGATTTATAGCCAATTAACCCTTGATTTATTTCATCAACTACGTGATCAGGAAAGAGAATAAACGTGCACCTTAACCGTTTTGAGTAAAGCGGCGTTGTGCTGCTTAAGCAACGAGACGGTCTTTCCATACATATTCTGCATTAGCTCCTCCGTCCTCCTTGCAATGTCATCATCCATTTTGAAGTTGACGGGAGGCTCGATCAGATCATAATCGTCATACAGTGAGCCCTCAAAGTCGATTCTTGGACCAACAAATCTACTTCTCTTTCTCCATGGAGGGGGTTCGCCATGCACTGTCATAGGGTTCTCCAAATTCCAGCTACAAGAAACGCAAAATCAATGACGAGTTGACAACACAGATAACCATACCAAACGCAGTAGATGAAAACCTACATTGCAATGATCTTACGAGCGAGCCAAGATGCATCAGCAAGATAACTAACTGATGCTTTAGAAGTATCTCGTCCAAAAATGACTTCTTCAGCAGCTCTCCCTCCTAGTAATACCTTTAAATAGAAAATCTCAACACCTTTATGATCTCAACTACATACAATAATGCAAGGAGAGAATAGTGCAAGTCTAGTTGAGCTGAAATGGCAGACCTGAAGGCGGTGTAATAACTGAGGTTTGCGCTCAAATATGTACGACTCATCATCAAGGCGGTTAAATACAACTTGAGACAGTGACTGCACAAGACATCCCAAAATCGTCGGTGAAAAGTGAGAAAAAGAGCTATTAGCATGAACACATTGATTGTGATACATTATTGTCCACGGAACCGAGCTTCTAAGTTAGGTTTATGACAAAGCATAAAACTCGAAGTTAAGGAAGGCATTCAATGAAAATGCAAAAATCGCAGCAGTCAGCAAATAGGAGTTGAAACCTATTCCCTAGCTTGGAAAATAAAACGTAATAGTGTGTAAACTCCAACATGCATAGAAAATCAACAAATTTAAAGAGAGGAAAGACCTGTCCACGAGGATCGATTGATACACGATCACAACGCTCAACGTTTGCATTCTCACAACGCCTTAGCAGATGCGAAGTCAAAGCAGTCCCCACTTCTACAGTAGCTCGTCGACATTGTCCTTGGTGGCCTAGGTTTATCCCGATACGCTTAGGACCCACCGTAAGACGGTCAACTGCATCATCCATATCTGACTCAAGAATAGCAGCATGACCTTTCCTCACTGCCACAAGAGCAGCCTCTTGGAGAAGTTGCGCCAACTTTGCACCCGTCCACCCTGGTTACAATGATTACGCCATTGAAAATTTGACAAATGGCGCTCTGTAAAAAATTACTGTCGGTTTCATACTGAAAAATAAAAAATCAAAACTCAATTGCATACCTGGCAAGTTGTTTGCATAGGTCGACAAATCGACAGTATGTGATAATTTCACTTTCCGTGCATGAACTTTTAAAATGTCCAATCTCCCTTTTGCATTCGGAGGACGGATTCTTATCTAAGAAATTACCAAAAAAGAGGTCATAAATGCCATGTAAATTTCATAGGAGTCCATGCATACCCAAGAAAGAAATCAAGCTTTGATAACTCAATACTCTGCTCAGAGAAACACACCTTACGATCAAAGCGACCAGGACGAAGAAGGGCAGGATCGAGCAAATCCATTCTGTTAGTGGCACCCAAAAAGATAACACCTTTGCCTGTATCAAATCCATCTAGTTCTATCAAGAGCTGGTTCAATGTAGTCTCCCTTTCTTGAGTAAATGCATTGTACATGTCATCTGATGATTCTTGGAATGCTCCTTGTCGCCTATTATCAGCAGAATTCAACAAGAAAAAAAAATTAAAAAGAAAGATCATTGAAACTATCACAATACAAATTATGTGAAGGGGGCGCCGTGCAATAGATTAGGTATGATCAGCATTACAGCATGCATATCTTACACTAGAGACACATGTCAAATACAAATCAAGTAAAATAAATCCTGAGTTTGTTGACTAAAATAAGGTTAAATCGGCAACCAAAGGTTTTTTGTAGGCATTATATGACAACAGTAGACATATATTTAGGACATAGCAAGTTTAAACTCAGTGCCGGGAAAGAGAAACTAGCTAGAATCCCCATACCTTGTGGCCAGTGCATCAATTTCATCAATAAAAATGACCGATGGTTTGTTTACCTGCAAAAGAACATATATAGTCAGTAAGTTTATAGAATTACCACCTGTACAACCTAAAACCTGCTAGACGACTCACTGAAACTTTAGTCTCTATAGATGCCATTTTAGAGCAATAGGGATGGAATAGTTACTTAATCATTCTGTTGAACCAAGAGTTCCTCTGTCATTATATTTGAGGAAATACAGGAATAATATCATTGGAACGTAAAGAGGTAATTTCGTGTTGTTTTATGTTTTCCAAACTAAACCAATTAACTTCAGCCATGTAGATGATACCAATAAGCTGCAAGATAAAAGAACCGAAAACTGAAATTTGATTTGTTAAACCAGCTGGCATAACTCAGAACAAGTAAAGTGCCTGCCACGTCAAACATTTTGTTCACTGCAAAACGCGTAATAAAGATAGATTTGCATGTGCTGACATTTCCAAATAAGTCAGTTCACAGTTCCATATATTAAACGGAAGCAATATCATAATAGAGGACCAGAACCAAGTCTTTCACATGCCAAATCTTATGTTATACTGAAGACAATATAGACCTTTTTTTTGTGAAATGAATACAGCATAACTTTTAAGAAAAATGTTGACATGGTCAATAATAATTTAATACTGACATAAACCTTGCAGAAATGATAAAGATAACCAGTTACCTTTGCTCTCTTAAATAAGTCCCTGATACGAGCAGAACCAACACCAACTAATACTTCAACAAATTCCGATCCAGCCATTTGATAAAATGGAACACCGGCTTCACCAGCTATTGCTTTTGCAACTAGTGTCTGGTGATAAAACATTTGACTACATAACTCATTGCATAATATTCGTAATTCATGTTTCTAGAAAAAAGAGACAACTGACCTTGCCACATCCCGGAGGGCCCTCAAGTAGTACTCCATGAGGAGGTTTTATTCCCATTTTATCAAATAGTTCAGGATTCTTTAGGTACCTTACCAACTAATTAGCAGCCAAAAAAAGCCAAAAAAAGGAAAAGGAGAGGGATTAGAAGTGTTTTCAAGTTCTGTGATCACTGCATATCAACATTCATCTCACTTGAAAGTCAAAAGAAAATGCTTTGCATATCAAGCACAGTATTACCTAAAAGTATTTCTACGTGAAAACAAATGAGTGAAAGAAGAATTAGCTTAAGAAGAGAAATCATTTTAATTGTATCAAGCTCAGGTTTGCCTTTTAGAATGTATCGTGGAGTGAAAAACGGTACCTCCTGGAGCTCTTCCACTGCTTCCTCAATGCCTGCCACATCATTAAACATGACTCCGGTAGAACCCTGAAGACATGTTATTCTCGTTATGTTTAGAAGATAAATACACAATTTTATTAAAACTGGAAAGCAAATACAAGTATATTAACTGACATCAACACGGGCTTGTGGCTTTGACTGAGAGAATTCAATGCCTTGCCATATATCCTGCATGAAGTAGAAGTAGCAATGGTAATGAAATGCTAACAGCAAAGCTATCCGAAGAAAATGCTGGAAGTGAAGCTCACCCATTTTCTGAAATTCTTAGGTCTTCTAGACAGTGTAAAACGAACAAGAAGCACCATTGTCACAAAGACCAACATGATTGGCTTTAGCATCTCAATACTAGCAGAAACCCCGCCAAAAGTGTAAAGTTCATACAGTTTTGATGTAAGCGCTCCATCACCAAGATACTCAGCAAGATTATCCCAGATTCTTTCTAGAACCCCAAATATAAGACCTAAAAATAGCTTGAGAAATGGCTTGGTAAGAGGCCATATGACATATGCAGCCACACCATAGACAAAGGTGGTAGCAGCAAATACTGCTGAAGCCAAGAATCCCCCGACTACAACTGCAGCTGCAGCCATTGCAGCAGTCAACATCCCAAGTTCAACCATCATCCTGCTGGAAATCTTCGAAGCTACTGGATGAGGATATTCTGGCAGCTTTCCAACCCAGGACTAAAGAGGGGGGGGAGGTGTAAGACACTGACATAAGCACAAAGAAAACATAAACTTACAGATTCCCCTAAACAGATGCTTGGCTTTGATGCCTCATTGATTGATATAACCCAGATATTGACAAACTACACTTCTAAGGTAATTTAGCCAACGCGGCAACCTAAGCAATGCAATTCTATTACAATTTATAAGTTTATCAATTCCACAGTGCTTGCCAACAGGCAATAACTCAAGTGAAAACTTCAAATGGATTCTGTCACTTTGCTGACTATTTGGACGCCTACAACCCCAACAAGTGTTGTATATCAGGATAGGCTAAATATTAAGTATATAATCATTCAATAACCGGAACCTGCCCCATTGCTTAGGAAGTACAACCAACTGTATGAACTAATTTTTCCATCACAAGCATGGAGCTATACTGCATACTGAACTATTAGAGAACAAGACCACCTAGATGATTTTACCATGACTGCTTGCATATGTTTCTTGCTGTCATCACGGTCTTACAGGATCAACACTGTTGCTAGTTAGGGAAAGTATGTGGAAAGAATTAAACTATACAATTCAGCTAAAAGAAGTATTCACACTATGATTAATTATGGCATTCTTTCTTCAGCTTATAATAATTGCATTATGATCGTACTGGAGATATTAAGTGGCCATTCCAAACATGTTCATGTTTATTTGTGCTTCTCATTTTGTTTCCCTACGGTGAATTCGGGAAGAGCATTGTAAGACAAATTGTAAATGTCAATACCAGTGTTTGCTTCTCTACTTCATTCCGTGGTCCCTTGTACGCCTCCAAAAGATCCTGCACTTGTTCTTCATCCAGTCTCATGGCCCTGCAACCACAACTCACGAAAAAAATCAAGCAGATGATCAAACACAAAGCAGCAACAAACATTGATGATATACTCTCTACACACCATTTAGTCCGGTGCAAGCTCGTTTCACCGGGTATTTGTTTTAAATCAACGACGAAATCCCTGTAAACATTGTCACCATACAGAACCCCGCCATCCTCCTTAAAACTCACCAACTTCACCTTATCACTGTTCATATACTTCCTAAAATCATCATAGCTCATCTTGGGCAACTCCTTCACATTCTTATCAAACTCATCTTCTTCAGATAAATTGCCCACGAAAACCTGTTCCGGCACATAGAGCTTCCCTTTGTACTCCCTCAACAAATCCTTCAAATAAACCTCCGTCTCCGGCTTCACATTGTTACTCTCACCGCCACTCTCCTTCACACTTCCACTCACCAATGCCTTCAAATTCAACCTATTCATAATCCCCCAAATTCTCTCATTAAAACCCTTTCTATTCAGGCTCTCCTTCTCTCTCAACGTGTACAATTTGTCCCCAATCAAATACTTAGGCTCAATTTGGCTGGGGTTTTCCCTCAAAACCCTAGTCACAAAATCCTCATCTCCAGCTCCCGAATTCGTCGACGAACTCGAATTCGAACTCGCCCTCGGCAGAAAAACACGTGGATGGCAATTGAGCTGCACTCTTTTGGTGGGTTTCAGGGAAAAGTACAAATTCTTTTGAGTTCTTTGGGTAGGGAATACCGTTGGGAAATTAATAAAGGGCTTAGCAGCTCCCGACGGTGTGGAATACATATTTTCTAGCTAAAAATTGGGATGTGATACTAAGTTATGGAATTTGGGCATTCTTGGTTTCAGAGCAAGCTTAGAATTTACATGAAGACGACGTTAAAGGTTTGTCAACATTATTTGATAAAGCTATCTTTAATTGAAATCATGAGAAAATGCAGATTACCCAAAAGGAAAGTGACAGAGAAGGGGATAAAGCAGGCGAAGGAAGAGAAGATGAAGAAGAAGAAATCGTGTTTATTTCGACAGAAGTTGATAGAATTAGCGTTTTTTTTGCTCGATTTATTTATTCTCAATTTCTCATCAACTTGGAAATTTAGGAGATTATGTTTTCTTTTTCTATTTTTGAAGAAGGAGATTATGTTTACATTGGAATTAAAAAATATATTAAAATAAATAAATATAAATATTAAATAAAATCAAAATATAAATAATTTGAGTTGCTACTAGTTTAAACGATGTAATAATTTGAAAGTCAGACTACTCGTTTTAACTTTTAAATAATTTTCTCTTCCTGGGTTATAATTTATTTCTTTTTTCTTACAAAAATATGAACATTTGTAAGTGTCATATATTTTAAAAAATATTAAACAAAAATGTATTGTGAGTGAAAAATTGGTCACACTTTATAAAAAGTAGACATAAAAAGTAAAGGGATTGTGATGGAATATTGTACAAAAATAAAAATATTCATATTTTAGGAGAAGGTCCAAAATAGCAAAATGGAGTATTTATTTTTGTAAGGCCGTATAAAAGCATCCACATCCGAGAGCCCTTAAAGGGGTTCTTAAATGGTCCCCGCCATTTCGGAGTGCTCCTTCCCTTACACTAGGGTTCTCTGCTCTCGAGCTCTAAATTTTTTGTTTTATTTTATCTTTATTTTTAATATATTTTTTAATTAAATTAAAATTTAATACTACATTAATTAAAAAATTCAATAATTAAAAAAAATACTATAATAATTTTTATTTTTGTTTTATCCTTATTTTAAATGCATTTGTAGATTAAGAAATAATAATTAGAAAGTAAAACAAAAAGTTAGAAATTAAACTATCTGGAAGCTACATTTAGTTGATTTTATATTGAATCTCGTATTTAAAAATGTAGGTCTCTCTACAATGTGTATTACACTATAAATAGTGAAGTTACATTTAGATGATTTTATATTGAAACTCACATTGAAAAATGTAGACTTGTCTACAATGTGTGGTACATTTTAAATAGTGAAGTTACATTTAGTTGATTTTATATTAAATCCCAAACTAAAAAATATAGGTTTCTCTCAAGAGTCAATACCTCTAAATAACCTCTTTGCTTAACAAAAAGTTAATGACATCCATAAGAATAAAAATATATTATTTATAATCAATTTTATAATAAACAGACATTTCTGCCTTTTAATCGTTTTTTTCATTTATCGATTTTCATATTTTATAAGTAATACTACAAACAATAATTGAAAAACTAGTCGTTTCACACCATTTACGGAATTCACGCATATGTTGTTCTTCTTCTTTTTTTTTTTTTTTTTTTTTTGTGTTTCGATTCTTAGTCTTTTGATTTGATTTTCTCCTTCATCTCCATCATATTCTTCTTCTTTTTATTTCCACACCATTTACATAATTAATTGATGCATATATTCTTCTTCTTCTCTTTTTTTTTTGTTTCGATTCTTAGTTTTTTGATTTGATTTTCTCCTTTATCTTTATCCTATTCTTCTTCTTTCTATTTCCATTTTCTGCAATTTTTTTGGTCAATTTTTTCTTGGGGCTCTTCAAAAGTCATTTGGATCACTACTCAAATATAGTTAATTGTAGTGATCTATCTTGCTATTCTATGCTAGGAGGGAGAATCACAGTAGCAGCAACCTAATTTGACGAAGGCGGCAACCCCGCGATGATGTCGTCCGATGATGGCTTCTAGGACCTCGACCAACATAGATGCGACGGGAAGAGTGGGGAGGGAGGGGGTTTTTTTTTTAAATGGGGAGGGAGGGTTTGATATGTTTTAATAAATATAAATATTGTGAAAGCTAATTACATAATTTTAAAATCTATTAAATTTTTAGATGTTTCGGAAATATTAAAAATATAGTACATTTATAAATGGGCATTTTTGGTAGTAGTGGCTATCATTATGATATTTTTATGTTTATGGTTAAAATCCAACTTTTAGTTAATGTGTAATACATTATGAATAGTGAAGCTTTTTAATTAAAATTAAAATTATAATCTTAAATTTCAAACAATTTTTATATAAAAAAATTTGATTAAACAACAATATTTTTTTAAATTGGACGGTGCATTGCACGTGCCCTTCTCTCTCTTCACCCAAATCCGGCGTGGAGTTGTGAGACGGAAGCACACTAGGTGGGTGCGGGGGCGCTCGCCCATTCGCCGAGCCCTATTGTGGATATTCTAACAATTTTAAGTAGGTGCATGCTCTTTTTGGCCAAAAAAATAAAATAAAATTGGTCACATGTTATTAGTTTATTTGTTGGGGTGTTGAGTCAGATGAGTTGCTTCGATACAAATATTCAAGTTTGGAAGGTGTATATGAGCTTAATTTTTAATTTATTTACATTATTTTCCTATCTTTGGAAGTTCGATTATTTCGTAGAAACAATTATAATCGATGTGTGACTAATTCATGAAAATAAATAAGGAAAATTTTTTGTTGAATTTGAATAATATGATAATAAGTCGGGCAATGTTCCTTCGAATGAAAAAAGACAGATATCAAATGATACTAAACAATCAACAGTTAGCTAAACCTTAGAATAACAAATTTGGTTTAATGCTTCTGATAACCAACATTTATTAACATAATACTATAAATTAAAAGTCTAAGCTTGATAAGAATATCGTTCAGGGTGTAACATAAAATTCTTAAGTTGGGAAAGCAAAAGACAGATAAGAATTTGTGCTACAGCAGAAATCAAAATAAGAAGTTGAACCCTAGTCTCAGCTCTGCCCCGTCAACACCAGTCAATCAATTTGAAAACATTTGAAAGTATTTAGGCTAAGTACTAATGTACTTAATGGGCATGCATTTTATGAAAAGTTTCATATTTTTGTAAAGACAATATTCAATCATTTAAAGCATGACTTATTTTTTTTTAAATAAAAGTATTTCTAAGCATGCAAAATCATTCTTTTCATTTAGTCCATTATCACGCTCAATTATGTTACTCGTTGTGATCTCGACCTTTAGGGACTGTCGGATCTCTTACTCCCATGATATTTGAATTGAGAGCGTAACCTAGACAAGTTTGATTTGACCTCGGGACGCCACCCAAACAGGCCTTACATTACATGCTTTGGAACATATCCGGTTGAGCACCCTTATAACGCCTCTAGCCAATGCCCCATAGAGATTAGCCCACCGAATCAGCTAGCAAGTGTACACAATTATCAAACAATGTATTACGTGATAAGAGAACCTCGACCAATTCATTGTCGTGAGTCTTAAACAAAATAGAGTGCACAAAATATGTTATTGGATAAACAATTAACATTTCATCGAAATATTTAGAGCATATATAACTCAATAATACTTTTGTAAAGTAAGCCCACCTGGATGGACAAAGCATTAAGATCATAAATATAAAAACTAGTCTTGAAAAAGCAGTGCTAATCCCCTTAGCCCACAAAGCCTGTAAAAAATTATATTCTTAATAGGTTCGTGAAGCTAATCTTAAGTCATAATGGAAGTGCTATTAATTCCTGATTCATCATGCCAATTTTTCAAAATTTTATGTATAAATATTGATAACTAAAATTCTCGGCTAAGGACACCAACAATATTCTTGCTCGACTTTTATTTGATAATTGAATTTATGTGATATATGGTTGCTTATTCAAAAAAACAAATCTTATAGTAATTCGTAATTAGAGGTGTCAAATGGGCCGAATCGGACCAATTGGCCCATCCCTTTCGAGCTTTGAAGATTTACCAGGTCGGGATGGGCCGCCCGAAATATGATCGGGCTGCAAAACAATAAGCCGAGCCCAGCCCTCCTCGGGCCATCGGGCGGTCAGGCCAAACCCGCCCAATAATTTTCTTTTCTTAAATCTATTTTTTATTATAAAATAATGAAAAAATATTAATTGAATGAAACTTCTATAATATATAGACATGTCTCGCTAGTTTTTTTTAGAGTCAAAATAAATTGCATCCCTCAAAAGATTTTGGGTTAAACAACTTTAAACAACTTTAAAAAAATTGAAAAAATAGCAATTGACAACCCCCTTAACAGTTTATATATATGTTTGGTTTGAAATATTGAAAAAATAGGTGTTTTAATAAATAAGCTAAATAGTACACATGTTTGGTCTTGTTATGGGAGAAAAAAGAAAAAAAAAATAGACATGTTAAAATATAATGCGTTTATCGAGCATTTCATGTTAGTTGAAAGTTTGGTTTCAGAAGCGGGTCAAGGGAGACGAGAAGGGACGCCAGACACACATAGTGACATAGGATTTATGAGAAGATTGCGAAAAATTAAATTGAATTTTTATTTTAATTTTAATAGATTTCATATTTTATTATTTTTAAATATATAATTTCAAACATAAATTATTGATATCGGGCAGGCCAAAAAGCCCGGTCAACCCGACGGGCTATTTGGGCGGGCTTTTTAGGCCCAGTTTTTTTTGGCCTGATTTTTTAAAGCCCAACCCAGCCCTAAACTCGGGGCAGACCAGGTCGGCCCATCGGGTTGGGTCAATTTTGACAACTCTATTCGTAACATGACATTACAGTTTTATGAAAATGAAGTTTCATAGCTTATTTGCAACAATTCATCAAGAACACATCAGTCAGAACGTTACAGATTTGACTAAGCTTCAGTAACAACTTACAACAACAGAGCTATAGCCTCCAGAAAGAATCTAAACTTACCTTCACATCATTCTCCAGATCTTGTTTGTCATATGAACAACAAATCCTGCGAAATTAGGGTAGAGACGAATGACATGAATAACATTGTCATATTCTCCCCTACGGATTCTCATCACTTCCTCCAGCTTGCCATAGCACCCCACGTACACCACACACAACATAAGCCAAGGAAGCGCCTACACATAACCACAGTTGCTATGGAAACTAGTTGTACCAACCTTCAAAGTTATGGCCTCTACAATAGTCATAATACAGAGAAATATGATCTGTAACCGAGCGTTCATGTACTCATCTACGAAAGATTTAGTGTATAGGCAAGCAACGAAGGAGTAGCAACAACCCAACCAAAGCATACAGAAAGAACAGTAACCTATCAAGTTCTCTTAATGGGTTAGTGCCGTCGAAGAAAATGAAGCTCAGTATACCACAACATGCAATAAAAATAGCATTCGAACTCCCCAATAGGATACACAAAAGATCCACAAGCAGAAACCACCAAAGCAGAAAACAGTGTAAAGTATAACTTACTCGGTTGATATCTATAGAACGGTCGTAATCTTATGACGTAGAACAAATCACCCGCGTCCCAATCTCGATCACCAAAGTAGTTTTTGAAGGCTTGAACGGCACGACGTCTCAACGCATTGAAACTCATTCTGATGGTGGATAGCAATTGAAATTTTCGGAGTGATGGATTTATGAAAATCAATTTAAATCATAAATTCTTTCATTTTAAAAAATGCTTATTGCAAATTATTTGAGCTTAGTCAAATTGATAAATTAATTAAACCAGATCGACATCTTAAAATAAAAAATAAGCCCAACAATTAAATAATGGCAGCCCATTATAATTAAAGTAAAACACCCATAATTTAAATAAATCACAGCCCAATACTTATTAAAAATTGGCCCAAGCCCAATTAGAACCCAACCCCACTACTCCTTTTCTTCTCCACTAAACTCACGCATAACACACCTGCACTATACACACACACAACCACATACTGGACCCAGTCACCCAGGTTGCTCCCTCTCTCCACCTCGCCGAGGCAAAACGCCTATGAAAATATTTAGAGCATCCGCATCGCTTACACGATGCGGCCTACTCGTGTAAGGTCGCTATCGTGTAAGCTAACGTGTAGCCCATTTGCCCATTCACACGCGCCATTAAAAAAAATAGAAAATTCGATTTTTGAATTTTGAATTTTGAAGGCAGCTTTGACTGCCTCGGTTTGCGTGTAAATTTGATCGTTTGATTTTTTCTTCTTCTCTTTATATTCTCTTTTCCTCCTTCCTCACTTTCACTCCACAATTCTCCTCTTTCAATCTACACCTTTCAAGCCTTCTCTTTATAGGATTTGTTTTTATTTTATTAAGTTTTATGTAATTTTTAGGATTTCAAAATTAATGCAATTTAAATTTGAAGTAAATTGTGTGATTTAAATTTATGCAATTAAACTTAAATGAAAAATGGAAAAATCAAAAGTAAAAAATCATGTAGGCTATCATGTAACCTCAATGCAGCCTCTTTACACAATGTGGTCCCCCCTTTCATCAAGTAAGTTATCATGTAAGCTATCATGTAACCCAAATGCGGATGCTCTTATAGGTGTTGTGTATCATCAATATCATTGCTCATTTGTATGAATTGTCATAGATAATGAATGAGAGATAATAAACGTAAAGTTGTATTTGGAGAATAGAGAAAGGAGAGGATAGAGGAAATATGATAGATGAGAGAGAAAAAGAATAATTTTATGACTTTAAATGCTAATAACTTATTTGGTTTAGATTTATTTTTTTTAATTTTTATACCAAATTAAAGATCTTGTCATTATCTTTAATTTAATATCCATATTGAATATTTTTTATGAATCAAAGTTGATGATTTTAAGAAAAGAATCAAAACAAAAAAAGATAAATGAAGAGAGAGAAATTTTGGTGAGAAAAAGTTACCGTTAGACTCATCTTTTATATATTATATAAGCTATAAGATTATATTTGATTTGAGGCTATAAATTATAGAATAAAATAGTAATTTTATAAATATTTATTTTTTATTTTTTATTGCACAAGGCCCACTTCCTCCAAGTGTAAGCCCGGAATCAACAGTTTTATGGGCCTATAGTTTTTAGGCCCATTAGTATGTTTGAAAATACAGAGTCATAGTGATACGTTGTCGGTAGAGAATTAATTGGGAGACTGATGAAGAAATTATTATTATTTGAACTTAAATAATGCTATATTTGGTCGCTTAACTAACAAAATTGATGATGGCATTAATATGGTTATATAAGTCAAAGTCAATATAACTGCATTATGAATTATGAAATAAACAGAAAGCGACATCTACCAAATTAAAATAATCCCTTGATGGATATGGTATATTATTGATTCTTTTTGTTTATTCTTGTCTTGTCACATCCAATTGGCCCAAATGATATTTTTATAACGAGTTGTGCTTGAGAATGAATAAGTGATGTTTTTTATTGTGAGATTTTTCAAATTTATAATAGTGTCATTTATTATTATTATTATTATTATTATTATTATTACAACGTGAAGATACTCTATACCTTGAAAAAGTTCAACGAAATGCATTTACTTTCTTTGGGAGTTGGATCCCTTAAAAAATATTGAATCAAGATTAGGGGTGGGAAAAAGGGACGGGTCGAATACTCTATTTGACATCCAACTCTAAAAATGACACTAGAATTATATCCAGCCTCGATTCGTTATATTTTGTCAAGAACCTTAATATCTAATTTAACCTTAATATCTAATTTAATTATCTAAATTGGGTATTAGGATATCCGAATACTCTATCAAATTTATAAATCCACTCCAAGACCCCTACATTTCTATTCTCCATTTCCCCTCCCACTGCCGCTGCACACACAATACACATTTACACATAATACATACTGATACACACATCTCTATCTTCAAATAAAGAAAAAATAATTTGAATCTTAGAGTTGGCATAGAAAAAGGAAAAGAAGAGAATCAGCAGAATAAGGACCAGAGAAGTGATGACAACGAGATTGATCGCTCGTTGCAGAGGCGATGGCCCGTAGAAGGCGTGAAATCCACTGTCAAGAGTTAGAGTTTGAGAAAGGTAGAGAAAATTCACCGTAGTAAGAATAGACTAGTAATTTCTACTTTCTTTTAAGTATAAATCGTGTAAATCTATAAGTGTAGCCATTACTAGTGAAACGTCTCAATATAATATAGAGGCATTACTAATAGAAGGAAGGAGTATTATATTTTTGGATCTGCAATAGCTTTTCTATATCATTTTCATCTTAAATTGCTTCTTTAATAGTATATGGATATAATAATTCAAATAAAATACTACTTGTAGATTATTGTGACAATGTCAACAATAATAATTTCATAACGAACGCGCTAGGTGTCCCCTCATTGCAATCACCTCTCACTTTCGGTTTATTAAATATAAGTGAATTTTGGAGTGCAATAATGTCAACCACATGAACATTAATGCATGACCATTTCAATTGTCAAATATATAAGATATGCTGACATGTTTAGATACCTTAACATGATACTTAAAAAGGAAATTGCCTAAAAAAGAACATAAAAGAAGAGTGAAGAAGCCACCCAATTTGGACTTCTTTGGAATCCCCCAACCTAATAAATAAAATAACAATGACAGAGTACGTGTCTAAGGCGAAGGGGTTAATGTTTAAAACTTGAGATCCTGAGTTTAAGTCTTCCACCGTGTGATCTTTAAATTAATAAATTATGAGATAGTGTCCAAAATTAATATACGTACTGTCAAATGTAAATAATTTTATCTATTAACACTTGTAATAAGGTTACACTTTCTTTTCAGTGTACATGAGTACCCTCAACCGCTACCCTTAGTATGCGTAGCAGTGTAAGGTATTTGTTACTTTCCCCGTCCACGAAAAGTATGATACTTTTATTTTTAGAACACGACTCATCATCTTTTCCTTAACTTTTATCTTTACAAATATTCTTTATTTACAAAAAAAAAAAACCACATCAAATTCAATCTCAACCACACATCTCATAAAATAATAGGACATTTTCTCCATTACATAAAAATCATCACCAATTTTTGAAACTTTTTGCCCACCAAAAGTGTCAAACTTTTGATGGACGGAGTCATATTTATTGTATCTCCTAATAAGATTTTTGCAAGACCAATGTACTATATGGTGGAAATGATGCTACATCCATTATGTGAAATCGAGAATCAGGTTTGATGTAAAACCGGATAACAAAAAAAAAGATCTAGATCTATTACATTTAAACTTTTGTTTTACACGAATAATTGAAATAGAATAATAAACAAATAGATCTGTGTAATTACTTTCAAACTTTTTGATCAAATTTAAAATAGAATTCGAAACAATTTTCTCAAAATAGTATTTGTTCCATAAAATAATTAGACCAAAGAAAAGAAAATGAATTTGAAGGAAATTGGTGTGAATTGAATGACTAAAACCAAGCAGATTAGCTGATAATTAGTTCAGCAGTGGTGGTTTAAAATCTCAGTTTTCGCATAAGGAATTCTATAAGGCATGCCCCTAAAATAAAAATAAAAAAATAAGGCACATCTTGAGTAGCACAAGGTGCAATTGCCAACAAAGCAATATGATTAATTTAGGGAAATCAAATTTTCTGATTATGTTATTTGCACTTTTTCAATAAAAAAAAATATTGTGTGTGTGATGTACTTTATTTTCTGATTTGTTTAGTAAAGACGTGGCAGCATAGTCTTCAAATTTTCGAATTTAATTCAAACTTGCAAGCAAGTAAAAGAAAATTAATTAAAAGGGAGAAGTATGCACAATTTCAAAGTCAGAAACTTGAATAAAGAATTGGCCAATAATATAAACTTTACATTATATATAACTACGTATGAGAAACACTGAATAGCACAGAAACCACTTTCACCAGAAAACAAAAAAAAGTAAACTGGTGAGTTCATCTCATTTTTCCATTTCTATTCCCTCAGTTCCCACACCTACACACACACACACACATATATATATATATATACATATACTCTCTATATATATATGTATGTATCTCTATGTCTGAGGAATTTTTTGGGTATTTTGGATATTTTTTTTAAATTATGAACATTTTCTGGCTGTTTGAATTGATGATTTTTGTTTCTGATGTGATTATTACCATATTTGACTATTTGTGTATGTTTCTGGGCCCAACTTTCTTTTTAGTGGTGGTTGAAAAAGTAACAGTTTCTGAAATTTGTTTCCAATAACTACCTTTTTCTTTTTTCAAGATTTGGGCAATTTATTTTATTGAGAAAGTATTTGCTGAATGATTTGGAAAATATTAACTCTGATTAGTTATTGGATCTCAACTGATTAGGCATTTGGGGTCCATTTTGAATCTCTTTTGAAGTAATTTGATCTTTGCTTAAAGCTTAAGATTCCTATTCAGATCATGAAATTGAATCTGTATAAACTTTGCTGCAGTTGGAATCTTTGATTCTTCTTCAGCATTATGAAGTCTATAACCAACTGCTTCTGCTTGTCCAAAGCTAAACAAGCTGCAGGTTTTGATAACCATGCAATTCTTGCTTCTGAGACTGCTTGTGAGTCAAATTCAAGATTATAAATCACTTAACTTTGACCAAATTCTGATTTTGCACTTCATATATTCATCTGTTTTTGCAAATGAGTTGGATTCCGGCCCAATTTAGTGCCGCCTCAAACTGACATGTAAATTATTGGCTATGTCAGCACTGAATTGGATCGGGATCCAACTCGTTGCGGATTTTTGAAGTTGACGTGCAAAATCAAAATTTGGTCGAAGTTAGACTTTTATTTTATCCCCTTTCAATTCATAATTCATAGGTTATGAAACTTGGTAATGGCTGCAGTTAATGTGAATGAAGTAGAGGCTCTCCACAGCCTCTTCGAGCAACTAAGCTGTTCGATTATAGATGATGGTCGAATTCACAAGGTGAGTTTCTCCATTTCTTGATTCATTTTCACAAATTAAATCATGTTGTTTGTTTTCTTATTGAGGAT
Source organism: Salvia miltiorrhiza (assembly GCF_028751815.1). Lineage (NCBI taxonomy): Eukaryota > Viridiplantae > Streptophyta > Magnoliopsida > Lamiales > Lamiaceae > Salvia > Salvia miltiorrhiza. The sequence continues at coordinate 15,015,735 of NC_080389.1, forward strand.
TAATAATAGTTTTCCGGTCTAAAAAAACTAAAAATTCCCATTCCCCATGATGACTCGAATCTCGACCAAATAGTTGAAGGTGAAAGATCTTATTAACTGAATTGCTTATCGGTATATAAGACTGATCTCCTGTGATGACTCGAACCCCGTCATGTTGTTTGTTTGTATGTAATTTTTTTGAGTTTTTCACAATTTGTTTTTTGTTACAGGAAGAATTCTTGCTTGCACTTTTCAATTGCAGCAGCACCAAGAATCTCCTAGCAGAAAGGGTTAGTATATTTTGTCTCTGAACAGAAACAGAGTATATGATTAATCATATTTTGTGTTTTCAATTTTTTGAAAATATTTTCAATTAACGTTTTGTATTTAAAAACCCGTAACTTTCGAAAAAGTTTAATTCCCACTTTATAAAATCTGATAATAAAATGATGAGTCACCTCGCCGTATTCTTAGGTGGGTTTTTCCTGCTTCACCCACTAAATGACGTCTATTCACAAAAAAAAATAAAAAATTAAAAAATTTCACACACACACTATCTCTCTCTCTCCTTGAGTTCTAGTTGGTTGAGTTCTGTTCTCTCTCTCTCCTTTTCCTAAGTTCGGCCATCACTCTTTTGTGCTTTGCTAGCTATCTTCTTAGGTTAAATTCTATTTCATTTTATTTTTGTGTGAAACGACGTCATTTAGTGGGTGAGGTGAAAAAAAGAATTCCACCTAAGAATTCGATGAGGTGACTCATCATTCCATCGTTGGATTATATAAATCAAACTTTTTCAAAAGTGGGGATTTTTGAATAGAAAAGGTTAATTGGAATATTTTCTAAAGACATGTTAAAAGTTGGGGGCACAAAACATGATTAACCATATAACCTATGATGAAAACTATCATAAATTTTTGATGATGTGTTTCTGCAGTTGTTCACTCTGTTTGATCTAAAGAAAAATGGGGTGATAGAATTTGGAGAGTTTGTTAGGACACTAAACATCTTTCACCCAGATACTGCAGCACAAGATAAAATAGAATGTAAGTTACATAAATCCTTCTACACAACTCTCCCAAATCACTGAGGAGTTTGCTGCAGTTGCATCATAGATAGTTTGTTCATATACTTACACGAAAGGGTTCCGTTGCAGTCGCATTCAAACTGTACGATCTCAGGCACACCGGCTATATAGAACGAGAAGAGGTGAAACACTAATGCAATAATGACTTAGAGAAAATGATGTTATTTGCAGTCACTTAGTCACAATTTCTTGCTTCTAATCTTCAGTTGAAGGAAATGGTGGTGGCTACTCTCAGAGAATCGGAACTGTCACTTTCAGAAGACGATGTTGAAGCAATAGTCGACAAGGTAAAGATCGTGTTTTCTTTTTCCTAGTTTCTTGCTGAAATAACAAGCTCACTTCTCTCATGGATTTTCCTACAGACACTACAGGAGGCAGATTTGAATGGAGATGGGAGAATAGACTTAGAAGAGTGGAAAGAATTGGTGGCCAAGTATCCTTCCCTTACAAAGAACATGACTCTTCCACATCTAAGGTTAGTCGACCATCACGACTCCCATTTCTCAGCACAACAAGCTGAACCTAACGACACCTTAATTTCTTGTTCGAATCACAGGGAGATAACTCTAGCATTTCCAAACTTTGTCATGGAGACTGAAGTAGTAGACTCGGAGCTGGTCTGTTGAAACCACAAAACCAATTTCTTTCGTGGAAGAAAAGGGCGATTTTCGCCAGAGCAGTAGCACTATATGTTCAGTTAATTGTATAATATATTGTGTTTCTCAACACCAGGCTATATTGCAAAGTTAGGACTATATTACTATTTTGGTCTGTGACTTAGTGTGATTCAAGTTGTAAACTATACCATTTTCATTTCTCAATGAATTGTAATACAAATGCTTTTTCTACTGCCTCTTTTTATAGATGAAGCACAAACACATCTATGAACTGTACTAAAAAAAAAAGAAAATTCTCTACAAGTGGAGAGAGAAGTATGTACCGTGTCCGTTTTGAGGGATCAATCATTGGCATTTTGAGCAACCATCTCCTGCAAATTCATGGGGTAGCACATGTTTATATGACGGCCAGACCAGACATTATCAGCAAGGATCTCATTGACAGTGCCCGTTGGATGGAACTGATCCCACCATATATGACTAGAGGCGTTTGAGCAGGCCATATCAGAAGATATGCACAATATCCAACCATTATACTGGCCTAGGCCGCAGCATGCATCACTCGTCACATTGAACCCTGGAAATAAACCGAGAATCTAGAATCAGAGGTGTGCTATGAAACAGTATGAAACAGAGAGATGGAGATTCTCTTTCTCTCTCACCGTAACGATCAGAGTTCTTCATTATGTCCATTGAGCCTTCAAATGCATCGCAGAAGATAATGTTGGCTCCACTGAGCTCGTGGTTGAGTTCTTCAACCATGTATCTCATAGCATAGTTGAACTCCACAATCATGTCATTTATCATCTCCACGCACTCTCCATTCTCGCTCTCGTACAACCATAAGTAATAAGGGGCACACCCCAGAGGAGCTAGTCCCATCACAATCAGGTTTCTCACATTTGCATTGTACAGATTCTGCAATACAAGTACAGCAAAAGATCTTTAAAAACAAGTTCGAAATTCTCCTTCATTACCTAGGTATGAAAACTATGCCTTTGTCGATGTATCACTTCAACATAGGAAAAATCAGAATGTCTATATGTTTTTTAAAAGAATTTGAGTCTTCCAAAAGAAGTGAAAAGTTAGAAGCAATGCAACAAAGCCCTTACATATAGAGGACAGGAGATGAGACGAGTCTATCTTGAAAACATGTGAGTGCAGAAGCAGAAAGGGCAAACGAAGATTCATCACCTGAATCTCGAGCTTCATTGCCCGTGCTAGGAACTGGTTGAAGCTCCAAGGCAGATACATGGATTGCACTTTGGACTCATTTAGGAGATAGTAGTGTATATAGTCATTGCTTCCAATTGAAATGTAGAATATGGAGTTGGAAATAAGATTTTTTGCTGCAACCTCTCCCATGGTGATAATGAACTGCTGAAATGTGTCCATCACCTGCTGGATCTGCTGAGTGAGAGATATATGTTGCCCCTGCATAATCGCAGCAAAAATTAGCATAAACATGAATATAAGCAACAAAAACATATGTCACAGAAGTTGCAGAGGGCAAATTTTCTTTACCAATTCAGAGCCACTGGAAAGGATTATCCCAGCACCAGCAGAAGCATAGTTCACTCCTCGAATCATGTCATCGACGGAGCCCGTCTGCGCTAAAAAACTCGGCACAAACGGCAGCCCGAGCCGCAATGCTGCTCAAACCCCCAATTTATACAAGCATTCATCAAAAAGGGGATGAAGAATCATTCTTTTTTACTGCCTAAAACATCAAGAGCTCGAAATGATTTTGCCTCTAAGCAATCACTCAATGCTTAAAACACTCAATCAGATAAGCACAATATAATCATCAAGATCAAAACCTAAGAATAACTAACTTAAGACATCAATGAAAAATCCAAGAACCCTAGTAGATTATCCAGCATTAAAAACACCTTTCAATCAGAGAAAACAAAGCTTGCAATACAATTGAGATTCCTAAAAAAAAAAAAAAAACCAAGTGAAAAATCGAGATACAGAAAGTGAAATCACCTATGTAATCAACAGGGATTCTTCCATTGCAAAAGCGGCCAGTGGGTTGATGAGTGTCGAAATCTCTACCGTAGGGGGCCCGATCGGCTCGTGCGAAAGTGCCGAGGAAATTGTTGGTGCCGCTGTCGACGGAAGAATCCCCGATTACAAACAACGCAGGAGCGAGCGGAGAAGAAACAGTGGGTGCTTCTGCTGGAGAGGAGGAATGAGTGTGATTGGCATCGTTGATGAGCTCGTCGATGAGTTCTTGCGGGAATTGGAGGGGTGTAGTCCGGTGAAGAAACAAGATTGTGATCAAAATTGAGAAGATGAGAGCTGAGGAGTCCATGAATTCAGCAAGAGGGAGAGAGAGAGAGGGGGGGGGGGGGGGGGGGGGTAATGGCGGGATGTCTATGGCGGTTGAAATAAGGCTGGAATTCCAGAAATGCCCTTGAGGTCAGTCGAGGTGTCTTGATCGTGTTACCAGATTATTTAATTATTCGTTCTTTTTTTTTTGGTTAATGGCCTGTAAAACCACGAACTTTGAGCGAATTCTGGTTTTAACCTCTAACAAAAAATTCTGTTTGTAAAATCACGAACTTTGAAATCTTTCTGATTTTGACTACGGGATAAATTTCTAGCCAAAAATAGGGCAATTTATTAGCATCTTATTAAAAGAATTTTACATAGATACTTAGAAACTATTTATATTTTCTTCAATCCACTTGGTTCTACCGAATGCCAAAATAATTTAGAAATAAATAGAGCTATTATAATAATACGATGAAAGTTAAGAAAACAATTAGAGGAAATGGCCGAAATGATTCTTACTAATGACCTAAGCAATTGCCCAATGATTCCACCAAATAGTTGAGGATTTCTTACTTGAATGCTTCCTCCGACTTTGGAGAGATTTTTGGGAGAAATGACTAAAGGAAATAAATTTTGAGAATTAGGGCATTTAATTAGAATAGATTCTGTCACATCAGCTAGTTAATTTATTTATTTTTTAATATTTATTAGCCATATCAACTATTATAAGCCACATATGATTAAAATGCCACATAAGCCGTCGAAAATTTATCCCGTAGTCAAAATTAGAAAGATTTCAAAGTTCGTAATTTTACAGACATAATCTTTTGTTAGAGGTTAAAACCAGAATTCACTCAAAGTTCGTGGTTTTACAGACCATTAACCTTTTTTTTTTGGTTGTCAGTTTTTTTTAATATTCATCTTACATTACATTAAATATAGTTTATGTATTTTTACATTATAATATTATTTATTCAAATAATCGTCTCAAAAAGAACTATAGGCCAAATAAAATAGGACGAAAAAGAGTATTTATTTCGATTTCTTAAGTTGATTAGCTCAATTGGGCTATTTTTTCGGATGATATTATCGTTTTCTACAAATTTATATTCGTTTTAGATATTGTGAAACAATACAATTTATTTGCGCTAAAAATAAAAATATAAACTTATACATGGTTTTTTCAAACCCAACATGACAGATGATGTCAATTTGTGTTAATATCTTTAAGAATTAATGAAATGTGTTAGAATTAATGTTGATTGTAATAATGCTGAATGTGATATTGATAATATTTTGTTGTTAATATTTTTAGTGTAGAATTATGAATGACAATGAATCGCACTTCATTCAAATTCAAAATATATACTATCGTCCATTTCATTGTTCAAGATAATTCCAAGGATCCTAGTTGCGAAACTTAGAGCATCCGCAATGGTGTCTACTCGATAGCCTACTTGATAGCTTACTTGATAGGAGGGGACAATGGCGGATCCACAATAGGGCGGTGGGGGTACGACTGTACCCCCAATTTTTTTTTCTTTAGTAGTAGTATTATGTATTTACAACTAGTTAATCACTTTTGTCCCCCAAAAGTTCCATTTCCAAACCCAAACCGATAGTTTATTAATTTGATTATGTAAATGTGTTTGGGCTGGGCCCATTAAAATATAAAAATTGCGGCTGATGTAAGCCTAATATATAAATTAAAGATTCACACAATACAAAATAGATTTGAGAGCCACGCAACTTAAATTATTAGCAAGACACGATTTCTTCAAAAAAAAAAAAAAATAGAAAAATGAGAGAAATAAAGACTCGTCGAAGATAAACTAGATATATAGTTATTTAATTTTCTTTTGCATCTTACTATATTTGAACAATGTTATAAGATATATATTTTTTTAACATTAAAGTATCTTTTATATTTATGTTTATGAGATTATATTTTCGTACCCCCAATTTAAAAATCCTGGATCCGCCACTGGGAGGGGACCACATTGAGTAAGGAGGCTGCATTGGGATTACTTGATAGCCTACTTGATTTTTTTAGTTTTGATTTTTATGATTTTCATTTAATTTTAATTGCTCAAATTTAAATAAAATAATTTACTAATAATTAAAATTGCATTAAATAAAGATCCTAAATATTACATCAAAAAACACCTAAAGACACATTAAAAATTACTTAAATCCTAAAAAATATATTTAAAACTAACATAAAAATATGCAATTTCAAAGAAAAGAAAAAAAAAACAAAAAAAAGAGAAAATGGGTGATTCTCGGGTATACTTGAACAAACGAGTAACCCTCGAGTAGGCAAGCTCTGCAACGGGCTACTCGATGCTTGGGCTACTCGAGTAAGGGGCATCGAGTAGCCCGCTATCGATGCTCTTAATTGAAAACTTTTTGCAACAAGCTCTATATTATTCAGTTCGTTGATAAAGAAATATCAGTGATCCAAAACTTAATAGTAGAGGTAATACTTATAGATTACGTGTTTTCTCCAATTTTTATGCGAAAAATATTTGGATCGATTTAAATCACCTTCACCAACATTAACCAATTTATGTAGGAACATATTAGACTTAATTTGAACTTTATAGTTATAACACTTATATATTTATGGGCTATTAGCCTGTAAATACACGAACTTTTTATATTTTCTTAAATTTAACATGACTTTTATTTTTAACCTACAAATACATGAACTTAGCATTTTTTCTGATTTTTGACATCGACAAGAAAAAATTCTAATTTACTATTAATGTGAAAGCCGGTATACCATGTCATTCACTCTTTAATCAAAACAATGAATCAAATTACTCTATTCAAGTGCATATTTCGTAGTCCACGTCATGTATTCCGGCCTCCACCTCAACAATAAATAGAGTTTTTGCATGTCGATGTGAAAAATCAGAAAAATGCTAAGTTCGTGTATTTGTGGGCTAAAAATAAAAGTATTGTTAAATTTCAAAAAATATAAAAAGTTCATGTATTTACAGGCTAATAACCCTTTTATATACAATCTTCTCTTTTCAATGTAAACCTTTTGAGTCTATTTCATACCTATTATGCAAATATTATAGCAACTTTTTTTTTTGGAGATTTGGGCTGCAATTCTTGCATCATCATCATCATCATCATCATCATTATTATTAGTATTATTATTAATTACGTCAAAAATCATGAACTTTGGGTCTATTTTCAAATTTTCGATGAATTTTTTTTTTATTATAAAAAATTCTCTAAATTTAATGTGTTGAACAATTTTTCCATAACTTTTTCCTCCGGTGAAGCTTCGGGCTGACATGACAATTTTTAGGCAATACGAAATGACATGACGCTTATGTGCATCGAAAATTGACAAATGGAAAAAAAAAAATGACATGGCTGCTCCTCTACAGCCGCTAAAGGTGGTTGCTCCTCCACCGCCGTGTCACCACAGGTGGCTGCCGTTTCAGACCTCGCGCGGCCAGACCTCAATTTCCTTTTCTCCCCCAGACCTCACGCCTCTCTGGGGTTTGCGCCACCTAGGGTTGCGCCCCTTCGCGCGACGCCGTCACCCGACCTCGCTCGGCCGCTGCCCTCATCGTGTTCGACCTCACAAATTGAGCAGAAATTCTCCCCTCCCCAATTCGTGCCGTAGCTTCTCCATCAAAGTCGTCGCCGTCGCTTCGGCCTTCGAACTCTGGCGCCATCGCCATGTTTCCATGCGTTCCCCACTTTCCTTCGTGCCCGAGGTCTTCCCTCCCCAATTCGTGTCCTAATGTCTTATTTCCCCTTCGAAATCGAGTCCAACTCTCCTCTCTCTTGCTGAATCCGGCCGTCCTTGACTTCGGCGAGCAGCTGACCCGAGGCTGCCACAGCCAAGCGGGCGGTCCCGACGACGTCTCTTCAGTTTTCCGGCTATGAGGCATGGTTGGGGCTCAAAACGACGTTGTTTTACCCCCAACTAAACGACGTTGTTTTGGTTCCCGTCCGGCGATACCATATCATATTTCAGGTCACTTAAAAATGCCATGTCAGCTATAAATTTGGGGATTTTTAGAAATCATGGAAAAATAACAACTTAAGTTCAGAGAATTTTTAATAATAAAAAAAATTATAGAAAATTTGGAAATTGACCCAAAATTCATGATTTTTGACGTAATTAACCCTTATTATTATTATAACTTAATTCATTTTGAAATGGATTTAAACTTAGAAACACATTGTGAATAAACATAATTAAAAAAAAAAAAAAGGACATTATATATAGTCCAAAGTTGTATGGAAAGATGGTAATGGTACAAAAACAAGTTTCAAAAAGTGGGCAACGTTAACTTTGCAGTCGCAACTGTTGACTGATTTTCACTACAGTAAGCAAAATGTGAATCAAAAGCACTCCATGATTGCAAACCTCCTTTCTCTCTCTCTACAACTTTTTTATCACTGCTTCAGAGATACAGAGAGAGAGATAATGGAAGGGCCGTCGTGGTCGGGGCACTTCCCCGCCGCCGCCCGCTACCAGCGGTGCTTCATCTGCCCCACGTGCAACGCCAGAAGCTGCCGCCGCCTTCAGTCCCACACCCTCAAAAACCCCGGTCGCTTCTTCTTCTCTTGCCCCGATGTCAGCCCTCTCATTTTCATCTTCTTCTTAAAAGATGTTAAGTGCCCTTTTTTTGTGGGGGTTTTTGATTTTTGGTGTGATTTTTAGGACAATTTTTTCAAGTGGGAAGACGAGGTGAGGCCCCATGAATGGATCGAGGTGCCTAACTGCGGCGGTTGTGGGGCCGGAGTTTGCCGGGTTAGGAAGGAAACCGCCGGACCCAATGCGGGTCGGATCATGTTCATGTGCAGGGTAAAGGAGGTATCTTTCTCCCATTTACTATTCATCAATAATTGATTGAATGATGATTCTTGAATTTTGATCATATGCTGGAAATGATTCTTTTGTGTCATTGATTGATTAGTGAAGTAGAAGCTGGTTGAATTTGGATAAATGTTGAGAAGTTGGGATTTTTTTTTTCTTCTGCTTAGATTACTTGCTAAATGTGCTTGCTTTGTGAAGGAGGTATCATAATCATATTCACAATTATTACTCATCTATAATAAATGAGTGATGAATCATATTGTGGTCCCTCTTTGTTTGATAAATCTTGAATTTTGATCATATGTTGAAATTGAGTCTATTGTATCATTGATTGCTAGCTTGCAAATAGGGAAGCAGTAGGTTAGTGGAGTAGAACTGAGGTTTGGATTTGGATAAATGTTCAAAAGTTGGGGTTTTTTCTTCTTATTAAATTACTGGCTAAATTTGCTTGATTTGTAAAGGAGGTATCTTTTTCCCACTATCCATCGATAGTCATTGAATGATGAATCATATTTGTGATCCTTTGATAAATCTTGGATTTTGATCATATGTTGAAAATGATTCTGTTGTGTCATTGATTGCTTAGTGAAGTAGGAGCTGAGCTCAGCCTCTTTTTGACTTTGATAAATGTTCAAAAGTTGTTTTTTTTCTTTCTTTCTCAATTTACTGTCTAAATGTGTTTGATTTTTCTGTCAAACTGATTTGTTTGATAAATCTTGAATTTTGATCATATATTGAAATTGATTCTAGTTTATCATTGATTGCTTAGTAAAGTAGAAGCTGAGTCTAGACTCTGTTTTAATTTGGATAAATCTTCAGAAGTTGGGAATTTTTTCGTCTTCATAAATTACTGGCCAAATGTGCTTGATTTGTTATGTCAAACTGTTTCGTTTAATACTTCAGTAGTCTTTGTTGTATAAGAGACTGCTTATATCTTCGGTGACGAGTCTTGAGCAGATTCATACAAGTAACATTACAAGTGATATCATCTTGAGGTTCTCAGATAGTTTTGTATGTATCCTCAAATACAGAAATGAATGTTTGGTGCATGACTTAATTTTGTAGAATCATAACTGGAATGAAGCTATGTTATGCGTTTTATATTTAATCATATACAGGGAGAAGGTTCTTGTGGCTATAGAGTTTGGCAAGACGAGCTAGAAATGATAGAAGCTTGTCAGGCAGAGGAAAGGGCTCTGTCTCGATCAGGAATCGTAAATTGCAACGGTGAAGTTACTGATGCAGTCGAGGTCAGCAAGCAGAGAGATGAAGGGACGGATCATGTATCGCCTTCCGTTGAAACTTGTGATGATCTCATGTGTCGTGAAGTAACCTCCTCTCGGAGGATGGATCGTGAAGTAGTATCTGGTAAAATGGATCGCTTGAAATACCCGGAAGAAAAATCTAATTTGACTTCAAGGAGACCTCACAAACGATCACGTTATGGTGACATAATAGGTGATGAATCTATCCTTAATTCTTATGTCGGAGTGTGTAGGTGTACAATCTAGGAGAAAAATAACAACAGATTTTAGAAAGATCCTAGTTTTCATGCAGCATCTTGAGGGGAACATCAATCAACAAATGGATAATTCGCTGCGGGTTTTGTAGGCAAGATTTGCCTTCTGACCTTTTTTAGGTCTAGTACCACAATAAGAGTACTGAAAGTTACTTTAGTTTTTCATCATTGTCTCTCATTTGGGACACTCTTGCAGCTTCGGGTTTTCCAATTTCTGCTAGCTTTTCGACAGTACGTGTAGCTCTGAACTCTACGTCAACTAGACACTGTTGGATGGTGGATGCACTCCGTGAGAATTTAAGTACTGAACTGAATGGCTGGTGGGGAAGGCTTGTTTTCCGTCCGAAGCGCTGCCTGATGACTTATGCACTGAAACCATCCATCTCGTGTAAGTGGGAACCGCCCCCTTTCTCTTTTGGATTTTCTTGTCGTGTCTGGTAATGGTTCCAAAATTGATAAGAACAAGTAGTCTACCTTAACTGCTTTTCATCTTGCATGCTTTGAGCTTGAGCAGTAGACGTTGGTTGAAATTTGTTACATCCTAACCCTTAGTTTCCTTTAAATCACTCTCTTTTTGTAGGTGTTTCCAACCCCCTAGAGTCCACTTTTGTGGTGGAAGACATTTTGGTGAACCTTAGTGGTTCAATCACCCCACAGAGAAATTCGAAGGGAGTTGAAAGCAATAGAAAGCTTTCTCTGAATCTGGAACAGCATCATAGTCCTATAGACTCCACTTATGTGGTACAGGAAAAGATTCTGGTAAATTATAGCGACGCTACAACTTCAACAAGGAGTCTTCTTGGAGCTAGAAATCATAGCGAGCCACTCGTCACTCAGGCCAAGCGTAACAGTGCAGCAATTACACTTTCTCCTGTTTTTCTAAAGGAACCATCCTGCAAGCCAACGACTCGAGGTGGTATGTCGAACTCAATCTCGAATGTATTTCATCAAGCTGCTGAGCGCCTTCAGGACGAGCTTCTCGACCGTCTGGAGACAATGGCTGTTAAAGACCACGCGGCCATGAGTCGGGAGGCAGAAGCTACGTTTGCTGCTCTAGATTGCTTGCTCTTGGATTATCAAGATTTCAAGTGGCGCGTGGAGGAACTGATCCGTTGTGCTTCACAGTTGGTTGAGATTGACCGAGCTATGCCCACGAGTGATTCTTTTCAGAAGTTAGTCGAGATTTGTTCTCGTGAGAGAGGGAGACTGGATGAGATCAACCACAAACATGCTGAGGCAGTCGAAGCCCTGATCAACAGCAAGAAGCATGTAAAAGTTTTGCAAGAAGAGATCTCTTCTACCCTGGACTGGCTTTTCCAGATTGAATCTGATGTATCTTGTTGTGAGGTTGAGATGAGATGTTTGGAGCTTCAGCTCGAGGAAACATCCAAAAACAAGGAGGTGTTGGAGGGAAAGTATTTGATTGCATCTAAAGAACTAGAAGAGTCACAGAAACTCCTCCTCGAGCAGAGAGAAGTGGAACGAAATGCTGCAAAGGCTGCATTCGACAGGGCAAGAGCGTTGCTACGAGGATAGAACTCCACTGCACTGAGCTGCCTCTTTGTCCATGTAACGTATATCTAGTTCGCTTTCTTGTAGCATATTATACTTCAACTAATCTAGTTCAACCTTTAATAATCCTAGGGCATCTAGGATAACATTAATGTCTATTCTGATCTGTAATCTATCCTTCTTGTAAAATAATATCTTGTTAAAACTCCGACCCTCATAGCCACAAATCTGCACTTGGCATTGTGGTTTGTTGTCTGAGAATGTAAACTATGTTGAAGCTAAATAATTAACTGTAGAATTAAGCTATTGCCTTACGATGCCTCCATTCTTGTATTGCATATATATTATTGAGTTTTTGAGAGCAATGCATTCTTTTTTCTTCGCTTTAAAGCATCGTAGATCAAATTTTGCATATTCACTAAGCTATTATAGATTGAATAAACAACAAAATATATTGGAAACAGTAAGGTAAATTGATTACTGACAACAAAATACTTGGTTTCACTATGCAATGCATACTTTTTATACCTTGTTCGATATTCATTGTGATTCTATTGTTGTTATAACTCTGTTATCATAGTCTTTTGCATCTGTGATTCATGGCTAAATCTTCCACTACAAGAAAACGCCAGATTAGCTACTGAATTTAACTACGGAATACATTCCGTAGTTAATTAACGACGGATTACCAACGGAAATATATTAATTTTGATTTTTTAATTAATTTTAAATATTCCGTTATTAAACCGTAGCTAAATAGTCGTTAAAAATACAGAATTTTTCATTTTGTTTATTAAACTTAATATTCCGTAGCTAAATAGTCGTTAAAATATACTGAATTTTTCATTTTATTTACTAAAATTAATATTCCGTAGCTAAATAGTCGTTAAAATATGTTGAATTTTTTGTTTTATTTTCTAAATTAGCTTTCCGTAGTTAAAGAGTCGTTAATATGTATTGAATTTTCTTTTTATTAATTAAAATTAATATTTCGTAGCTAAATAGTCGTTAAACTATATTGAATTTTTTATTTTATTTATTAAATTAATCATCCGTAGTTAAATAGTCGTTAAAATATACTGAATTTTTGTAATGCATCTAAATATAGCTTGAGATACATAGTCGAGTCGAGGAGTTACGCTCTACTCTTGGACGAGATGTCACTCCAGATGAGGTCAGTCAGATCTATAGGGAGGTGGTGACGCCAGATCCGAAGGGGCGTAGACTCGGATTGGGCATTATGTCTCAGATGCGTTCCACTGGTTCGACGAGCACTCATTCGACGTGCTCGTCTCAATTTCCTTCAGCAGCAGTCTCAGCTCAGATTGCACAGCTCCAGACAGAGTTAGAGCAAACACAACAGAGAGAGGCTACTCTACAAGCTACTCTACAAGCTGAGGTGCAGGAGCGACGACGAAAAGAAGCAGAAATGGAGACTAGGCAGTTGGAAATGCAACAACAAATTTCTCAGCTTATGAAATTCTTCCAATCATCCTCAGGGTCGTTCCCCCGTTCCTCGTCTCCACCCTAAATACATGTTTTGTACTTATTATATATTGTTATTAGATTTTTATTTAGATGTTTATGAATTTATTACACTAACAGGTATCCTTTATGATATTTTATTAGTTTGATTTTGAGATGATTATTAATTTAAATATTGCATTGATTTTGTATTTATTAGAAACAGGTTTTACTGTGAAATATTAAAAAAATAAAAATAAAAAGTATATATATTGCTACGGTTTTACTACCGAATATTAAAAAAATACCTATATGTAGCTACGGTTTTGCTACGGATTATTAAAAAAAATAAAAAAATACCGGTATGTAGCTACGGTTTTGCTACGGAATATAAAAAAAAAAAAAAATACCTATATGTAGCTACGGTTTTGCTACGGATTATTAAAAAAAATAAAAAAATACCGGTATGTAGCTACGGTTTTGCTACGGAATATAAATAAAAAATAAAAAAATACCTATATGTAGCTACGGTTTTGCTACGGATTATTAAAAAAAATACCTATATGTAGCTACGGTTTTGCTACGGATTATTAAAAAAAATAAAAAAATACCGGTATGTAGCTACGGTTTTGCTACGGAATATAAAAATAAAATAAAAAAATACCTATATGTAGCTACGGTTTTGCTACGGATTATTAAAAAAAATAAAAAAATACCGGTATGTAGCTACGGTTTTGCTACGGAATATAAAAAAATAAAAATAAAATACCTATATGTAGCTACGGTTTTGCTACGGATTATTAAAAAAATGAAATATAATATCTTTATGGCTACGGCTTTACGACGGCTATTTAAAAAAATTACATAAATGAAAAAGTAAAGTAACGACGGTATATTCCGTCATTAAACCGTTGTTAAATTTAACGACTGAATATCCCGTCATAGGTGAACAGTACGACCAAGCATATCGCGACCCTTGTCATTCCGTCGTGAATTTTGGAATTTCCGTAGTTAATGGTTTTTTGCTACGGTTTAGCTACGGAATTTTCCGTAATTAATTTTGATTTTTTTTGTAGTGTTCTTTCAAGTGCAAATGCAATCAACTTTGCATCCAAAAGAAGACGACGACACGTGAGTTTTATCGTATGTTTTATGGCTGTCTAGTGTCTACAGTTGCAGGTGATGGAATTTGATCTCAGGCATAAAGAGCTGAGACTGATCAGTTATGAAACTTGTTGGTTGTTTCTATGAAAACGAAGATGGGAGGATTGAAGGTACATAAACATATATAGGGAAAGGTTCAAGAAAGAATCACTAAATAAAAGTAGAACGGTGAACCATTTTCAGTCATTCGATCATCAAGTTCTACGGTGGATATATCATCTTGTTGAATGAATGCAGATCCCGAGTTCGAATAATGATTCCTCGTTTTCCCCCGAAAGCCCCCTTAAGGTTGTGAGCAAGTGTTTTAGAGCCCTGATACAGAGTTTGGTGATGGAATTGGAAGCAGCTGCAGTTGATTTGATGGGTTAGAGCATCCACAACCCTTGGTGCTTAGATGGTGGTCCTCACCTAACCTAAGCACTGCACCAACACTCCACAACCCTTGTGTCTTAGCTTGATGCTTAAATCTTCATTTCCATAAAATCCTCAATTCTACACTTTCATTTTAAAATTTCAAATTTTCATTAAAATTAAAATTCAACAGTACAATAATTAAAATAAAATTAAAGACTTAATTAAAATACGATGATAAAAAAAATTACAATGATTTCCTAGGACTCAATCGGACCAATACGAGACGAAATGTGCTCCTTCAAATCCCAAGTGAGGCGAGCATGCATCTCCGCGTCTCACAAGGATGCTTGTCGTGCCACAAATGCGCGAAATTCCAGCGGAGCACCGGTGCGAGGACGAGCTGCGGCGGCGCTACTCGAAGCTTCGTATGTGACCTCTTCTTCCCATTCCGTTGCGTGCTCGCCTTCGTCTTCGATGATCATGTTGTGCAAAATGATGCACGTGAACATGATGTCGCTCAACTCCTCCTTGTGCCAAAGACGCGCTGCTCCTTTGATGATTGCCCAACGAGCTTGAAGCACGCCGAAAGCTCGTTCGATATCCTTGCGAGCCGCTTCCTGTTTCACTTTGAACCTCTTGCTCTTCACGTCCGTCGAATGTGTAGGACTCTTCACGAAAAAAGGCCAATTGGGGTAGACGTCGTCAGTCAAGTAGTACCCACTCGTGTAGTAGGAGTTGTTGACTTGATATGTGATCAACACAACCTTTCCTTGCAGTCGATCGCTAAACAATGTCGAAGATTTGAGCACGTTGATGTCTTTGTTCGAACCAGGAGTCCCAAAAAAGGCATGACAGATCTATAGATCTTGAGATGCGACAGCTTCGAGGATGATGGTCGGCTCCTCCTGATCGCCTCGAGTGTATGCTCATTGCCATGCCGTTGGACAATTCTTCCACGCCCAATGCATGCAATCGAGGCTCTCTAGCATTTTCGGGAACCCGTGCTTCGCCTTGTGCAATGCTAGAAGCCTTTGGCAGTCGGCGGAAGTCGGCCTCCTTAAGCATTCCACGCTGAAGAGTTGGTTGATGACTCAACAGAATCTGCACAAGCACTCCAATGAGGTAGACTCGGCAATCCGTAGATACTCGTCGTACTGGTCAGCTGCCCCGTCAATTGCTAGCATACGAATAGCAACCGTGCATTTCTGCAACGGTGAAAAGCTTTGTCTGCCAAGTGCATCCGTGCGCTGTTGGAAGTATGGATCGGACTGCACGGCGATGACGATGCGCAAAAATAATGCACGACGATACGAAATTGGTGCCGAAAAATGGAGTCGGTGTAGACCGAATTTTCTACAAAATAATCCGCGTACAAACGTTGTGCTCTGGCTTCACGGTCCCGATGAATGTACGCCTTCTTTGCCACCCTTCTTCGAGGATGATGGGTCTTCGTCTCCAAATCATCAATAGCTTCAACAATTTCGTAAAATTGTTGCACGAGTTGAGAGAATTGTTGAGCACGTTGCTCGTCGCCGCTTGATGAAGAGGATGATTGTGGAGAAGACATTTTTTTATTTTTTATTTTATGTGGAGAGGATTTTTAAGTGAATTGAATGGAGTAGAAATGAAGTATATATAGATAATATAAAAAGAAAAAAAATTAAAAACCTATACTACTGTTGCAATCAACGATCAAATGGGGAAGAAAAAAAAGTGTGCAACGGTTGAATTCTTTTAAAATTCGAATTTTGTAATTTTTTTAAATTAAACCGTGCACGTGTAGCACACAGATCTCTCTTTCTTCGCCATCGACCCCTTACTTAGCAGAGACCCGACGTCGACACAGGGCGTGTCGCAGCGCGAGAGTGGTGCGGACGACCCGGGTCGATCCGAGGCGATGACGTCGGGCTGTGGATGCTCTAAGTAATCTATCTTTTTTATTTGAGAAACATACATGATTTTTAAGGTGCATAGATTCCACTAATGACTAATCTCCAATACTCAATTTATAAGACCTTCAAGAACTTGCAAGATATAATGTCTGAAGAGCTTATAAGTTGTCAAAATATTTGAATAATTAAACTTATAAGCTAGAGAGATAATTGTGAGTTAGAAAGAGAAAATTGAAAAGAAGTGAAAGTATGATGGAAATAACAAATTATAGTTGAGCTATTTTTGTAAAATGATTATGGCTTATAAGATTATGAAAAATAAATTGAGGTTGGGGAATTGAAGAACTTATTTTTTAGGGATAATTGCCAGTAAATTCAAAATGTCTTCCTGAATTCGGGAATTGCACCTTTTTATTTTTTTTTCCTTCCTTTAGATTGATAACCTTTCATTGTTGTCGTTGTTGTTGTTGTTTTTTTTATTTTTTTTATTTAGGTTCGGTCATTGGAAATATTTTGGATTTACATGCAATTAACCCTATTTTTAAAGCTTATAAGTTTTTTTACAAGTTTATTTTGCCAAACATTTCTTAAGAGTTTAAAGCATCCACAGTGGGGTTACTTGATAGCTTACTTGATAGGAGGGGACCACAATGAGTAACGAAGCCATAGTGGGATGACTTGATAGCTTACTTGATTGTTTTAGTTTTGATTTTTATATTTTTTATTTAAATTTAATTGCACAAATTTAAATAACACAATTTACTTCAAATTTAAATTGCATTAATTTTAAAATCCTAAAACTTACATAAAAAAAATTACATAAAACTTAATAATGTTCTTTGAAATTTTAAAATTGCATTAACAATCGTGTAATCATTTTAAAATTGCATTCAAAATCAGAATTTTAATTTTTTTTATAGAGGCGCGTGTAAACATGGCTTGGAAAAATGGGAGATCGGGCTTACATTTTCTATCGGGTAAGCCTCGAGTAGGCGAAGGCTGCATTGGGCTACTCGATCGCCACCTTACTTGAGTAGCCCCAATGTGGGTGCTCTTATAAGCTCAATCACTTACTCCCTATATCCCATTAGTAATGTCCCAATACTTTTGGATTTCAAAATTTTTCGATTTTTTTAAAGGATTTCTGGTAGTTTTTACTCACTCTCAATGACAAGACAAAATATACCCATCAAAACTAATAAAATATATCAATTTTTATGTAAATAACAACAATGCCTTGAATGGAAATAGAATTAAAGCAAAAAATATCAAATAATCAAATATATAGGGATGCGCTAAAATAAAAATTTCTTTTAAAATGCAAAATAAGAACTATTTTTAGTCTTTAAATCATTAAGATGTATGAGTGATATATCACTTTATTGGATAAATTCAAGGTATTGAATTTGAATCCTATAGTGCGAAAAAATAATTTTCGAAATTCAGACATTTATACGACAAATTTAGATGTATTACACATGATTTTTTAAAGATTAAATCTCAACTATTAGATTATTGGTATATCAATGGTATAAATTTGTTTATATTTTATACTCTAAGGGGGGGTGTATTCGTTGTGGATTTCCACAGACTTTAAAAAGTCCATGGATTTTAAATTCCATGGAATTCACATAGATTCCAGACGACTTTCAAAGAATTCGTAGTTGGATTTCACCCCGATTTTCACTGATTTTCGAAGAATTTGGGGGATAATTCTGGAATTGAAATCCATGATGCCAACGCCCGCTGAGTCCCAGCACCGCTGGAAACCCAGCGAGCGCTGGGACCAAATAACCACTATATAAGTAAATTATTAATTAACTATATTATTTAAATTAAATTGTGTTTAAAAAATAATTGATAACAAATTTACCTCTATATACGCATCCCATACTTCATCCGGGGCCGTGAATTTTTTGGTGCGTTGTCATAACCAAAACCAGAGTTAAACTTCAACAGTGTTGAATACGCATTCCAACGGCTCTTAAACCATTTGATACGACTTTGGTAGTGATTATAATTTTTATTGGACCTAAGTTTTTCATTGAGAACAGGCAATATCATTTCCTCTACTGTTGCTTTGCTAAATATACCACTATTATCGCGCCATCCCCTAATTGCAGATTCAGCCAGAATTCGTAACAAGGCATCACTTTGTTCCTGTGTCCATGCTTCATACACTGCCCTTTTTTTGGAATCTTGTGGTTGAGAGTCTCCCATAATAATATTACTAGACACCGAACAGTACTATATGAATGAATAAAAATAAAAAATAAAAAACATCAACAAAAAACTAAAATCAACTCACATGCAATAGAAACACAGCATACAGTTGCTAACAATTTATAAAGGTACAAGATTCATGCTATAGAAAAATTGCATAATTAAAATACTATGAAGATATAAAATTTATGAAAAAATACCTGACTAAAAGCTAATATAGAACCCTGAACTGAACTTGTCTTCTTTTTTTGAGGGGTGGTAGGCGTCTGGCGAATGTGTGAGGAGAACCCTGAACCTGGGTATTTAAAAGCGTTGCTGGGCTGGGCTGCCTGGGCCCAGCGACCGCTGCAACCCAGCGGCCGCTGGGAACCCAGCGCACGCTCAAACCCAGCGAGCGTTGGACATTCTCAACGGGTGCTGAGTTCCGGCGCTCGCTGGCTTCTTGGCCGCGGGCGCTGGAACTCAGCGCTCGCTCAAAAATCCATGGATTTCAATTCTCGTGGTTCTTGGCCGGATTTCGTCGTGTGTATTTTTTTGATGAAATCCATGAAAGTCATTCCGGATTTGAAGTCAATGGAATAACGAATACACCTAGATTTGTATGGATTTTAAAAAGTCTGAAATGAATACACCCAGATTTATATGGACTTTTAAAAGTCTTGAACGAATACACCCAGATTTCTGCAGACTTTTAAAAGTCTGGAACGAATACACCCAGACTTTTAAAATCCATAGAAATCTATTAAACTCCACAACTAATACACCCCCTAAGAGTGATTCACAACCTAACCACTCGTATACCCATCCCTTCCAACATCTCTTTCTCTCTCCACTCACCCTCTCCTAGACTGTCGCCGCCCCTCCACTACTCTGCCACGCTTCATTGTGTGTCGCCTCATCATCGTGCCATGTCTTGTCATTGTTGCATTTCTCCTCGCGTGATCTCACGTCTCTGGTGCATAGCCTCATCGTGCATTGTGCTGTTTCTTTTGCCACGTACCGCCTCGCCTGTCTTTTGCCATGTACCGCCTCGCACCACTACATTCTCGTCAAACCTCTCTCTTGAAATTACTCGACACCTAAGTAATGAGCAATAGTTTAAGTTGAATCATTATCCGATGCTCGACGTTTGATCGTCAAGCAATCCTGCAATAACTATTGCTCAATTGCTCAACGATCAAGCATTGATCATCAAGCATTAATGTCGAGTATGTATGGTGGTGGTGGTTGTGGATTTTGATGGTGGATTTGCAGATTGGTAGTGGTGGCGGTGGTGAATTTTCGAAGCAAAATGGTCGACAGTGGTGGTTGTTGAAGCGTGGTGGTCGTCGGATAGTTTATAATAAATAAGATAGAGAAAATAATTTTTAAAGTATATTTGTTAAAAAAAAAGTAAAAGATATAATACAAATATTATTTTTATTTAAAAATAGAGATAATTATTTGTGAATTTAACGTGTACATAATAGGATGAACTTTGAGAGCATGATGGAAAACCTTACGAAAAACCCTACAACTCATAAACCCTAGTTTTGCGCGCCGCCTTGCAGTTCGCCGGACATGGCCGCCGGCACACACCACCATGTCCATGCTTCTCCGGACAAGGGCAGACTCAATCTCCCGTCCATTTTTTCAAACTTTGAGGGCACCCCTCGCTCTCCTGGTTTCAAAACAACCCTAGAGGCCACTCATTCGGCTACGAAGCTTGGTGTGAGTGAGACAACCAGAGTATCCGCTGCTGCAAATACCAGCTAGTCGTGAATTCACAACTATAAATATTGCTAGTCGTGAATTTACAACTAGAAAGATTGTTGGTCGTGAATTCAAACTTTAAAATTCAAATTCACGACTACTTGAATTCATAACTAGCAATGGAGTTGGTTGTGAATTCGAGTTTTAAAACTCGAATTCACAACTAACACTAGCAATTTAGTTGTGAATTCATCAAACTAGTTGTGAATTTTTCTTTCAAAACTTGAATTCACAATTTAAACAAGTTGTGAATTCGAGCTTTTAAACTCAAATTTGCAACCAACACTAGTGATTCAGTTGTGAATTTAATAGTAACATTAAGTTATGAATTCATAGATCTGATTGTAAATTCAAGAATATTAATTAAGTTGTGAATTTATATATCTGGACGTGAATTTAAGAACATTAACACTACAAATTCACCTCAATTAAAAAACCGCCTCCGAAAAAACACCATCCAGTCAAAATCATCAATGCAATCTAATTAGACTTCACAACTAAGAAAAGCTAAAACAAAATCGAAACGCTCAAGTCTAACTTTGAAGAATATAATCTATTTCACCGACAATTGAAGAGTTAATTCAACGAAATAGTCAATTGAATAAAATTCCAATATTTATACTAGGCGGCTGTGGAGCCGGGATTGGAGTATGTAAGCGAAGAGTTTGATAAAAATGATAGTATGTGATTTTCTGAATCTCCCAATTCGTGAACTTTGAAGATGAATGAGAATGTAGCAGGGAAGAAGACTTATGTCCATCTCCAAGTGTGAATATCATTATATCAGTGAACTTGCGGGTGTGGTTTATGGTCAGTTGATGGCCGCTGGATTAATCAACAATTCAAATGTTGGGGTAATTTTTTTACTCCCTCCCTCCCACGAATCTTGACACGTTTTCTTTTTTGGGCCGTCTCACGAATCTTGACACATTTCCAAATAAGGTAACTTTTTTATCCTACTTTATCATTTTTATTATTTTTTCTCTCATACTTTATCAATTTTATCACATTCTCTCTCATACTTTATCATTTTTATATTTTATTAATTACACATTTAAAACACTAATCTACAATTTCTTAATTCCTGTGTCCAAACCAAATGTGTCAAAATTCGTGGGACGGAGTGAGTACTTTTTATGTTAGGGATAATTTTGTACTTTTACATAAAAAATGGCCAAAATTTAAAAATTTTATTTAATAGACTAACTTTTAAATTTATTATAGAAAAGTGGCCAATTTCATATATTACCTCTATAGTGTTTGCACATAACTTTTGCGCAGAATTGGATCTCCTATATAATTTTTGCGCATAATTGGTTTCATTTAAAATATGCATACATTTAAAATATACAAACATTTCCGTTCAAAAAAAAAAACAATATACAAACATTTAGATACATGATTATGCGCATAATTGGAAATGGTAGAAATTACTAATTCATCAAAATAATTAATCTCCTAAACTTTAACTCTAAATTAATCTCCTAAACTGTTCAAAACAATTCATATCGCAATAATTTATCCAAAATTGTGTGCATAAATCTATGTGGTAATATACAATACTACACAACTCTCTCAACCTATATTTACACTATACCCACTTTTTTCAAACAATTCACCCCATATCCATTTCAATATTTAATTATTTTTCTTGGTACTTGCATATTCTTTCACCATTTCCTATGCTGACAAAGTAAAGTTACTTTTGACCGAATTTAACTGTAAAAGGTGTGGGTAGTTTAACTTTGTCTTCTTTATGTTTTATTTTGAATTTGTCCCACCTTTCTCTCCACAAAACTTCCGCAAAGTTCCTCTCTGCGTGAATTCTCCTAATTCGCAATGATTGGTGCAACTCTAATTTTGACTTATGCGCATACCAATTATTTAACTATGCGCATATCAATTATTTATAAAATATAAACAATGCGCATCTCAATTTTAAAATATTTATAAAACAATGCGCATTCAAATTATTTATAAAGCAATACACTAATTTGTTTGACTTTCTTAATTACATTATGCGCAAATTCTATACTATGCGCATAGTAAAATTTAAATTGGGAAATTATTGAATTGCAAGTTTGAAATTATTTCTAGTTGAATTGCGCATAGTTTAATTTGAATTGCTAGTTTGAAATTATAGAATGCGCATTTTGAAATTATTGACCATTGAATTTGTGGTAAAGTAATTGTAAATTAAATTGAGGGACTTTCTTATTAAATTATTGACCATCAAAGTTTACTTGATAGCATTTTGACTTTCTTAATCAAATTCTATTGACCATGCGCATAAAATGTTTGCAAATTAAAATATAACTATGCGCATTATTTATTAAATAATTTATTTAAAGTTGACCATCAAAATTTAATAAAAAGTTATTTAAAATAATTATTGTTGACCATCTAGTAATCTATGTTTGGGCATAAAATGAAGAATGACATGTTTGTAATTTTTTTAGATGCGCATCTCAATATTAAATTATTTAAATATGCGCATAATATTACTTTAATATTACGCATAATTTATATGTATAGTTAAAATTAATGTTGATAATTTAAAATGCGCCGAAATATGCGCCAAAAATATGGGGTATAATTAATATATAATTTAAAATGCGCATAATTTTCGGCGCATAATATGTGCGCATAGTTAAATAATTTAAAATTAATATTAAATTATTTATATGTAATTTATGCCCATTCATGGTTCAAAATGCCCATTCATGACTTTTATGCGCATAGTTATTTAACTATGCGTAATATTAAAGTTGACCACAAAGTCATCAACATAAATTCAAATTTGCGCATCCAAATTTGCAAACAATGCGCTAAATTCAAATTTGCAAACTATGCGCACAAGTTGCAAACATTGCGCTAAATTCAAATTTGCGCATCTAAATTTGCAAACAATGCGCTAAATTCAAATTTGCAAACTATGCGCACAAATATTAACTCTGCGCATAGTAATTGCGCAGAGTTAAGGCTATGCGCAAACAATAACATGTGGACAAATTCAGTACACGGAAATCCACACTGCAAATCACACGCCCAATCATTAGGCACAGCTTTTTTCAGCATAAGAAATATTAAAATAATATAATGGGTATGGGGTAAATCATTTTGAAAAAGTGGGTATATGAGAAATGTAGTTTACAAAAGGTGGGTATTTTAGATTTCCTCCCTAAATCTATTATGTGATACACAACATTTAAATACATGATTTTGCGAATAATTCTAAATGACAAAAAAATTATTAATTTATTATAATAATTAATCTCGTAACTATTAGAAGTAATTCATCAAAATGGAATTTATGAGCAAAATTGATTTATGCTCATAATCTAATTTTGTGCATAATTGATTTTTACTGTTAATTTATTCAATGATATTATACGCAAAATAGAAACAATTAATCTCCTGGACTATGCTCAAAATCAAAATAATTAATCTTAAAATCAATTCATAAGTATCAAATCCTTATCACGTCTAGCACCTTATAGTCAAAGTCGGGTCAACTAAACCCCGAAATACTTAATTTCCTCCAATTAACCCCTATGCACTAACGTCTAATTAACGTTATTTATTTATTTTTCAAAAAAAAATTGAATCAGTGGGCCCCACCATTTCTTCCCAATCAAGAAGAAGGCTGCTGAGATCGGTGGGCGAATCATTCATTAGCAACAAGATCAAACAACAACAACAACATCAACGCTACAGACAACAAGATTAGGTTGTGATGTTCAATTGGCATCATCATCCCTCCGTTGTTCGGACGACTGAGGGGGAGGACCGGAGAAGGATGCAAGCAAATTGAGGTGATGATCGTCGCTGCGGAGGTCTTCCCAATTCCCAACTGCTGATATTGTTGTAGAAACTTCAAAGAAGCTGAATGTTGTTGTTATTGGTGCTGTTGCTGGTGATGATGATGGGAATTATTTGAAGCTGCAACAACCATTTCAGGCCAAAATTGGTTCGGGCGGGTAGAGCCCAGAAGTCTCCAGCAGCGACGATGGGGCTTACAGAAGCGGAAACAGAGGTGCTGGTGGTGTTCGCCGAGAATGAAGGAAGTGGGGGTAAGGAGGGAATGGGTGAGGGGCTTATGGTTGTGGGTGGAGGGGGAAACGGTGGAGAAGTTGGCGGCAATAATGGAAGGCTCGGCCTGGCGGAGGAGCCACTCGGACTTGTGCCCTAGCTCCCATTATCAGTATGCTAATTGGGAAGAAATGGTGGGGCCCACAAATTCAAATTAAAAAAAAAAAAACAGACGGCATTAATTAGAGGGATTATTGCCCCTAAATACACAAACTATGACCAAATTCTAGTTTATAACACCACCTTTAGATTTTGCCCCATAATACATAAACTTTCAAAATTTTCTGGAATTTCCCATAACCAAAGTATGGATATTCAAAAATTACCCTATTATAAAATTTATTGCACCTTGACCCCTAAAACTTTTGGTTTTGAACAAAAGACAATTTATACCTAAAATATGTTTAGATTGGGCTTAAATGGTATATCGGCTGGAAACTTTCCTCGTGCCCGATAGATTACTTTGTAATCTGGGTCTGGACTGTGAGACAATGCCACGTACTTTTAAGCAAAAAACAGTTTAAAAGATCCTTGTTTAAAATGGTATCAGAGCGGGTTTTTATAGAGGAATTATAGAATTTTTAATTTATTTTAAGATTAACCCATGTGGGAGTAGACTCCATTTAAAGTTTATGGATCCGGACGAGTGTCCGAGATGTGTACACTACAGGAACTCTCTCCAAAATTTGGAGGAAGAAACCAGTCGCCTAATAGGCGATCTCAAATGGAATAATCGAGCCCTCGTTACCAACTTACGACGAGGAGGAGATATCGAGCTTATTCGCGAGATTATCGCGAGTATCCAATTCTACCACGAGCACCTCATGAGATTCGCCGTAACCAGAGCGGCGATAGAACAAAGGAGAGACGAAGCCCATCAGTCACACGATTGATGGAACCGAAAGACAAGGCGGGAGTAGCTTACCCAAGCTACCACAAGATCAAGCCAGACTCTTCCGAGAATGTCAACCTACGGGAGATTCAAAAGACGGTGGAGTACTACGACGTCAAGCTGTACGATCTACCGATAGAGCTGAGCAGAATATCACTCAAACAAGAGGAAATACTAACCCTCTTGCGTGATATCCAGAAAAGAATAGAGGAGATCGAAAGGCGAAAACCATGTTCCGAAAAAATTCGGAATCAATGGTCCAAAGACCCGACGAATCTAGCTCTATTTGATGCAACACCTAAGGAGTTGCAGCCGAAGGACATAATCCGAATCATGAAAGGCAAATATCATGAATAGCCTTGACAGAATCGGATTAGAAGATCTACAAGAGTTAGCAGAATCTTTTGTTAACCTCAATATGGTGGATCTAAAGATGAACCAAGGAGATGAGGTCCCCAAAACCGAGTCTCAAGAAGAAGAACCGTCGAAAAAGGGGTCAACTCAAGACGATGCGAGCCAGTACCAACGAACCAGACGACGGAGGCCTCAGATGCAGGATACTCCTGTAGGAAAGGTCACACTGGAACCAGTCCATCCATATGGATTGATTCTCAACCTCGACGAAGCCAGTTTCAAAGAATGGGAGGGTCTCATCGACGAATGGGCTTCATCATTAAAAGTCGTGATTGCCACAATTGATTACGACAAAAAAGAGTTTGCCAGAGTCTTCGAAGCCAGTTTGGCAGGCATGGCAAAACAATACTGGGACAAAATTGAGATTCCAGCAAGGGAAGAAATGTTTAGTAGCACCTCAATGTATGATATCATTAAGGAAACTACTAGACAGATAAAAATCCATTTCTTGGGAATGGGTTTTTTCGAAGGATCCGCAGAGGAGAAGCGCAAGAAATATCAACAGGCACTTTACAATCTAAGATTAATGGTGCTAGAGCCAAAAGCTCTCGATGAATTTCTGCGTCTATACACCCTATATGTCCATATGGGGGAGGTTGATGATCAGAAGGCCATGGATCTTTTTTTCCCAAAGTTTCCGAGTCCATGGAGAGAGATGCTCATCAACGAGTATGTATCACCAGGAGGATATCCACTTGATAGTGCTTCAAGGAGGATGTCTTATGTCCACAAGAAGCTGTCAGAATGGTGCCAGAAGGCAGCGGACCAGAGGAATCTCAAGAGATTGAGGAGACTCAACAAGAAATCTCCATTGATGTGCAACAACATTGATCTTCCAACAGAGATTGGTGCTGAGTTGCTGTATCAAAGGAAAAGCCGAAAGAAACATAGGTATCAACCCTATGAAAGAAAGTCCAGAAGGAGTTCTTGGAAGCCGAGAACTATGTGGACCAGACAGAAGGCGCGCTCCTACAAGTCAGGCCAACGGAGCGGACCATCAAGAAACCGATTCTCAAATCAAAAGAGAATCCCGGCAAGAAAAACTTTCAGGCGCACTCAGGCCAAAGCAAATGAAAGTTTCAAGGATTGCAACTGCTGGTCGTGCGGTGCAAAGGGACATATTTCAACCAATTGCCCAGACAACGAGAAAAGGAAGATAAGAAGATTCGAATCCACACCGGATATCGAAGACGCTATCTACCACCAGGAATTGATACCCGTGTATCAATTCGAAGATATATCCTTTGATGAGAGTATATATGAGCAAGAAGAGGTCTTTAGTTCTGAGGATTCGGAGATGACCGATGGATCAACCAGAGACGAGTCAGACTAAAGAGGAGCAAGAGGTTCACCACACCCAGAAGGAGGATCAGAATGGATTTACCAGCCATTTCCTGATTCCACAAGAAGAAGTGGTGAAGAAGCTCGTAAGAAAACTCAAGAAGGAAACCGAAGAGGTTCAAACCTATCAAGGGTTTTCCAATGGAAGATTGAATCGAGTTCTTTATAGCTTGATTCCAACTAAAAGGAAGCATCATGTCTATTTTGACGTTACAAGCCAAGAAATGGCGCTTCCAATCGAGATCACAAGTAATCAGGTGGAAATCCAGCTGGTTCCAGCCGAAGAAATAAGGCAGGATCTCAAGAAAATGAAGCCAGAAGTCGCAAACACGATGAAATGGATTCATATTGGAGCAATTCAGTTGGTAATCAAATCTTCCCTTTTCCCAGGGACGGACCAACCAATTGATGTCGCACTTTGCGACAAAAGGATCAGAGATGCCAGAGGATCAATTCTGGGAGCTTTTTCGGGCAATCTCTATGCGAAGAAGATTATAACCGAGTTCTATCCACAAATCGCTTATAATCTGCAAGATTCATCCTTCAGCCGAGCCCTGACTCTCTATCAGGACTACAAGAAGAAGGAATACATGACGGATGGAAATAGGCCATACTCACTGACTTACCAAGTCTCGTATGCCTTATCAAATGCCCATCACACGGAATTATTTCTGGGAAGAGAATATATCGAAATTTCGGAAATATTCAAGGAAGTTGCCAAGGCAGTCAATCCAAACCGAGTGGAGATTCCTCAGATCAGAGAAATCGACATCGATATTGGAGACAAGCCGGTGCTTAGCCATACTCAGAGTCTCAGACTAGGAGCACCAAGGCTATCATTCCAAGGAAATAGGCTAACTTCAGGGCCTATAACAAGGAGTTTCTCTCAATCATATGAGAGAAGGACGATCCAGAAAACACCAGCTCCGGACATGAGAATCAAGCTCAAATGTCCCGAAGGATGGAGACAGGTTTCCACAAGATTTGATACAACAAGCAGGGAAAACAAGTTTCCTTGTAGCTCGTTGTATTATTTGGCGAATCCAGGAGACAACCGATACATCGGAACTCTGGAGGTTGGAGGTTTTGAAATCCAAACCGAAGGCCAAGCCGGACAAGAAGCAGATGTCCTGATCCTAGGACGAGATTTCCTTGACAAATATAAACCATGGTCATGGAAATCAGGAGGAATGGAGATCACCATTGGACGCCAAAGAGTGATGATCCAATGACCAGCCCATTCTCGATATACATCTCTGTAGGGATGTTATATGAGAAATACAAAGCAGAATATTTTGCTGCTTATGTGGATTCAAGAGCAGGAATCTGTACAGCAAAATGAGGAGTCTTTCCAGTAGAAGTGGAAGAAGATCTACCTCGAATTGCAGGAAGGGATTTCTCCAAAAAGATTTTACTTCTATCAAAAGGAGTAAAACAAACGGAAATATTGATCGGCGGAGCAGGACAGACACCTTGGTACAAGGTCAAGACTCCACCAATTTATTTCCATGATACAGGAGCAGATATATTATTCGGGAATAATTTTCTGCAAAGCTTCAAAAGGTACATACAGGACAATGAAGCTAGGAGGCTTGTGTTCACAACCAATTGTGATCACAAAATCATTGTGCAAAGGCTCAATGGAGCTTTTCATCGCTCAATGCCAATCAAATTCCGCAGCAAGCGTGGTGATGATGGCAGACTCCGGAGACCCCAAATGAAGGATCAACGGAGATTCGGAGAAGTTTTGCTCAAATGCAGAACAGAGGGATTCCCAGATCTCTCCGAGGAAGAAATTCAAATCCTCAAAGTATCCCTGATATCACACAAAGATATCAAGGAAGAAGAACAAGTGTCCATTGCCGACGTCAAAAGGAGAATCCAGAAGTGTTACCACGAGGATCCTTTGGCATGGTGGGACAAGAACCAGCTCAGAGCAACCTTGAAAGTTAAAACTGGAAAGGAGCATGAGTTCGTAAGGTTCAGACCTATCCTGATGAACCCTCAAGATCAACAGGATATGATGAGTATAATCAAGGAACACCTTGATTTAAAGCTGATCGAAGAAGGAAGATCACCCTACAGCAGTCCTGGATTTCTGGTGAGAAATCATGGGGAGATCAAGCGAGGAAAACCAAGACTGGTCATTAATTACAAAGGGATTAATGACATTCTTGAGTTTGACGGATATTTCATCCCAAGCAGAGAACACCTCATTAACTGCATCCGAAGTGCAAGGGTATTCTCAAAGTTCGATTGCAAGTCAGGTTTTTACCAGATTCGCATGGAGGATCTCAAGGAGAAAAAGCAGCTCCAAAGCTTTCTCGGAGTTGTCAATTTTGCAGGGATGTTCATCAAAAACCTTGCAGAACACAGAAAAGTTTTCAGTCCCCTACTGAAGAAAGATGTTCCATTCATATGGAAGGAGGAACATCGGGAGGGTATGAAGAAGTTAAAAGAGATTTGAAATCTCCCGAAGCTTTCAATACCACAAGACGAGGATGACTTAGTCCTCTACACCGACGCGAGTGATTTCTGGTGGGCAGCTGTGCTCACAAAGATCACCCCTTATGGAGAAGAACCTTGCAGATACTGTAGCGGTCTTTTCTCCGATGACGAAGCTGTGCGATGGCACATCAATGAGAAGGAATTCTTTGCAGTGCGAAAGGCGTTTAAAAAATTGCTGCTTTTCTTACTTGCTAAGAAATTCGTTTTGAAAGTAGATAACACTAACGTTAAAGCTTTCTTAACAAAAAAGATTGAATCTAAACCTGAAAAGGCTAGATTGCTTAGATGGCAAGCAGAATGCCAATATTATGATTATGATATTGTCATCTTGAAATCTGATCAGAATGTTCTTGCAGATTTCCTTACAAGGGATGGAGCTCCCTGAAGTGAAGGCCATCGAGGCAATACAGGGGCATCTCTTTGCAAGTCTAGAGCTGCTACAACAAGAATGGCAAAAGTGTGTTCTACACACTAAACAAGCGGGAAAGATACAAGCGGCTGACGAAGCCCAAGTATCCAACCAAATCGATGCTTGCTTCATGAAGATGTTCAATCTTCAGGAAGCTCTCAACAAGCCGCTCTTGCGCGTTATCCGAGATAATCGGATTAAAGCAATGCTTTCCGTACAGGGCGGATTACCTGTAGCAGGGGATTCAAGTACCCCTAGCACAAGTCCTGAGACAATGGTTTCACAGCCAGACTCTCGAGGAAAAGATGTTGTTAAGGGGTCACACCCTGAATCAACATGTCAACCCTCCACCTCTGGGGTAAAAGAGGGAGAGATCAATCTTAGGCCCATGACAGGCCAAGTTAAGGTTGATACTGACTTTATTGAAATTTCTCCTTCTTGGCAGATGTATCAAGACAGGTGGGAGAAACTTCTCACAAGGAAGGGCATTAATCCGGGAAATTGCCGGGTTGATGTTGCCGGAAAATATCCAAGGGTTTGGACGACTCCAGGAGCCAATCCAAACGATGTCAAGGAATGGTATGAGTTTGGGGCTTTGGCCTCAGTTTATACCACCGCCCCAGCCTTCACCGAAATCAAGGGTCTACCCAAATGGATCCAGAAAACGGTGTTTGACACATGGGAAAACAACGAGTCCCTCAAAAGGGGAGATGTTCTGGAATTGTACTGTTTTAGTGCAGCGCCAGAGCCAGTTGGAAAAGGAATCCGAGAAGCTTTTCACTTCATCAAGCTTCGGAGACCTGATACGGGAGCCCTTAACCGGATCAAAGTTCCCGACTTCCAGGCCGCAATCGTCTCAACATTCACGGAGGAACAAATCTCCACTAGACGAGCATGGGGTCTATGGGTCTGTCTCACAGAGATGGACAAAATGAAGTCCAGATTCAAGTTCTACCAAAGCTCGGATCTGGGAACGTTCCTAGTTAATACCATGACAGGAACAACCACTCCTTTTGCCGAACAATCCTTCGAGAAGAAACGGCAAATGTTGTGGGAAAACAAGATTGCGGGGAGCCAGGAGACTCGTCGCAAGTTTTGCAATATGGCTCATCTGGGCCATTGGATCGAGAAAGTCTGCGATCAATGCTCATCGCAGAAGGAGCCAGAATTCGGCAAAGGATTCTTTCCAAAGCCGGACAAAAGGAGGTTCCGGTCTGATGAACATGATAAGCATCAGACTCCGAAGGGAAGGACACCTCGGGCACCAAAAAAGTAAGGTGGCCGACAAAGCTAAGTGAATCATGTGATTCACAGCAAGGATCGCACCCACAACAGAAACGACAAAAGTGGGTGGAATGACGTGAGGACCACTCACCAAACGCTCCAAGACAAATGTGAGTGGAAGGAAAAGTAGCCGGCCCCTACCAGCATTATCACAAAGCGATAAAGCGAGGGTCCAGCACCATGTGATGACACTAACTAGTGTCGGCAACTATGGCCGACAAAAGAAGGTGGAGGTCACATTCAAGACAGATGGCCACGAAGAAAGAATCCGAGGCCAACAACCAAGCAATTATAGAGGGGATCAAACCTCTATATAAACCCAAGTGCTGGAGAGAAGAAGGCATCAGAAAAACACAACACATTTTCATACACCACTTCCTCTCTCTAGAAAAATTATCTTTGTAATTTTTAAATTTTAGTTTTCAAAGTTTTTCGTTTTAGTTTTAGTTTCCTTTTTATTTTTATGTACACAAGTATTAGCTACTATGAGTAGCTAAACAAGTTAGTCTCCTCCCTTGGGGAGTATTTTATAAAATAAATTAATTATTATATAATTCATCTATAAACGCTTAGTTTTTGTCCAACTATTCCGGTTGAGTAGAAAATTATCTTTTATTTTTCCAACAAAGTATTGAGTCGACACTTAGTGAAGGAGAAGGGTTGCAACCATCTCTTGCGAGTGTGTGGTTGGTGCGTGCCGGGTGGGCAGACGAGCCGTAAAACGCAACAAGACCGACTCCTGAAGAAGACCAGTCGACAAAGGTATAATGTTGGTTTTAATTTAAAGATTTATTTCGAAGTGTTACGGAAGCATGTTGGGCCTGATTATGTGTTAAACTGTTTAAAAACAATATAAAGGTATTTTGTCTTGGTTTTGTAATTTGTTGGGGTTATCCTGCAATTTTTATTATGTTGGGGATAGTTTAGAATTTTCAGAAATCTTCATGGGAAAAATCAGAAAAATAGTAAAGTTGATGTATTATGAAGCAAAAACTAAAGATGGTGTTAAATTCTAGAAAATTGGGAAAGTTGATGTATTTATTGGCAAATACCTCTTAATTAGACGTTAGGGCAGAGGGATTAATAGGAGGAAATTAAGTACTTGGGGGTTTAGTTGACCCGACTTCGACCATAGGGTGCTAGATGTGAAATTCAGGGGTCTCAATGCAGCCCGAAACCCGTGGGCCGACCCGAATAACCCGACAAAATTAGAGGGTTAGGGTTGAAAAATCGCAACCCGTAAAAACCTCCAGCCCGATTAGCCCGCACCCGACTAACCCGGAACCCGATAGGGCTAGCCCGAAAACCCGATGGGCTGGCCCGGTGGGCTGACGAAATTGTGACTGATGCATCCAGTTTCAACTTCTGCTATGGTTAAATCTATGATATTTGCTTAAATATATATATGTAGCCTCATTAAAAAAGTGAAATTAATTAGTTATAATATATATGTGTGTGTGTGTGTGCAATCTCATTAAAAAAAGCGAAATTAATTACGAATTTTTTGTAGAAATTATTATTAGTATCCCATTAGTTAGAAATTAATTATTAGTATCTCATTTTAAAGTGATACCAATTTTTTTTTTCTGTCAATGAGATGTGCATGGTAAATCCACTAATTATTCAGTAATAATCCAGATTGATTCTAGTGCATTGATACATGTTAAATTTTACTATCTCATTTTAATATAATTTTGTTTATGTAATCTTGAATATCTTATATTTTTGCATTTCATGCTTTGCTATATAATTTATATCTTTAATATCTATGTATATTTTATACATTATACATTAGATCATTAGGAATAATAAAATACAAATGATAATTTTATTTTTATGCCTTTAACCTGATTAGCCCGATGGGCTAGCCCGAAACCCGAAAGTTTAGGGTTAGGGTTGAAGATTTACAACCCGAAAAAATCTCAAACCCGATTAGCCCGCACCCGATTAGCCCGAAACCCGATAGGGCTAGCCCGAAAACCCGATGGACTAGCCCGATTGACATTCTATATGTTAGGGTGAATTTGATACTTAACCCATTCATCAAAATAATTATTCCAAAATCAATTTTGCACGAAACGAATTTATGTGCATTCATTTTATCCTAAACTATGCGCAAAATAGAAAATAATTAACTTCTTGCGCTACATTCATAGTGAAAGGGATAAATTGAGATTTTCGTTGAAGAGAACGATGAGTATTCGCCCAAGAAAAAGAGATATTCGCCGAAGAGACTCTCCCACACTTGGAATTTTACTTGATTTTACGCAAGGAAGGAAGTAGATTTCATTTGAGAGACTCTTACTCTTTAAAGAAATGTGCAAGGAAGAAATAGAGAATAAAGTGAGTCAAAAAAGGAATATGTCACTTTGTACTTTGGCTTCAAAAGCACATGCGTGCTTGCTACAAAAGAACATGCATGCTACACAATATTAGTAAATTATTGGGTACACCCGGTTGTATACTATGTGATCGATTTAAAAGTTTACATTTCTTCACAATAATATTTATTTTTATTCATAAAAACTTTTACTTTTAGTTAATTTTCACTCATTAATACTTATATTCTTAACTATTTGATCAAGTAATCATTGTCGTTACAAAAAATAATTATTGTTACCATGAAATGTAATATTTATAAAGTATTACATTTATTCACGATAAGTGTTACTTTTATTCATGAGAACTTGTACTTTTTTTTTGATCAGTAAAATTAAATTTTTATTGAGATGAAAAGCAAGGCACAAGAGATGCCAATCAAAACAAGAATGAAAGATTGAAACCCTTTGAGCACCACATGGTGAAAGGGATTCTCAACTCCAAAACTTTATAAACCTCATTCCAACTCCAAAGTCTACCCTTGATCTGTAAAACAAGTCTCTCAATATCCCAAATCTTTCCTTGAAAATGACTCTCGTTTCTTTTTTCCCAAAGCGTCCAAACCGTTCCCACCCATAACGCATTTAGCAATCTTCTTCCTTTCTTCTTTTTGGCAGCAGAGATGAAGGAAGAGTAGTGATGAAGAGTACCTCTAGGATTTGCCGTTTTGATGTGTAACCATTGGAAGATTTGGTCCCACACGGCCGCAGTTTTCGGGCAATGAAGAAACAGATGTTCCGTCGACTCCTCTCCAGCGACGCAGGCGTTGCATCCTCTCTCTTCCCAGCAAATTTGAATTTGTCGTCTTCTCAAGTTGTCACAGGTAGCCAAACGATTTCTAAGACATCTCCACGCCGTCACCTTGGCTTTGTGTGATGTTGGAGCCTCCCAAACCATAGCCATCTCAGCCGGTTGAGTTTGTTGCGCCTCTCTGGAAGCCGCCACCAAATCATAAGCCGACTTTGTTGAGAATTTACCGTCCGTAGTTGCCCTCCAAATCCATCCATCAGTTAAACCTGTAGAAGGGACAAAAGCAGCAACAAGTCTCAAAAGTTCCTCCACCTGTCCAGTCTCCCTTTCCCTCAAATCCCTCCTCCAATTCACCGACCACACCCACTCTTCTCCTTCCCAAAACCCACTCTCTCCGACGAGGCCTTTCTTATTCGAACACAAGTTATACAATCTCGGGAAAGAGAACTTAAGAGGTTTGTTAATAGCCCACACGTCCTCCCAGAACATTGTATTCATACCATCCCCGAGACGGTGTTGAAGGTGATCAATGAACCATCTATCATCTCTTCCTCCCCCTTTCTCCACAATTTTCGCCCACCACCCCAACTGCCCACTTCTTCCCACCACCGAGCAATCCCCCTCTTCGCCCCAGACAAGTTCCCCATAAATAGATTTGATCACTCTCGCCCACAAAGCTCCCCCATCCACCAAAAATCTCCAAAGCCATTTAATTAACAGAACATGATTAAACCATTCCACATCCCGAAATCCAAGACCTCCTGTTTTCTTATTGGAACACAAGGAGCTCCATTTAAACCAGGTGATTCTTCCCGACTGAGAGCCTCCACCCCACAGAAATCTGGAGAACAAGGAATTGAGATTCTTGAGCACAGTCTTGGGAATGAAAGCGTAGGCCAGTTGATATACCGGAATCGATTGAAGCACCGCTTTAACAAGAGTGATCCTCCCCGCCAAAGAGATAGGTCTTTTTCTCCAGCTTGCAATTTTGTTTGAGACTTTATCCACCAAGAACTTCCACTCGCTAACACCATTGCTTCGGCCTCCAATTTTGGTTCCCAAGTAAAGACACGGGAAGGAACCAATCTTGCAATGGAGAAACGAAGCCCATGTCCTCTCGACTGACACATTCACTCCCACCGTCATCAGGCTGCTCTTGGCGAAGTTGACAGCAAGACCAGAGATAAAATGAAAGAGAAGCAACAGACTTTTCATGATTCCACATTTCGGTCATCAGCCTCTAAAATAAAGATGGTGTCATCCGCGTACTGGAGGTGTGTAATCGGCACTTCATCCTTACCAATCTTAACATGAAACAATAACTGTCGTTCCACTGCCCTCTCAACGAGCACATTCAACCCTTCCGCGACAATGAGGAACAAGAAGGGAGACATCGGGTCGCCCTGTCTCAAGCCTCTCTCCATTTTGAAATCTCCCGTTGATGACCCGTTAACTAGGACACTTGCCGTGGCTGACTGTAGACACCCTTGAATCCATTTCCTCCAAATCCCATCGAAGTTCATTCTGTCAAGCAAAGTATCCAAAAAGTCCCATTGAACTGAATCGAAAGCTTTGGCAAAGTCAATCTTAAAGAAAATCCGGCTTCGTCGCTTCTTTTTTGACTCAACAACAGTTTCATTCAAAATGACCGCCCCATCGAGAATGAACCGCCCTTTAATGAAAGCACTTTGATTATCAGAGATGATCGACCCCATCACCTTCGTCAGTCTCCCCGCCAAGATCTTGGCAATGATTTTATACAAGCTGGTAATGAGCGAGATTGGGCGAAATTCATTCAACGAATCAGCCCCTTCTTTCTTCGGTATTAAAACGATAAAAGAAGCATTACCTCCTTTAGGAATTTTACCGTTCGCGTGGAAGTTCTTCAAGACCTGGAGGATATCCTCCTTAACTACATGCCAAGCCGATCTCCAGAATGAAAAGTTAAAGCCATCAGGTCCTGGACTCTTATCGCCAGAGCAGTTCCAGACCGCTTCTTTAACTTCTTCAGGTTCAAAACCTCTAATCAGCCAATTTCTCTCCTCATCAGAGATTTTCCTTCTCACAAAGTCAATGGGAATAACAGGCATCTGTCTATCTTTCCGCTTGAAAAAGGTTTCAAAATGATTTTTCACCCTAGCTTTTACCTCTTTCAGTTTGGAAATCCATGAGTTATCAAAGATCAGTCCGCCTATGTCATTCTTCAACCGCCTCCCTTTAATCGCTTTATGGAAGAAGCCAGAATTCACATCTCCCTCCTTAAGCCATTTCAGTTTAGCCTTCTGTTGTAAAGTCTTCTGCTTATGCTTCAGCTGAAGGGAAAGGAGAGCTTGGAGCTCATTTCTTCTGATAACATCCACTTCGCCTAAACAACTCTGCTCGTCAAGCTCATCTTTCTGTTGTAACTCCTTCTTTAATTCGTGAATTTTAGAATCAATATCACCAAAGGATGTGCGATTCCAAACTTTTAAAGCCTCGCGAAGTTTCTTCAATTTCTCCTTAACCACGAAAAAGCTCCATCCCTGACAGTCAGTCCCCGTCCACACTTTCTTTACAACATCTTCAAACTCCGGGTGATTTGTCCAAGCATTTAGGAACCTAAAAGGTTTTGGTCCCCAATCCTCCGTTCTAGTAGTGAGAACAATCGGACAGTGATCCGAGATCGAACGCTTAAGACCGCGTGCAGAACTTCCTTCCCAAGTAAGCATCCAAGTTTCGTTAACAAGGAAACGATCGATCTTGCTCTTGCATTTGCCATTGGGCTTGTACCAAGTGTACTTTCGACCTTGTGTATGAATTTCCTTCAGATCGTTCCCCCCAATAAATTCCTCGAAAAACCTCGCCTCCGACGCTCGAAACGTCTCCCCGCTACCCACCCTCTCTTCTCTTCTCCTGACTGCGTTAAAATCTCCCAAAATACACACACTTCGATCCACATTCTGTTCAACAATAGAACCAATTGCATCCCAGAGAATCCTCTTATCCTTTGATTCAGTTGGCGCATAAACATTGATAATGCAACACAAGAGACCGCCCTCCTTGTACCTACCGTTAACAACCACGGCCCCCGGTAAATCCCAAGAACTAGATGCTTCGAATACCTCCCTATTCCATAAACACGCAATTCCCCCAGCTCTCCCCTCAGAGTTCCTGATTGCCTTATCTGTGTTATTAAACCCCCACCAAGAATTACAAAAAACATCACTAAAAGTCTCCATTTTTGTCTCTTGTAAACAACAAATGTCAATCTTATGCCCTCTTACAAGTTCAAAAACATCTCGCTGTTTCGCAATGCTCCCCAAGCCCCTAATGTTGTATGACAGTAAATTCATGGATAATTCATCTGACACCCAGCATTATCGAAGGAAAGGAAGTTACCTTGCATCTCGATTTGGCGGAGAATGACCTCTTCTTCAGTCTGACTTGAAAGCCCTAACTTCTTCCCAAAGTCCCAGATTTTCTGACCTGAAATTCCCCCCTCCTCTGTCGAAAGCAACCCTTTTTGAATCTCCCCAGCGTCTTCCTCCCCTGCGGCCTCCTCCCCTCTCCCATTTAGTGGTTCTATTTCAGAGATGAAACGCCCCCAATTCTCCTTCTCCCTCGCTCTATTCTTCTTTTTCCTTTTACCTTTTTTTCCATTTGTGCATCGGGGATCAACCCTTTTGTTGTTGGAAGGCAACCTCGCTTC
The DNA here is from genome assembly GCF_028751815.1 of Salvia miltiorrhiza. Lineage (NCBI taxonomy): Eukaryota > Viridiplantae > Streptophyta > Magnoliopsida > Lamiales > Lamiaceae > Salvia > Salvia miltiorrhiza. Next base: position 15,054,187 of record NC_080389.1, read on the forward strand.
CCCTGCTTGGAAGCCCAAAGAATCATCGTTTTCGGTCCTAGCCACTTCCTCAGCATGGTTGTTTTCTTCTACAATAACATTCACGTCGAGACTCTCACTGTTATCTTTCAGATCATCAATTCCCCCTTGTACAAGAATGGGTTCCTTTTCTCTCACAGTAGGAACCGTGAGCAAGGAAAGAGGTACCTCAGAAAAGTTTTCGACAGGACGACAAGGGGACTCCAATAAGTTTCCACTTGGGCTTTTGTCTTGGTCCTTTGAGTTTTCGGCCCAAAGGAGGCTATCCTCCTGCTCGGCCCTGCAAGAAGACTGGCCTAAACCTTCGGCAACAACCACATTCAAAAGCATTTTCGAGCCTCCCAACGTTGTATCCTCATGATTGGTAACCTCGACTGAGGTGTCTGCAGCGATTTGTTGCGAAAGAATCGAAGAGTTCAATTCTTGGAAAACCGAAACGTCTTGCGAAGGAATCGAAGAGTTCAATTCTTGGAGAACCGAAACGTCTCCATTTCCCACACCGATGTCGTCCATCATTCCGATGGTAGCAATAGCCGGATCCATGGACTCCGCTCCGTCCGACCATCCTGAATCCGAAATCTTTTCAGATACCGACTCATCTAAATCCGGTTCTCCGATCAAGGACGAGAGTGGGTTATCCTGAATTTCTTCAATGCGAACTGTGAAACTAGATCCATCAATGCAGCACTCAAATACTTGCACAATGGATTTGAGTCCTGTAGAGATTTGGATCAAAGCTTCGTCCAATTTCTCTCTTTCCTTCGTCAGTTCGTGAATTTTCAATACCCGGCCAAAGTTTGCCGTCACCGAATCAAAGAAACGAGAGTTCCATGCATGAAGCGGGATTCCAATCCATCTCGTCCAAATAGCTCGCTGCTGGTGCACATCAACAAAGTTCCATTTCCTCTTCCAAAGAAACCAGAAGTCACTCCATTCATCCAACTCCTTGAGAACTTCTTGTGTTGACAGTTCGCAAATACTTCTGATGAGCACCAAACTTCCCCCCATCGTCGAAACTTTCAATTTCCCGGCACATTCGCTGTTGATTTCTTCTTTTATTTCATCCCAGGAGAAATCATCTTTGATGAAACCTGTGAATGTTCCTTCAAGCCACTTTGAATCATCCTCTGAAGTTTTGAATTGTAGCTTTTCTCTTGTGCAGGGTTCTCCTTCAGAGACTCCAGTGAGAACTTCTTTAAAAGAAACTCCCGGCTTCTTCTTTGCAGAATCCAAAAAATGGAAGCAATCTGGTTTCTTTCCAATATCTCTTTTGGTGTCGAACCTCTTTTTTTCTTCATCCTTCACCACCCTCTCAAACCTTGGTTTAAAAACCCTAATTTTGTAGCTTCCAATCCAAAGTTGATTCAATTGTTCAAGCAGACCTTCCGTGTCCTCGACACCTTCGAATCGGACAAAGCCGAAAGGCTTTCCTTTTTTATCTCTCTTATTGGGACAGAAAATGTCAGTCGGAACGCGAATGGCACCAAACTTCCTTCTCAAGAAATCAAAGCTGCAATCTTCTGGGATGTTGTTAAAGAAGAAGGTGACTATCTGGGATCTCGAAAGAGGTTTAACCCCAGTTCCACTCCTCCAAGTGTTCGGCTGCCTATGAAAGTTATTGCTCTGTTGATACACCACATTGCCTTCTGCTCCGGTCCTCTCGTGCCCCCTTCTCCTCACCACCCTCCAAACCTCCTCACGACTCATGCTCTCCGGTCAATGAACAAGGAAAAAAACTCTTAACCAAGCAACTTCAAGTTACTCCACAATTATTTCAACTCCAACAGCCACTGGTCAGATCGAAAACATTCAAGGTATTCAACTATCTCAAATATCCATTCCAGTAAGCATTCATATCCAATCATGATCAGTTTCATAACAGAAAACCATTGCAACCACCAATTACAGTATGTATGAGAACTCTATTCGTTTGTTGCTAAGACAAATCAGTGCAAACCCAAACTCCAAACTCCAAACCATACGCCATTTTCAAAGTAGAGAAGAGACTACAACTTAGCTTAAAGAGAAGTGATGACTGCCCTGCTCTGAATCGGACCTGCTCTGAATCTGAATACGGCACGGCGAGAGACCGGGAGGATTTGACCGTTGAGATCTGTGGCTAGCTGGGAGACGTTGAGCGACAGGCTCAGAGCTGGGTCTCACTTGAACGGTCTGCTGGAGGTTGGATCGCTGCGTCGGCTGGACAACTGGCAACGGCTAGATTTGGTGGCAGTGGTTGCGACGGGACGACAAGTTTGAGTGAGACCGAGGCGTAAGTCAGATCTGGGCGTTGGTGCTGGCTGCTGGCTGCCGGCCTGCTGGCTGCTGCCTGCTGGTGCTGGCTTGAGGGCGTGTGCGCGGCGGTCCGGTTGGCAGCCGATTGTAAACCAGCGTCGGAGGAGAAGGTTGTGGGCGAACAAGATGGGTGGGCAGAGGGCGACTGTTGTGGCTCCACCACATCCACCCTAGCGCCGTAGAGTTTCTTCTTGCTGGTGGCGTCGATTTGTGTTTGTTTGAGAGAGAGGCGTCGATCTGAGTTTCGCCGTCAGCCCAAGATCTGAGTTTAGGCGTCGATCTGAGTTTCTACAATTTCTTTGGTAGCGCCGATCTTGAGATTCAAAAATTTTACATCTGCCACCTCCCTCATTCTAGAAACCTTCTCTAACAAGATCGCTGTTTCCCCGGGCAGGAAATGGAGATTCCGGCGACTCTCACTGGAACGTTACACCACAATAAATTACTGCAACCTTTCATGAGAACTTGTACTATTACATAAGTATACATTTGTGCGAACAAATGTATATCTTATGCTTAATAAAAGTAACCAGTCGCATACTATGCGATCGAGTGCATGCAAGACCAACCCCACAATATTAATTAAATACTCGCTCTGTCCCTAAAAAATGTGACTCAATGGGGTGGACACAAATTTTAAGAAAAAATGTGGTAATTGTGTTTCAGTGGAGATTAGGTCCCACAATCTATTGTAAATAATAAGAGAGAAAATTTGTGGGGTCATTTCCAAATAAAGAAATGTCACAATTTTCAAGGATATCCCGATATGGTAATAAGATCACAATTTTCAGGGACGGAGGGGATAATATAAATAGGTGTAGGGTGTACATAATTCAAAGAGTGGGTATTTTTTTGTACATTATATTTTGAAAATTAGGGCAGTTTTATATGATGATACGTAAATTAATGTGGTGTTTGTATGTATTCATTTCCATTTTTATAATACCAGTCTACCTCCCGCGCTATGCGCGGTGAATGTGATTTTTGACTCGCGTAAGGTAGAGTTAAGTTTTAGGCTCAACGGAAAATTTATGAAAAAAATGAAGAAAATCGAGCTAGTAACTAAAAAATTGAGTGTGTAAAAAACCTGAAAAAGAAAATAATATTTTATTTATTTGATTTCCTCTTATGGAAAAACTTGTTTACATTTAATCTTAGGAGGTCTATTTATAGTCTATTGTTGAAATACAATACCAAGGTCCATTTAGCTTGGTTTTCAAGTCCAAATAATAATATTTGAGAAGTGCAAATCGTTGGTTGCCACGTATTTCAAATCTATATCTTTGTAGTCAAAATAGAAATCTTTGAAATAAAAATATTTGATTTTCACTTCTATTTTGATTCCTCTTTAGCCTCAAATATGTGGTTTTATCTTCATGTTTCGCATTTTCATTGAAGTCATACCTGAATATATCTAAGCGCTCAAATTCATCTTCATCACGTAAATTGTGCATATATATGTTTTATAATATTAATATAAACTAATAAAATTAAAATTTGATACCAAATTTATTACTTGCAAAGTGATCCAATATTTTAATGAGTGGATTTTTAAAATGGCCACTTTCATATTGTAAAGATAAAAAATGTCCACTAAAATAAAAAACTTAAAAAATGTCCACTGTTACCAAAATACCCTTCAGATTAAAAATTAAAAAAATGTCCACTTTACATCACCCCTTTAAAAAATCCCGCAATTCACAACCAGTGTGAATTCACAACCAAAAATTTTTGGTTGTGAATTCACAATTCACAACCAATTGAATTCATAACCAGAATTTTTTGTTTGTGAATTCACAACCAGTCGAATTCACAATCAAAATTTAATTCACAACCAGATTTTTTTGGTTGTGAATTCACAACCTAAATTTAATTCACAATAAGAATTTTTTGGTTGTGAATTCAAAACCAGTCGAATTCACAACCAGATTTTTTTGGTTGTGAATTCACAACCTAAATTTAATTCACAATAAGAATTTTTTGATTGTGAATTCACAACTAGTCAAATTCACAACCAAAATTTAATTCACAATCAGAATTTTTTGGTTGTCAATTCACAATCAGTCAAATTCACAACCAGAATTTAATTCACAACAAGAATTTATTTTGGTTGTGAATTCAAATAGTTGTGAATTTGAATGTTTAAAGTTTGAATTCACGACTAAAACTAGAATTTATTTTGGTTGTGAATTCGAGTTTTAGTTGTGAATTCATAGATTTGATTGTGAATTCAACAATATTAAGTTGTGAATTTATCGAGGTGGTTGTGAATTCAAGAACATTAAGTTGTGAATTCATCGAGCTGGTTGTGAATTCATAAATCTAGTTCTGAATTTAAAAACATAAAGTTGTGAATTCATAGATGTTGTTGTGAATTCAATAATATTAAGTTGTGAATTCATAGATGTGGTCGTGAATTCAAGAATCGGGTTGTGAATTCAAGAATATTAAGTTGTGAATTTATAGATCTGGTTGTGAATTCAAGAACATTAAACTGTGAATTTATAGATCTGACTGTAAATTCAAGATCATTAATGATCAATTATCAAAAATATATTTTTCTCTTATAATCAATCAAATCTCTCAAACAAAATTATAAATCATCACTAAAAAAAATCAAAAGAAATCTCTCAAGAGGAATTCCTCGAATTCCCACTCTTCGTCAACCGCGCCATGAGTCTCTGGAAAGGGACCGAGATCCTAAAATTCCACGCCGCCTACGACTACACCTGCTGGGACTACGCCTCGAGCGACCTCGACGTGTGGCTGCGCGTCGCCATGGACAAGCAGGTGCAAGTCCTCAGCCTCAACCTCACAAAATCCGAGGAAAACATCAATCGGTATCATCGCGACGATGACAGCGACATCGACGATGGCGATTTTGGTGGCGATGATTTGTACTCGGTGCCGCCGCGTCTGTTTTCGTGCTCGTCGATTAGAGAATTGTCGCTCGCAGCGTGCAACGTGAGATTTGGGGGAAATGTGCGGTGGGATAAGCTGGAGTTCTTGAAGATCGAAGGGGTGCGGCTGAGCGACGGCCTGGTGGGGCGGGTGGTCTCCGGCAGCCCCCGGCTGAGTGAGAGAAAAAGAGGGAGAAAGAGAGTGGAGAGAGAGAGAAGAGAATGAGAGAGAAAGAGAGAGTACATATATTTAAAGGAGGGTATTTCTGTCTTTTCAATCAAAAAGTGGACAATTTTTATTATTTTTATCTTAGTGGACAATTTTTATCTTTACAATATGAAAGTGGATAGTTTTATATATTAACTCTATTTTAATACTCCCTCTGTCCGCCAAGATTATGTAAAAATTACTATATCGGGCGTCCGCCAAAATTATGTCACTTTCCTTTTAAGGCAATGGTCCCACCATCCTCTTTAATATTTTATCCTTACTAACATTCTTTATTTACAAAAAAAACCCACCTCAAATTTAATCTCAACCACACATCTCATAAAGTGGTGGGACCCTTTCTCCACTACATCAAAATCATCACCAATTTTATTAAATCTTGTGCCCAAGCAATTTTACATAATCTTGGCGGACGGAGGGAGTACTCCATAACCTAGGCAATTCATACAAAAATATAACATGTGTCTACATATAGACATGCTTATTTTAAATATAATTTTTACATATTATACATCAAATTGAAGGTCATTGTATGAGCTTTCATTGAAGATATACATTGCATATTTAACACATAATTATTTAAAAATGAAAAAATGCATTCTATCTATAAAGATAATTACCACACAAATTTATTTGGCGGTTTGCATGTATAACATATGTAATAGGCGGTTTTGTTAAGTGGGGTAAATATATTTAGTTTGATTTTTATTTTTCATTACTTATTTTTTTTCAATTCCAAAATTACCCTTTAAATACTTCTTCTTTTATATATATATAGATAGATTTGGATTTGGGATATCTTTTTTTTTTGGGGGGAGGGGGGCAAGTATCAAATTCGCCCACTAACATAGAGACCCTTATCACTTCTGGCACTCTTTGAGTAGGGGTGTGTCAACTAAGCATCTGAAGTACCTAATTTATGTCAATTAACTCATCTGACTTAACGGACGGTTAACACCGTTAAATATTTTAATTTTTTTATTTTGTCGGTGGTGGGACCCACACCATCTTCTTCGCTGGAAGCCTAATCCACCACTTCCCGGAAATTCCGACGTCGTAGCGGCTACAAGCCGCCGCCACCTCTCTCTAACTCCTGAGAAGGAGATCCACAGGGAATGTTGTTAAAGGTCTCTCCGACTTCGGCCGCCACGACTCTTCTCTGATGAAAAGCCATCGACTGCCCTCGGCCTCTCTCATCTCAGACCGGCGGTACCAGTGCACGTCTCCACTTTCCAAACCGCGAGCAGCAACGAAAGCTGCCGCTGATGACAACACCGAACCAGACGGCGTCGCCGTGGCCCCCGTCGCCTCCCTCACTTCTCTCTCTCTTGGCGACGACAAGGGTGCCGCCGCTTCTCTCATAAATCCCTAGATCCCGACCCATGTCCTACTCCGGCGAAAAAGTCACCATCGCCGCCTCTGCAAAAACCTAACCCCCACCCTCGGATCTAGGCACTAACGCCGCTCCACACGGCGTAGCCTCCCTCCTCGATGACGGCGAAGGCTCCCCTCCCCTGCCTCTTTCTGTTTTCGGCTAGCTTGGTGAAGAAGATGGTGTGGGTCCCGCCACCAACAAAATAAAAAAATTAAAAAAATTAAAATAGTTAACGGCGTTAACCGTCCGTTAAGTCAAAGGGGTTAATTGGCGGAAATTATGTACTTCATGAGCTTAGTTGACACACTCCTACTCATAGGGTGACAGAAATGATAAAGGTTTCTCTATGTTAGGGGCGGATTTAATACTTTAACCTTTTTTTTTTTGAGAGAGAGATTTGGGATATCTTTTGGTAAGCAGTGAATCGTGATGCAGAGCAAAGTCTGTGACCGACTTACCATAAACAGTAAGCAGATGTGAAGGAAAAGTGGAGAAACGCTCCGCTCCATCAAATGAAAGGGCTCTGCGCGGAACTCAAACCTTGTCTCTCTCTCTCAACATTCTTACTCCCTTAGAGAGAGAGATAGAGAATTTAAGTAGGCTTGCGAAATGGAAGGTGTAGAGAAACGCTACGAGTGGCGCGTCATCTGCTCCAACGCCAAGTGCAGCGCCGGAATTTGCCAACTGAAACGCTCCACCACTCCGCAAAGCCGCGGCTGCTACTTCTTCACTTGCCCCGCCCGCACAGTTACTCCTCTCCTTTTCCAATTTCTTCTTCTAAAGTGTTGATTACTAACCCTTGCTTCTCTTTTCGTATGACTTTAGCACAAATCTTTCAAGTGGGCAAACAAGGTTGAACCCCATGAATGGATGCCAGTGCCTTATTGCGGGGGTTGTAACGCCGGAGTTTGCCGGGTCAAGAGGGAAACCTCCGGACCCAATGCGGGTCGGCTCATGTTCTTGTGCACCATAAAGGAGGTACCTTTTTCCCCCCATTTACTATTCATCAATAATGTATAATTGAAATTGAATGATGATTTTCCCTCCTTGTTTGATAAATCTTGAATTTTCATCATATGTCGAAAAATGATTCTACTGTATCATTGATTGCTTACTGAAGATTTTATTTTAAAAAGTTGGGATTTTTCCCCCCCTTAAATTACAGGCTAAATATGCTTCATTTGTTGTGTCTAACCAATTTGCTTAATACTTGAGTAGTCTTTGATGTATAATAGAGAGTAGTGTTGAGCAGATTCAAACTAGTAACATTTACAAGTGATATCATCACCTTTAGTTTCTCTGATAGTTATTTTACGTCTCCTTCGACACATAAACAAATGTTTTGTTGCTAAGGATGTATTCTCTTTGGTTATAAATTTATCAATGAGTAAATGAGAGATAAAAAAAATAAAAATCACCCTTTAAATTTCTCCTTTCTATTCCCTCATTTCCTAAAAAATAAAAATCATTTCTTACTCATTCCTCATTTTCACTACAAAGGAGGGACAATATTATCTGTCCATTTTTGGTGTGATAATATTATCACTAATTGAAGTGAAAATGAGGAATGCGTAAGTGTCAAATTTTATTTTGTAAGAAATGAGGGAGATGAAAATGAGGAATTTAAAAAAAAATTCTCCCTCATATTCTTATGATAAATTTACAATAAAAAAAAAAAGCATCTTATTATCTTAAATCGTTGTGTTTATATTTAAAGGGTTAATCATATTTCGTCTTTCCAATTTTTAACATTTTTCCGAAAACGTCTCCATCTAACGTTTTTTATTAAAACATCTATAGATTAGTTTGATTTATATGTCGCTTTACTGGTCATAGAATGATAAGTTACCTCGTCGAAGTTTTAGGTGAAATTTTTATTTCCTCCCCACCTACTAAACAATGTTTAAAGAAAAAAAAACACCTAATCACATGGCTGAGTTCTCCTCTTTCTCTTTTGAGTTTTGCTTTCTCTCTATCAAGTTATTCTCAAAGGGGCGTTTACTTTGGAGGATTAGACTTGATGGATAAAAATAGTAAGACTAATTTCTTGTTTATTTTGATGGTTTACAATTTTGGAATATTCCAAGGCCCTTGATTATTTTCATCATTTAAGCTAGTTTTTCTTGATTCTTATCATATTGAAAGGGTGTGATTGTAGAAATCCTACTTTTAAGAATAAAAATACTCAATCATGCATCTTATCAATCATACAAAGTAAACACCCCAAAAATGTAGGGCATGACTGATATGTAAGAATTAAATGAGAATAAAGCGGTGATTCTTGCATTCGTTTTTCAATCTTATTATGGCCGATACGGCTTTTGTAATGAGAATCATTATTCCCAATGGAACACCTATTCCCACGAACATTGTAGTAGCCAAGTAGTCATTCCTCCCCTCTCCCGTGATATTGTGTATTTCCACGAATATGTGATTAGTTAAAATAAAATTTTATTTATTTTTTAATAAAACTATGCTTGTTTAGTTTCTATTTTGACAAATTTAAACTCCTAATAAAATAAATAACAATATAATACTCTCTTCGTCCCGAAAGAGAGTATCACTTGGGGGATGACTCGAGTTTTAAAAAATGTTTGATAGATAATATGTTGAGTAGAGAAAGAGACCCACTACTTTTTAGAAAAAATGATAATGTGGTGGGGTCATATCCCAAAATAGAAGTGATATTTTCTTATAGGATGAACGAAAATAGAAAATGTGATACTCTACTATGAGAGGAGTATTAATAAAATAATAATAATAATAATAGCAAAAAAAATTATAATAAATAATAATAGTCATTATTATTATTATGATTGTGTTCATTCCATTTCATTCCTTGTAGATACCCGTCATAGAATCATATACTCCCTCCGTCCCATGAAGCATGACACACTTCTTTTCGGCACGGGAATTAAGAAATTGGTATTTTGTGTGTTAAATGTGGTAGGTGAAAAAGTGAAAATGTGAATAAAGGGTAAATTTTTTGCCATTTTTAGAAACGTGTCATGCTTCGTGGGACAGACCGAAAAGGAAACTGTGTCATGCTTCGTGGGACGGAGGGAGTATTTCATTTCATTCCATTTTTATCAAATTTCATTTCTACATACCAGCCATTACCTTAGAGTGTGGTCAGGTAGATTTTTTTTTTTTTAAATCTTTTTTTAATCTTTTTGGTGAAACGAAGTTGTTCAGTGGGTGATGGAAAAAAAGTCCACCTTAGAATCCAATGAGATGACTCATCATCCTATTGCCGGATTCTGTAAATCGGGACATAAATGAAGCTTTTCCAAATTTTTGGAGTTTTTGAGATATTTTATGAAAACGTTGAAAGTTGGGGACAAAACATAAAACATGGTTGACCCGTATATAACTCATATGCAGGGACAAGGTTCCTGTGGCTATAGAGTTTGGCAAGACGAGCTAGAAAAGATGGAAGCTCGTAATCGGGAAGAGGAGGAAAAGATGAATCCGTTACAATCAGCAATGGTGAATTGCAATAAGGCCAGCAGTGAAGCTACTAATACAGATCACACGTCGTCACCTTTGATTGAGAGTCTCAATCGTGTGCGTGCTGAGGCGACCAACAATGGGAAGCCTCTAAAAGTTTTGCAGGAAGAGATCTCTTCTACCATGGACCGACTTTTCCAGATTGGAAGCCAGGTTTCTTGTTGCGACGTTGAGATGAAAGAGTTGGAGCTTCAGCTCGAGAGTGTGTCTAAAAACAAGGAGGCGTTGGAGGCCGAATATTTGGTTGTATCTAAAGAACTCGAAGAGTCTCGGAGACTCCTCGAGCTCAAAGAGGTCGAGCAAAATGCTGCATTCGACAGGGCAAGTATGTCTAGTTTGCTTTCTTGTAGCATATCCAACATTTCGTAATCTTTAGGGCATCTAGGATAACATTAATGTATATTCTCATCTCTTGTAATATGATCTCTTGTTAAAACTTCATTAGGTTTGCTCATCTTCTGCATTTTGCATTAATTGTTGTTTGGTGTCTGAGAATGTAATTTTATTGAAGCTAAACAATTAGCTGTAGCAATGATTTATTGCCTTATGATTCCTCATTTCTTGTATTGCATATTTGCATATAGGGTTCTTAAGAAATTGTAAACTTTGACCTCATGGTGAATTTTTAGTTCGGATTTACAATTATTATAAAAAATATAACATGTATTTATTTTCCTTGTTCAATTTATAATCCTGAGTCAAAAAAAATTGGATTAGAAGAATAGATTTAGATCTCCAAATGGCTAGAACTTAATCAGATGTGTAGATGTACAGAACTCAGTCAATATTTTTAACTTTGTTATAAACTGAACAATAGAGATGACTACAAGTTATATTTGTAATAATTGCAAATTTGGACTAAAATATCATTATGAAATCAAAAATTGAGACTATTGACTACTATTAACTCTATTTTTTGGAGATGATACTATTAACCTAATTTACAAATCTCATTTGGAAGTTGGAAATGTGTTGTATCTCATTTTATTGTAACTCAAAATTCGAAACAATATACACAAGAATTTACTATTTTTTATGCTGCTAAAGAAAATATCACAAGAGTAGCATATAATTGCAGGGTTAGCAATATGCAAAGACAAGAACGTCAAGATTAAAATGCAGATTACACCGATGAGAAAAAAGCGAAAATGTCCAGCATTTTATTAAGTTTAGATTGTATTTGAGTTTGAAAACATACACCATTCCCACTCTCATAAATTGATAATAACACTCACTGTGCCGGAGATTAATGGTACAACAAAAGCCACCTATTACAATACACAACTTCACTGGGCAGGTTCATAGCCATATGGGTTCTTGCTAGCCCAATTCCACTGGTCCCTGCACATCTCGTCGATCTTGTATTTCGCCCTACATTTCGAAGAAAGAACTCAGTTAATAAATTACAACTCTAATTTCTTCTTTGTGCAAACAAATAGTGAGCTGTAGACTTACTTCCACTTCAACTCCCTCTCAGCTTTGTCTGTCTCGGCATACACAACCTCAGCATCACCAGGTCGTCGTTCAGCCTTCTCGCAATCAAGTTTCTACAACATCGCAACAATCATATAATTCCATTTTCAAGTGAGTTTCAACGATAATGAAAAGGAATAGGCAACCTTCCGATCCAACTACGATATGATGTATATTTGCAGCAGCAGCACCATTGACTTATATTTTCCACATATGGCATCTAATTATAGAATTAAAGTTGAATATGTGTTCCAAGAGCTTACCTTCCCAGATGCTTTCTCAAACGATGCTACCATTTCCAATACGGATGTACCCTTCCCTGTCCCAAGATTGTACACCTCACACCCTGCAGTTCACATGCATCATCAAAAATAAGCCACAAAACATAAAATCTAGTAATTCAAGGCCAAAGCTTAAATCTAGTGTAAAAGTCTTGAGTTGATAAGTTGGATATATAGCACTATCAATATCAAAGCTAGAGGTGATAGGTTGTAGCTCCTCCAGTGTTCAAGAAACTTGTTCTGTTTGTCTTAAGAAGAATACAAGAGTCTAACGTTTGCTACTGTGTAAAATCATTTTTACCATAAGGAACTTCTCGATAAGCTTGCGAAGCCTTTCTACCACAGCTGACAAACTATTAGAGTCCCTATAGCTTGGTATCATAAGTGTCAGAATCATCAACAGAGTTCTAAGGTAAATTTTAACAGCAGGGGTTTCTAGATCATCCAACAAAGTCTCATGCAAAATGCCTAAAAAAATAATGGTTTTACACTACTCAGAGCACATACCTACAGAAGGATCAGAGAGCTTGTTCAAAGCTGCAATATGGCCATCTGCTAGATCCACGACATGGATATAATCGCGCACCTGAATATTACATATAAAGCTACAATTAATAAACATCTACCAGTTAATTTATATAAATCTACAATGGTTATGCGAATAAACAAGCTTATGCTCCAAATTCCAATGCATCTGAATATAATGTATATCAACCCACACTGTAATAATCCAATTGGAGCATATTTATCACCCTAAAGTTGGGTGGATTATTTAATCATCCTCCAACCCTATCAATCTTATCTATCTCATCCACTAAACGAAACGCCCCCTATGTTGCTTGTGGAAATGGAAGTATATTCAAACATGTCAACATCAGTAACTATGAACAAGAAGTTGTAGCATGTCGTGTATGATAATGAGTCGATAAACAAGAAATATTTGGTTTAGGGGATTTTCAAAATGGTTCACTAAATTTTTATCTGTGTACAAAAACAATATGAGATAAGACGAAGGTACTTACTCCTGTTCCATCCTTTGTCGCGTAGTCAGTTCCATAAATTGTAAGCTTCTTTCGCCTTCCAACAGCTACTTGTTGCACAAAGGGCATAAGGTTGTTTGGGGTTCCTCTAGGATCTTCGCCAATATAGCCACTAGGATGTGCACCAACCGGGTTAAAGTACCTTAGTAAAATGATCTTCCACGTGGGGTCTGACTGGTAAAGATCACGGCATATCTCTTCGATGAAAAGCTGAAAAAATGTAAATTTCAGGTGACATAGCTAATTGCACAAGATAGCGTGTCACAAATACTCAGTAATTGTAGCATATAAATACAGCACATATGTACACGATCAAGGCAAGTGTCAACTTATTTTTTCATCTTCCCAACGGAAACAGCAAGCATCATCAATATCTTAGATGAGCTTCATTTCTCAAACATTTCCACGAAATTGAATTTAAATTACCTTTGTCCTTCCATAAGGATTCAGAGCACTAATGGGAAACTCCTCTGTGCATGGGACAGTTTTTGGTGAACCGTACACAGTAGCAGAGGACGAAAAGACTAGCTGAAACGTGGGAATGAGTAATATCAGCACAAAGAGAATGAAATAAGCATGAGAATGGAGTGGTAGCAAAATTGGGGTAGTTACCCTTTTACATCCATGGGCAGCCATGACCTCCAGCAGAACAATTGTACCAATAAGGTTGTTGTCATAATACAGCAAGGGTTTTTGCACACTTTCTCCAACTGCTTTTAATCCAGCAAAGTGAATAACAGCATCAAACCTTCATTGAGTACAATATCAGGTGTGAATTAGGTGTGAAGCTGTTACATAGAAAACTCATGGATGCAGACATATACACATAGAGTAACTCCACTATATGCTTAATCAAGTATCATATAAAATCCACCGTTTGTATACTCAAAAAGCAGATAATTAGTGTGTGTGTGTGTTGGCCAAGCGGTAAGGGGTTAATGCCTAAGGCCAAAGGTCTTGGGTTCGAGTCCCCTGTGGCGCGGCCTTTAAATTTCTTTATTTAATACTGTTAAATTATCAAAAAAAAAAGAAAAAAAGCAGATAATTAAAATCTATGCCAATATAAATAGTATATTACCAAGTATCATGTGGATCCTCATATATACAAAGAGATTATACAAGAATGAAGTATCTTGGAAAAGTTGACGAAGTTTGAAAGTATCATTAAAAATCAATAAGATCATTGTAGTTTGTGGACAATAATCTCAAAGAAGAGGGTCAAGAACAACTAAACCCACATAACTTAAAAAGACTTACTTTTGAGAAGCAAAAAGCTTCTCAAGCGCAGGCTTGTCCCGAAGATCTATCTGCAACCAACCAAAAATGAAGATGAAAGTAAACAAACTATTCTCAGCTGCATTATAAACTAACAACCATATCAAGCAAAATATTTCTAACAGATCATCTATTATATCATCAGCCCTATCTAGTATCTAGTCCACCAAAGTCATTATCAGTCCAAAAAATGCTAAAGAAAAAGCTTCGTGCCTAACATGATACCACTGAACTCCCTAATTCAGATTGATCGCCCCAGTGAAAACCAACTAATATGGTGACGAAATCAAAATTTTACTTCAGGCAGAGATTTGCAGATCAACCATTAAATTCATCAACAAACATTAATATTAACCAATTATTCACTCTAAACCCTATCTGAATCACAGATCACAGAAAATATCAACCTCAACACAGATCAAGCACAAAACAAAAGCCCTACTAGAATCCTAGTCCACCACATTTCACCGCCGCATCACCACCAACTAAAGCACAAGATCAAACCCCCCGCAATCACACCACAACTCAAAACCCCAAAAAATCACAAAAACCCCCAAATTAAAGATGAAGACAAGAAGCAAGCTTCCCAACTAAAAAAAAGAACCTTATGAAAAGTGAGATTGGAGCCCTGCTCCCCGGCGAGTTCCTCAACCCTCTTGAGCGCAATTTCCGACGAATTGTCCAAGTTATCCACCACAACCACCTTGTAGCCGCCGAGCAGCAGCTGCAGCACTGTGTGGCTGCCAATGTAGCCGGCGCCGCCGGTGACTAAAATACTGGAAGACATGTTCCCGAGGAACCTCGCGGCAAACCTAGCCCCCAAAAATATGAATTTCTCGAGGAGAATTAGGAGCAAGTTGAGAAGAGAGCGAGCTGAGATCACAGTGTGCGCAAACAGTATATATATACCACTGAGAACGAATAAGGGCAGCACAATTAGGCTCATAATAATTAGATTTTTAATACCATAAAATATCAATCAAAACTGTACCTTTCTCTGATTTGGATGATCTGTGAAAATTATATTTATGGAGAAAAACTGAGATGGGTCACGTGAAATGTAGAGATTCTTGTCTTGTTGTCGACAAAGTTCTTGGATCTCTCCTTCAATTCACCTCTGCAATTTTATAGTATCCCTCAAAATTAATTTTGAAAATTTGAGGGATTTCTTTTTGGTGAGAAAAATGTTTGAGTTTGATTGAGACGTTTTGTAAAGTTGGGGAAAGTGGTGAAGAGAATACACCGCTTTCATGGCCGGTTTATCTCATTTCATATCCTCTAAGATTCTATTCATTTTTTCACCTATTTAATTTGCATCAAAAATTATTTTTCATTTTAAATATAATGTGAATATAGATAGAAAATATAAAAATTTTCCCAAGTAAAAAAGAAGAATATTTATATAAATTTGAGTAAAGTCTTTTGAAAAGCAAGTCCATTTTCAGTCATAAGAATCAAATAAAAATTATTATTATTATTTTCAACCTCCATGTATCCCAACAACAACAAAAAAACTTTACTCCCTCCATCTCATTTCATGTCTCATTAATTTTGAGCACGGAGATTAAAAAATATATAGTTAATAGATAAAGTGAGCTGGTGAAAATTATTTAAATATTAAGTATATAGAGATAATATATTGAGACATTTGTAATGAGATGTCTCATTATGAAAAGTGAAAATATATAATGGGACGAATGAAGTATTATGTAATTAATTAAAAATTATACATAAACTTTGAATTTTTTGGAGTTCATTTCAAATTAAAATTTTGGACACATTTAACCATACATAGAGTTGAAATTTTATTGTGTGACATAATTTATACCTAACTATGATAAATAACAAAAGAAGGAAATAAGCGTTGGATTCCTTTCCGGAGCTGTGCTTTCCGATTGGACGTCCGTGCATGATGAGGAAAGGGTATTCGGGACTAATTGCGGTAATATGAGACTTTTGTGCATCTTAAGGAGAGAATTGTTTTAGAGGTTTGTCGTGTTGGTAGTCGGTAGATAGGTTAATTAAGTTGTTCATTGTTTAGCGAATTTCGCTGCTTGACCGGATAATGTAATGATCTGAAAGTCGGATTTTTCAATTTAACTTACAGATATTGTCCATCGATTTAATATAATTTCTCTGTTTTCCCTTTCAAAAAATCAGGAGTATTATTATTATTATTATTATTATTATTATTATTATTATTATTATTATTATTATTATTATTATTTTTTTTTTTTTTTTTATTTTTTTTTTGTTAATTCTTACAACCAAAGAAAAGAAAAACACACTCACACTCTAGGCTCCTAGGTGACTCGAACTCCCGACCTATTAATTTTCGACTTATTAATTGGAAGAGAAGCTTGCGCTTCATCATCAACAAAAAAATTGTGATGAATACTAAAAGAAGGAAATATTTCGGCGTCCACGCAATAAAATTCTAGGGTCGATGTAGGATAATATGTTACCGGAATTTTATTTTTTGCTGAATTTCAAAAAAGTTAAAGTTTATGTATTAATTGATTAAAAAGTATTATTGATTAAAAATCAAATTTTAAATATACTTTGTGTATTTAAAAGTAATTAATCTTATTAATGTATTAATAGTAGAAGATTAAAAGTTAATATTATCGTAATCTATACTCACTCCGTCCACGAAAGAATTTCATATTTTTCCTTTTTGGGACATTTACAGATGAACTTCATACATATTTTTGGACTACACCCACCACTCTCAATACTAATTAAAATAACTTTTCACTTGTCTCAAAAAAAAAAAAACTTTCATCATTGCTAATATACTCAACAACTTTTTCTTCATTTTCAATACACTCGATAAACTTTTTTCTTATACTCGTGTGAGTCCCTCTGCTAGGAAGTTCTTTTCTTGAATGGAGGGAATATAATAGAAGAAGCGTGATCCAAATATAAATCTGACCGAACTGTATGCTTTTTAAGAATGAAGACAAAATCGGAGAAGAAAAATTAAGATGAAAAACATATAAACCGACAAGAAAAATTTGCCGAATCTACCTACCATTTTTTATCCCATTTCTGCAATTCTATGTTTTCACTTTTTTTTGTTTTCATTTTGTTCGGTATTTTTTCTTGTCATTGGAAATGGAAATTAATTTGTTAATTAAAGTATTCTTCTCATTTTGGTGGTCAAGTTCTTAATTTAGTGTAGCATTTTTTATTTTATTTTTAAATGAGTACAATTGATTTGTCAAGTTTCTTGAGAGACTATGTGAAGATCTAGATTGCGAGGGGGCGGGTGCGGGAGCGATACGATTCGGGTGCAGGGATACGGATTTTTAAAAATTATAGGGTGCGATTCGTGACAGATACGTCTATTATATTATATATTTTTATTATATATAACCAATCAAATATATATATATATATATATATATATATATATATATAAAAATTTGTAATAAGAAGCTGCTTAAATCCTCATTTTCATTTAATCTCATTTATACGATTCTATTTTAAATTTTTAAAAAAAAGAAACAAAAATTTAAATAAAAATACTTTAAAAATCAAAACCAAAAAAAAAATTAAACCCTACCTACCCCACCCCCACTCAGCCGACAAACTCTCTCTCTCCCTCCCTCCTTCTTTCTTCCTTACCCAGCCCCACCGACTCCCCCACCCCCCTCTTTTCTTTCTTTTTCTTCCTTCTTTCTCTTCCAGGCGCTCCACCGACTCCCTCCCCCCCCCCTTTTCTTTCCCCAATCACGGTGGATGAGCTGGGGCAGGCGCTCCACCGCTCCCTCGACGACTTCCAGGCGCTCCAACTCCGGGCTGAGCTTCGACGACTTCCAGACGCTCCCTCGACGAAGTCCATCTTCAGACGCCGCCGCGCTCAACCTCCATCTTCAGACGCAGTCGCGCTCCCTCGCCACCGCCGGATTCGTGAGATTGGCGCACCGGATTCGCGCACCCATTTTTTTTTTTTTTTTTTTTGAGGGATTCGCCATGTGGCGAATCCCGTGCGTATCCCACGCGAATCGCACGCGAATCGCACCCTTGAGCGAATCGGATACTGCAATGTGGTGATTTCCGGCGAATCCGTGCATTATAGGTGAAGATTAAAAGTGAAGGCAGCTAATTTCAATCAGATATTTGCAATCATTTCATTTAGATATTGGACTTTGTAATCTCAATATCAAATTTGTTTTTGCTTCTCATTCATCAACCTCCTTTCCATAACAATCAAATACTCTGTTTCTGCCTAGAAAAGAAAAAGGGAAAATATTTCGACGTTCAAACAATGTTTGTGTGTGTGTTTTTCGTTTAACCATCTAACATTTTTGACCATTGAGTTATTGAGTTTGAAAGTATTGGACATTTTGTGCTCAAACAAAAAAAATTAAAATCGAAAGTATTGGACATCCGATTATGCTAGTGATTAGATTTTATTTATTTATTTATAGTTAGCTTCTTCTCTTTTTATTAAATAAACAAACATTTAAAAGTCGCATCATGCTGGACTCGAATCTAAGATATTTGACATTAAGATTTAACCACTTGGTCCACTCTATTGTTATGTCAACACATGCAAACAATTTTGTAATTATTTTATACTCCCTCTATCTCGTGAAGTTTGAGCAGTATTCCTTTTCGAGTTGTCCCGCGAAGTTTGAGCACTTTCTTTATTTGGCAATTTTTTTTTTCTCTTTATTCACTTTTTCACTTTTTTTACTTATCATACTTAACATACAAAATACTACTAACTTCTGAAAACTCGTGCCAAAAAAAATTCCATGCTTCGTGGGACGGAAGGTATAATTTATTTCGTAACATTTGTGAACATTGAACACTCTTAAACTAGAGCATAGATTTTTCCCTAATACAATATTCAAACTTAAATGTGTCATAAAAACTAGTGAAAGTTTTTGTGTTGTGTTTGCGTTCAATTAAATCATGCTACTAATTTATTAAAGAAGGGATATTAAAAACCGAGAGTTTAGATAGTCAAAAAGTCATCAAAACAAAAATTTTTATTATTATCAGGGATGTTAATCTAGCCCGAAACCCGTGGGCTGGCCCGATTAACCCGCCACCCGAGAGGGTTAGGGTTGAATATTTTCAACCCGATAAAAGTTACAATCCGATTAGCCCGTAACCGAATAGCCTGATATCCGATAGGGCCGGCTCGACTAACCCGATGGGCTAGCCCGAAATTCAAATACTTAATATTAAATATTTAGATATAAAAATAAAAAAATGACAAAATATTATAAAGTCTCATCATTTCACTTTTCTGTATTTTTTAGATACTTTGCTTCTATGAATTCAAACTATTGTTGGATATTTTATTGTTTTTTCGTTAATAAAGTTGGACATTTTATTGTTACCAACTTATTTTATATGTTATGCAATCTTGATGTTTTTTTCAATATCTTATATATTTGAATTTCATGCTTGCTATATATCTTTGATTTCTATGTATATTTTATACATTATACATTAGATCATTAAAAATAATAAAATACAAATGACTATTTTATTTTACGCATTTAAGCCGATTAGCCCGATGGGCTAGCCCGAAACCCGAACGTTTAGGGTTAGGGTTGAAAATTTATAACCCGACAAAATCTCCAGCCCGATTAGCCCGCACCCGATTAACCCGAAACCCAATGGGCTGGCCAGATTGACATCTCTAATTATTATACAGTGAAAAGCACCCTTAAAAAAGATAGAGACAAAGACAATTCTGTAAGAAGTAATTCATGTAATTACCACAAAGTCTATGATGATAAACTGATATTAATTAAACCAGAATCACTAACCTGAAGCCATGATGAATTCTGTATGAAGATTTGATCTTCCAGGAATACAGTATCTTCTTTTGCGTATTTCTTTTGACGGGAAAAAGAATACAGAACGATACGATTTCCCGGGGACCAGACCCCATATTTATAACTTCTCAAGTTATCCATATTTATTATTTGGTCCCTCAACAAATAATAAATATAACATTTAATATATACATAATATGATAGTATTTATTTACATTAATTATATATATATATATATATATATATATTTGTCCACTAATTGGATTAATTAAGAATTTAATCCAACAAATTCTTGCAAAGAGCAATCCTAAAATCTGCACAACCATATAAACTATTAGTGAAAATTAAATTTAAAAATTTAATCTTCAAAAATACTCATTTCACCGGTAGAACATCCCAATATGACCTATTCATTTTTGTTTACACTCGACGGCAATTCAATATTTCGATCTCAATCTACTTTGCAATAAAATGGAATAAAAAATTTAGTTGCCCCTTCTTTTCGTTTTTCTTTATTCTAAAGGTCAGAATCCATCCATCAATAATCGAATCCTTTATTTCACTAAGCTACATATTATTTGCGTGGGTAGGCTGTGATTTCAAATAGAATCAGTGGCTGAGCGAGGCATCTTCGTTAAGGGAGCTCAACGAGTTAAAAAAATTGGTCAGTTCATACGATTATTTATGTTTTTTTAAAACAAGCATGACAGTAATAAAAAAGATCAATATTTTCATATACATTAAATAGATTCAATACGCTACAAATAATTTAAGAATAGATACTTGCCGAATTAACTGATATTGAAAACATCAATTATTCTCATTAATTTATGTATACTCATCAATTGAAAACGTTGCAAGATCAGCTCTAAAAAAAAATGTTGTAAGATCTTCTCGTTATCAATTATTGAGAAAATATTTTTCTCAATGTATACGGCTATAAACTATTATTCATTCATTTAACACAAAATCTTCTGTACACTCGGATTGACCCGTTACCCAGCTCCTGACCCGCGTGCTAATCCAAATCCGCATCTTGACCCAAATCGTGTAAATGGCACTATTCAGTTATACAAATTACACTGCTTCTAATTGATACTATTCAATTATATAAATGACACTGTAACATTTTAAAATGTTATATATGTCATTTTTAATCTTATAGTGTTATTTAAAATATTATAGTGTCATTTACAATTTTATAGTACTGTCGATTATAGAAAGTGTCATTTATATTTCCGAATAGTGTCAATTATACACGGTATCATTTATAATGTTATTGAGTCATTTATACGTAGTGTCATTTGTATAACAGAATAGTGTCAATTACATGCAGTGTCATTTGTATAACCGAATAATGTCATTTATACGATTTGAGTCAGGATGCGAATTTGAATCAAGATGCGAGTCAAGATCTAAATATAAATCAATCTGAATGTACAGTACATCCCAAATATACCCAAGACCACATCTTCATTTAATCGTTGAGATAATATAATCAGCGGATTTTGTCACGTTCCACCGCTCTCTTAATTCCGAATCACTTTTTACAGTCACCATTATTAATCCAAATGAATGATTAATTACTTGTCTTGTAGTATTTCCTTTTAGAATTCCAGCATATGCTTCAAGAGATTACTTTAGAGAAAATTCTCGGAAATTCAGAATATGCCTTCAATCACTTTATTCTTTAATGGATTGGACCAAGCATAAAGCAAGGCCTCTTCCAACTTTATCATATTCTAATTCAACCATCATTTCTAAATTGCATAAAACATCTCAACTTTTACATCGTTAAATATACTGTATATACTTATACCACAATCTAGGTATTTACGTAAAACTAAGCATTGAACATTAATAGTATATATAGGGCTGGTAAACCGGTCGGTTCGGTTAAAACCGAACCGATTTACCGGTTAACCGGAACCGGTTAAGGGCCATTTCCCTAACCGATAACCGAACCGATTATTGGACCGGTTAACCGACTAACCGGTCCGGTTTAACCGGCCGGTTAATCGGTTAAACCGGTCAAACCGATTAATCAACACAATTTCTCAATTTGATCAAATTAACCGGTTTTTTTTGAAAAAAATTCAAATTTGTAGAATGTGTGCAATAGGATTTGAACTCTTGACATTTGAAACAAGGAATGAGGCCTTATCCATTGCACCAAATCATAACTTGTGATAAATTAGAACCAAAAAAAATATTATGGATACTTGAAATTTTATATTAAAAAAAAAGAACAATGATAATAAATTAATTCTCAATCTAGGAAAACAAGAAGTTAGTAAGTGAGAGACTCTAGCACATAACTAAAAAATGAAACAGGTTAAAATATGAGTGACTATATCATTAAACAAATATTATGCAGTATACTAAAAACAGATTTACCGAATTCTTCTCATTTCATTTCACATACCAACATTAATCTCATTTCACATATCAAATTCTTTACCACAACACAAATTCTTCTCATTTCACATCCGATCCATACCAACATTAATCTCAAATCCTAAACCAATTCTTTTATTTGAAACTAAATATATTTGCTATAGCAGTAACATTATGAAAATACAAGCAAAGACTATTTAATTCATTAAAATATTCATCAAAGAAACATATGCTAAGTCCTAAGTGAAACATATGCTAAGTGGCAAATAGTCATTAAAATAGTCATCTTTTCTACTAAGCTGACCATGTCTCAGAGTCCATCAAAGCTTTGATTAGCTTGATAATTAGTCATAGAAACATATGCTAAGTGAAACTTAATTGTGGTCACTCCGAACTTGAAACTTAGAACAAATAAACTCTTAACTATTGAATCAATAAACTGAAGCAAACACAAACACGTACACGGCCGAATCCATTTCAGAATCCATTTTTTTTTTAATCCATCAAATGTGAGAGTGAGAAGGAAATACTAGCCTACTGTCTTAGGGGGCAGCGGCGGCACCGGTTAGTTCCAGACGGCGGCGCTGGCTCGTAGCAGACGGCGGCGATAGCCGGTGGGAAGAGGATTTCAGAGTTGGAAACTCTGAAAACTTGAAATCTCTTGTGCAGCGGCGGCGCTGGAGAGAATACACCGGTGCCGGTGGCCGGTGGAAAGAGACGCCGGTGACCGGAGGGAGGCAAGGCAGACGGGAAGGAGACTGCACCTGGAGTGGTCGAGTGGAGGCAGACGAGAAGGAGGCAGCGAGAGGAGTACTTTGTAATACAAAATATAAATAAATTAATTAATTTAATAAATAAACCGGTTAATCGGTTTAACCGGTTAACCGACCGGTTAAACCGATTAACCGATTAACTGGAAATATACTAACCGATAACCGAACCGAACCGGTAAAAACCGGTTATCGGTTAACCGATAACCGGTTTTTTCGGTTCGGTTACGGTTTTAACCGAAAAACCGACACCGATTTACCAGCCCTAAGTATATACATTTGATTGATATGGAATCTGAGACTGGGTTCTTTTTCCTAATTAATTCTTTTTATCATATTTTAGTGGTTCCTACTTTTTTTATCTCATGCTCTCCATGATGGAAAAATAAGATAATATATTATCATGCTAATACCTCATGATAATATTATTATTATGAATTAGAGCGAAAATAAAGACTTGCCCGAAAAAATTTCTATCATGCCCGGAAAATTATTTACTCTAATGATCATGGGAAAGGAGTATAAAAATGTGAAATACATGTCTTCCAATCATCAAGGGGAATGCACTAATTTTCATTATCAAAGTACTTTTTTTTAATCTCATGTTCTCTAAAGTGGAAAACATGAGAAGATTTTAGCACGAATTGAAGTGAAAATGAGGAGGGGGAAAAATAATCAAAATTTTATTTCCAGCTCAGAGGAAAATTTCCACTCTACAGAACATATGAAAAGAGTGAAAAACATGAAAAAATAGATATATACTTTTTCTATATATATGTATATATATATATTACCATTTTCCATCAATGATAACGCATAATAAAAGGGAAAATAAAAGGAACAATGTTGATTACTCAAGCAATATAACAAGGAAATGTGAATCAATCTTTTCAAACATGACAATCATCACCAATCAAGATTGCTTGAATCGACGGCAATTCTGGTAAGATTTTGAGCACAAGACCTAATTGTGATGGGTTATGAGACCAAAATTATAAATAAACATGAACTCTTTCACAATGATTATTAATTAGCCGAGCCTTCTCTCACATATATATATGGCTCCACATAAATTTGGTACTACCAGCTATAATAAAAGATGGGTCAAAATCAAAAATACTTAATCGAAGTTATATGTGGAAAACACCCACTCTCATGAAAATATATACTCACTTCATCCCCTACTACTATAAATGAAAGTGATAATTTTTATGGACGAAATGAAAAAAAGAATTATGGCAAATTTTTCCTCAATAGGAGTACAAAATACTCAATTTTAGGTGAACAAAAAATTCAACCATTAAATCAAAATTTAAAGGTGACGCTATGCTGGATTCGATTCATTCGAATTTGAGATATTTGACATCAAGATTTAACCATTTTATTGTTATGTCAACCCATGCAAATATTTTTGTAATTATTTTATACTTTATTTCGTAACATTTGTGAACATTAAATATTCTTAACTAAAGTATTCCGTAATACAATATTCAAACTTAAATGTCATAAAAACTAGTAAAAATTTGTGTTGTGTTTGCGTTCAGTTAAATCATGCTACTAATAATTTATTAAAAAAGGGATATTGAAGTCCCCAAGGGGACACCAAGCGGTGCGACCTCCTGTGTGTGAACAGTGAGGTCCCGGGTTCAAACCCCACTGCTCCCCCTCCCCAACTCCCCCAAGTCAAAAAAAAAAAAGGATATTGAAAACCGAGAGTTTAGATAGTAAAAGTCACCAGAACAAAAGATTTTATTATTATACAGTGAAAAACACCCTAAAAAGATAGAGATAAAGACAATCTATCTACATATGAAAGACCAATTTTTCAGCTTTAAAATTGGCGCCATATTTAATGCAACGGTCATATTAACATATTCCATACGTATATACATTATTATATGTTTAAAACTATTTAAACTGACTATTTAAAAAAAAAAAAAAATTGCACCCCACTAACCCAAAAAACCGTCAGCTTATATGTTTGTCTAACCTCACTAACCCAATAACCGTCTGATTGACCCACTTTAAATATAAATTAAATTTATGATAATTAAAATAATTAAAACAAATGTCATATTAACATAAACCAATAATTCAGATAAATTATGTGGCATTCATAAAATCTACATGGCAGCTGGAACGTGACCCATGAGAGCCATGATATAATCTCAACCACTACTCCACTTCTGCATGCAGTTACTTCCTCTTTACAGCATAACAATCACTTTGCCAATTTCACTATATATACATACGTATTTCATTTCATGCAGATACAACTTTACATTTCAACATCATTCGAATTCTATTCATTCTATTCATCATCACTCTCACTTCAAACATGCCTCCTTTATTTGGTGCGGTGAAGGATTTGTAGCTGGGAAAGAGTAGAATTGCTCTACAACTTCGCTTGATTCGGAATTACGACGTACCACAACATCAAAACAACAACGAAGTACTAACGCATGAATGTGTTTTTCACGACAAAGAGGTGAATTCAATGTTTTTGTTATTATTCCAGTTTTGATATGAATTTTTACTGACATATATATTTTCGTATGTAGGGAATCCGAGTCCATGCAAGCATTCAAAACACTGCAATATCCACAATGAAGCCATTGCTTGAACAAGGAAATGTCTATGCAATGATGAATTTCATTGTCGTAGAAAACAACCTCAAATTCAAGACGACAGATGGAAACATCAAGATTTTAATCTTCAGGAATACACGTTTCACAAATTTGGAGGATGATTCATTTCCATGTCAACTATCCAATTTGAAAAGTTTCAAAGATGTGGCTTCAATCCAAGGTTTTCAGAATGTTAATTTGTTTGGTAAGAAATCCAAAAATCTTTTTGTGCTCAACTTCTATACATAGATTTCGTTTCTGATATATATTTATATATATATATATACATTTGAGCTTCTCATTTGAGCTTCTCAATTGAATCTATGTATATATATATATACATAGATCTCATTTGTGCACAAAAATCTTTTTGTGCTCAACTTCTGTACATAGATTTCGTTTCTGATATATATGTATATAGTGGTAATATATAAAAGTACCCATATTTCTCAACTTATATTTACACTATACCCACTTTTTGTAGAAGATTCACTCCATATCCATCTTAATATTTTATTATTTTTTTGTACACAAAGTTGATTCACCAATTTCTATGCATGTCATAGTTTTATGTGCATGCACTGACACAAAGTGATTTTCCTTAACCGAATTTATGGAGTGAAGAGGTGGGTAGTTCATTTTGGCATTATTATGTCTTAATTTGAATATTTATGAATATCTTGAGTCCATAATTCAAAATTGGAAAATTTTCTGGGTTTGTTTCTACACACAAATTCTTAGAGTGTTAATTAATTTATTTCCCCCCCACAATTTGTGTTGAAATTGCGCAATTTGTCGCAAAGGAATTTTAAGGAGTTTTTGCGCAATTAATTTCAAACACTTGTAATGGGATTTAAGAACAAATTGCGCAAATATTATTATCAATTAAATGGTGTTCAGTTTTTAAATTGCGCATAGTCTATGAATTTGCGCATAGTGCAGAAATTCGTTTATAATTTGAAAATTGTGTAATTTGAGAATTGTGTAATTTGTTTATTCGTTTATATATATATTTTTATCTTTCTGAAAATTGTGTAATTTGAGTAATGATAAAATATTCAATATGCGTAGCAAATTAAATATCACGAAATTAGCTTTAATAATAGGTATAAAATAGATATTGAAATTTAAAGTTGCAAACTAAATTATTTGTTTCTCTCTCATCTCTCCATTTTACTTATTTTTCTTAAATTTCATTTGATAATAATAATAATAATAATAATAATAATAATAATAATAATAATAATAATAATAATATGTAACGCTGAATTTATCAAATAATTTTTAATTATTTAATAATTATAATTATCATTACACTTTATATAAAATTGTAAATTTATTTTTTTTAATTTAAATTTTTATTGTGTAATTGATGTTAATTATTATATTTTAAATTATTTAATCATTTGATGTTGATTATTATATTTTATTTTTAAAATATACTATTTAGCATTTGCTTATAATTTGCGCATCTCGTACTGTATGAATTTGCGCATACTATAGTGTATGAATTTGCGCATAGTGTATCAATTGTGCATAGTTTATGAAGTGCACATAGGTGTTTCTAATTTGCGCATAGGTGTTTCTAATTTGCACATAGTAATTGCATAAAGCATAAATTAAGCATAGTAATTGCATTGTTTCGCATAGTAATTGTATTGTTTAAATTTGCGCATTGTTTGAATTATTTCTTGCGCATAGTATTTCAATTTGCGCATAATGTATCTATATTCGTATTTTATTTATTTTTTATTTAAAATTGTTATTGAATTACTTTTGTCTTGTAACAGGGGGCTCATACTCTTTTGAGACCGAGCACTAAATAATGTTTCTTATTTATTTATACATTTCTAATCAATTTTTACATTTAAAAATTATTAAATAATCATATAAATTTATAGATAAATTATATACGATTAAATAATGTATAAAACTATTAGATGAATCCAACATATCTATTTAATTATAAATCCTACATATCCATTTGATTATCAGAGCCATTATATAACTACATTAGTACGTGGCATCGTATAATCACTCAATTCTAATTTTCCTCAATTTTCATTCATTCTTATTTATTTATACATTTAAAAACTATGAAATAATCATATAAATTTATAGATAAATTCTATACTATTAAATAATCGTATAAAACTATTAGATAAAGTCTGTACTATTAAATAATCGTATAAAACTATTAGATAAATCCAACATATTCATCTAATTATAAATCCTACATATCAATTTGATTATCGGAACCATTATATAACTCATGACCTTCTATTTTTCCAGCCAAATTAAAACACATTAGCACTTCGAGGGTCCATTCGTCTGTTTTCAAACGCATGAAATCCCTCTTAACCTCATACCAACTTTTCTTATATATATAAACTCAATGACCAACAAGAACTCATCATGTCTCACAATTCATCTTTTTTTCACCCAAAAAATTTAACTTAATAAAATGATGGCATTCAGAATAGGAATCCTTATACCCACTTAATTGAGATTTTTCCAAGTGTGACTAAAACTTAAATAAAGTATACCAATAAATTAATCCACAAAAAGCAATCAATTCAAATGTCAATTCATTTTTTAGAAAATATATTCTTCAACTAAATGTTATAAATAAATAAAATACATGGCTATGCCCAATCTATATATATATATATATAATAGCAAAATAAACCATATTCTACGTGGTGCCGTATAATCACTCTATTTTAATTTTCCTCAATTTTCATTCATTCTTATTTTTTTTAATAAATTTTTAATCAATTTCCATATCTAAAAAAATATTTATATTTGTATTTTATTTTATTATATAATATTAGTTTAAGTTTATCACATCATACTCACAAATTAATATGTATATAATACGTTTATATATAGATGTATTCACTTAAATAATTAATTATATATATATATATATATATATATATATATATATATATATATATGATTGAATATGATTTCAAATTTGACGATGTTGTATAAAGTTTGAGACGAGATGATACTCGTAACTCAAATTTTTGTCTTTCAAGTTTTAGAGATGATGCTCATAAGTAAGAGGTGAGATTACCAAGACTCAATTATTTCTATTATCATAATCTACATTTAATTGGCGAAAGTGATTAAGATTAATATTATTTCAAATATTGTATTACTAATTTAATTTGATCATATCAAATTAATTAAAGAAATAATTTATATATAAACTATTTCATATGCTATAGTAATAAAAATAACATAAAATAATTATAAATGATGACATAAAATAATTCCCGTCAAATTTCGACGGGTTAAACGCTATTACATGTTAGATACATTTTGCGCATAGAAATAAAATGCACGCATAGATTGTTTTAGTTCACTAATTGAGACTGAATTGCGCATTGTCTAATTTTTATGCCTTTAATATCTTTAATTAAAATTCGTTTCTTTATTTAGTTTAATTTAAATTACAATTACCTCTTCACCAAATCGCTTCACTTCGTGGAAGGAAGAAACTTCAATTTTTTTGGTTTTCGTAAGAACCGGACAAAAGTTTCGATCATTTACTATGTTTCAATAGAATTACATTGTCTCGTATAGCAAACACCAAACCAATTTATGATAGTATCAAATAGCTAACATGTGAAATAAGTATATACTTTTTTTATGTGGACAATTCATTCACAAGATATTTAATGTAGGTGTTACAGCTACACTACATTTTCACGGAAAAGTTTTCAAGAAATAATTAAGAAAATTCTTTTTTTTTATTCACAACTCATAACAGTGCACAACTTAGGAAATTAAGAAATTTCTTTAAAAAAAAATGGCGGATCAAAAAATAGGGAAACAAAATTAGGTAATTGTATTTACACTATGCGCAACTAAAAGGTTTAAAAAAAAAATAATGCACCACTTAGGAATTGGGGGAAACAATTAAGAGAAATTTTTTAACAATGTAATGCTTATATTAGGATATTGTTTTTCAATTATGCGGAAATTGCTCATAGGACAACAATGAGCAAAAGATTACAACAATGCGCACCTATTATGCGCATAACATTACAACAATGCGCAAATTAAATTTGCAACAACTATACGCCATTTCGAACAGTGCGGAACTTTGTAAAATTATTTCAAAGATTCTGCGCAATTTGTGCAGGAAAAAAAAAACAATAACAAGTATAGCGCATACTAACTTAATATTTAGGATTAAATGCGCAAGTCAATTGCGCATAACATAGATACATTGCGCAAATGAAGTTTCTGAAAGAAAGTACAATCCTATCTAACACGGAAAACAAAATACTTTCAAACACACCCAATCATTAGCGTACGAAAATGATTGATCGACAGCTTTTAGTAACCGAAGAAGTATTAAAATAATAACATGGTTATGGGGTAAATGTATTAGAAAAAGTGGGTATTTTCAAAATTGAGTTTGAGACATATGGGTAGAATAGAATTCCTCCCTATGTATATATATATATATATATATATATATATATATATATATACATTTGAGCTTCTCAATATATATTTCGTTTCATAAGAATTTACAGTAAAGCTCATCAAAATGTACTAACTTGTAAATTCCTTCTCACTTCTCAACACATTTGAGCTTCTCAATTGAATTTTCCCCTATATATATATATATATATATATATATATATATATATATATATATATATATATAGGGAGAGGTTCAAATAAGAACCACTAATAAAATAAGAACGGAGAACCATTTTAAGCCATTCGATCATCAAGATCTACGGTGGATGCATCATCTTGGTGGATGGATGCAGGTGTTGGGTTCGAATCCTGAAGGGAGCAAAAAAATTATTTTTTTCGGATGCATTAAATTTAATAGCGGATGCATTAATTTGTATAGCAGATGCAGTAATTTTATTGGTTCTTATGTTCTCACGATAATTGTGGTTCTCACTGTAACCGCACCCTATATATATATATATATATATATATATATATATATATATATATATATATTTGTTACAGATATCATGGGAATCATTGTATCAAGTTACAAGCCACAAATTAAAGAGATTAATAGAAGGCAAACAAAGCTAATGGAAATTGTCATAGAAGATCTTGAGTACGTAAATTGAAGAACAATATTTTATTTATTTGTAATTTCAGATCTTAATATGTATTTTTTTATACATGCAGGCAAAAGACTTTATCGTGCACTTTATGCGGAAAATATGCTGATGAATTAAATGATTTCCTTAGTCTTGAGCCAAAAGAACCAGTTTGCATTATGATTAAATTCTATCGTGCAAATCAGTACAACGGTGAAAATAAATATCATTTGTGTTTTGTTATGGTTTATTAACAATAATAAGTTTTATTTTGCAGGAGATTTGAAAATTTCAAGTACATATAATGCTACAGAAATTGTTCTAGATGAGAGCATAGAAGAAATCAAGCAAATGATTGAAAGGTAAAACAAATAAATATCATTAGTTTAAATCAATAAATATTAAAATAATTATAAGTTAATAAGAGACATTGTAAGGTTTTGTTTGGGATAGCCCCCTCCGTCGCCCTAGCTTGCCCTAGCCGAGCCGTCATTCTCCGGCCATGACTTCCGGCCACTCCTCACGTGGTGGCCATGACCGATCGGCCCTGAATCTCCCCACTGTCTCCAACAATTTCATCTCGCCTCAGCGTCGCTCTCCCGCTGAGGGTTTGACGCCCTCCATGCCAAACAGCCCCAAGCTTCTTGGCCCCCAACACCCAGTCTCGCTATGGTTAGTGCAGTGGCAAACCACGGTGCAGCAGGCCACCACTCTTCAGTGGCGATCGCGTCGGCCTCAAGCCAAAACCCTGGCAATCCTGCAAACCCTAACCATGCTAGGGCTACTAGTCCTAATAACAAGGCCGCGTCAGAAGCCACCTCTCCAGCGGCGAATTCGACTGCCTCTACTCATCCTGAAAACCCTAATCATACTAGGGTTACCTCCCCAGACACCAAAGCTCCGGCTGAAGCAACATGGTGAAGCGCCCTGATATTCCAGCGCAAAAATTTCAAGCCTTACGTCCTAAGAAAGATAGGGATGTGGATTCTCTCATGATCCCGCAAGATGATTTCAAGTTTGCCCTCATCGGGAGGCTGATCCTGCATAAAGGCGACAATAGAGGTGGCCACGGTTCGGTTCCCGATTCGAACCGAAACCGGAACCGCCGATTCCCGGTTCCAAAAACTGGAACCAGAACCGAACTGAAAAATAACCCTCACGGTTTTGGTTCCGAACCGTGAACCGGAGGTTCCGGTTCCGGTTCCGAACCGCCGGTTCCGGTTCGAACCGTTAGAACCGTCCGTTTTTTTTGTTTTTTTTATAAATGTAATTTGTATTATTTTATGTATTGTTGTGTAAAATTTCATGAAATTTGCTTTAATAAAATAAATGACACAAGAAAATATAAAATCTATATACATTATTTTCTAAATTGAACTTATAATTCAAAGTTACACCTTACAACTCTTATAAATAAAATTTACAAATTACAACATTTGAATGCAAAAATAAAATTAAGGTAATTTAGTTTACTTTTTACAACTAAAATTACAAGTTTTAATGAGTAAAAATAACAATTATCGTGAAAAAAATACTAATAATTTTGAAATATTACATTTCTTCATATGAATAATTAATTTTTATTAAGTCAATAATTACTCTTTTTCTATTTTTTTTCATTTTTAAAAAATATTACATTTATTCATATTAATGATTATTTTTTCTTATGACTATAATTACTTGACCAAATCATTAAAATTACAAGTTTTCGTGACTAAAAATAACAATTTTCGTGAAAAAAGTAATAATTTTGAAATATTACATTTCTTCGTATGAATAATTACTTAATATAAGACAATAATTACTTTTAATAAGCATAAAGACCACGGTTCCACGGTTCCACGGTTCTAACCGTGGAACCTTCGGTTCACGGTTCCAAGGCGGTTCTGGCACGGTTCCATCCCGGTTCTCGGTTCCACGGTTCGGTTCCGGTTCGGAACCGAGAACCGGCGGTTTGAGAAATCCGAACCGTAACTAAACCGGCCGAGCACGGTTTTGGTTCCGGTTCGGAACCGTGTATCTCGGTTCCGGTTCCAGAACCGTCCCAGACAGTCTGGTTTTCCGGTTCGGTTCCCGGTTCCGGTTTTTTTGGCCACCTCTAGGCGACAAGCCTCGTCCGGTGCACGACCTCAGATCACGAGGACGTGACAACTTGTTTCGATGGGCAAGAGTTATTTTACGTTTAAGTTCGCTTTTTTTGGCAAATAAGAAAACGATGAAGAGGAAGCATGTTTTGGACCTCAGCACCGGACACCTACAGCTTAGGGAATGAACTCCACAGTTTGATCCTTATAAAGAAGCCTCTTCTCTTGCCCAAATTTGGGTCCATATTTACTATATTCCCCTGGAATTTTGGCACCTCGAGATCATCACCGGCATTGGAAGTCACTTGGGGCAACCTATATGTATTGATGGCGCTAGCGCTCATGGTGAAGTTGGCCACTTTGCCCACATCCTGATCGAAATCAATTTATCTATGCTGCTCTCGGATATACTCTTGATTGATGAAGGTAACACTTCCTTTTATGTTGAATTCGGCTTTGAATCAATGCCGTTATTTTGCTCGCGTTGTAGAATAACACGTCACTCCACGGAGAAGTGTCGAAAGTAGGCTAGTAACAGTAACACCCCTGAGGAGAAATCTGAAGTGGTCTCCAACGACCTTAAGGAGAATTCTGATGTGGTTTCCAAAGAGAAGTCTGTGTTTGCTGTTCCGAATAAGAGCTCGGTGAATGTTGATCAGAGGCTTGCTATCAAGGAGAGCACGACTGTGGAGAGGATTATTTCGGCTCGGCCAACATGGCAACCGAAGGGGAAAAATGGCGTTGCTACAACGAATAAGTTCACGGCGATTGCTGAACTGGATCCAACGCCGTCTTTGACAAGACCTGACTTGCTTGAAGCAATTTTGGTTCCGAATAATGCTGTAATTGAGTCCTCCACTGAACAGATCATGGAGAAGCAGCGGGCTGTTTCTCAACACGTGGTGGAACTGGGTGAGATCGTGGTTGATAGTGGGGTGAGAGATGCTTCGGAGATGCCAATTCTGGAAGACGATTCTGGCCAGCGCGATAGTGATTTGCCTCTGGAGGAGCAACCATGTCACGAAGCGACGCAACGAAGTGACACAGGAGGAAGAGACACAGGTTGTTGATAGTGCCAAAGATTTAAAGGCCCTCGTGGTGGAGAACGCCATGAAAATCTAACACCTGGATAACTATATTCATGGATTAGCCCCGACTGTTGACTAAAGGCGAGTTGCCTTGTTCCAGAGAAGCGGCGACTCGGCGGCGTCGAACTAGAGAGAAGGAGGTGGTCGGAAACGGTCGTCTGCTAGTCAGGTTTTGGAAGAGGATCGTCTGAGCTATTTGCGGCTGAAACCGCAGAACAAGGAAAGAGGGTTCTCTAATTTGCAATCGGAGTTTCTGATTTGGTGAGAGAAGAGTAGAGAGAGCAGAGCCGACGGGTCAGACATGCCTCTGTCTGACCCCGACGAAGATTCAAAGGCTAGGGCTAAGGCTCGATTTGGTTGTTTCGCTAAAATTGAGAAAGGTGAATCGAGAGAGTGGCATAGATTGAGAGAGGATGAACCAGAGAAAATGAGGTGGTCGGAAACATTCGTCTACCCGCCGGAGAAGGAGCCACCGCGGTGGCGGCGTCAGAATCAGACGGAAGAGAGAGTTGTTGTGTCATGTTCGATTTTGGGAGAGAGATGACCGAGTTTTTCTTCCACTGGGGCCCACCTTAATTAAAAAAACAAAATAGGATTTCAAATGGTGTTAACCCCCGTTAAAACGCGAGGGGTATTTGGTCCGATTTTGCCACGTTGAGGTAGTAAACAGCTCTGACCTTGACTATAGGGTCCTATAAGCGATAGGGACGCCGACGACGGAGGGAAATTTGGTATTTAACCCTTTGTTGGTTGACAAATCCATTTTCATTAGCCAGTTGACTTATATTGGCCCACAAAATACATTTTCAAACAGTGTCATTGATTTTCACAAAAAAAAATTCACATCGTAAGGCATTTTTGTCTCTTCACTTCATGCTTTTATAAAAGTGGGTACAAGTAATATCTAGATATACATTATCAAAGATCATACTCCAAAATGGTTTCTACAATACAGTGAGCACAGAATGGTATGATTTGAAGGATAAATACATTTTCATTTACATTTATCCAGTTTTACAATGTAGAGATAGAGATTAATTCCCAAGAAAAATAAGTCGAAAATATTCTATCCCTCAATCAGAAGAGTTGAACACATTATGTGTGTCGCTCTCCATTTCCTTCAACCTACACATGCTGTAACAGCACGTATCCTCTGTAGATTAATGGAGCATATTTTCTCACATTAATATGAGGCGAAAATCATAATTGACACACTTTAGCAATTAGAACAAGCCAACCTCCTCTCTTGCACAAGATGCAATAACTTGGATTGCTTAGAGTGAGTGATCTAACCTCGTTGGCGAATCTGTACGAAATGGATGTGATGCTCACACCCCCATGTTCTTCAGCGACTACCTGTCTGAAATCTGGTCGGCAGGAACTGGCTCAGAACTAAGAAGTCTCTCAGCTTCATCATTTGCCTCAGCTTGCAGTCTCCATTTCTGCAATGACAAAAACACGACTGTCACATACAATGTTCAGTTTTTCTTGTTTCGCCTATTGAATATAACAACATGCCTCTTCAAGATTCTCAATTTCCATGATTTGCTCTATCTGCTGAGCAATATTTTCCTGCCAAAAGGATAACCCAAAATTTATAAAGATGGTTTTTGTATGATGGAATTGATATGAAGACCTGGGAGCTGTCTAGTAGGCGGTTTCTATGTCTTAACCACAGAAAGAAGACGACATACCACATTGCTGATTGCTTCTGCAGCAACAACGTCCACGTCCAGTTCTACCTCAATTTCAATCATTGAAGAGATCTGAAAATATTAAGGCTAATCATGTGCTATTCATGACTTAATATCTCCAAATAATTTTATACAAGCATCTTTTTTTTTTCAGAATTCGTTTTTTTCGCAAAGATCACATACTCTGGCATAGCTTTCAATCAGTTCAATCCGAGTCTCGAGGGAACTCTCCAAGCCTTCACGCACCCTTTTGACTCTATTTCTTCTAGCACTAAAATAAAATGTAAAATCTAGTTAACAAATGAACCCAAAAGAAATTTCCCCATCAGAACAGATCCATAGATCGATGGCAGATATTGAAAGTTAAGAAAGTGGGCATGGGGGAGGTAGAAAACAATACCGATAAGAAGGTTCTCCAACAGCATAAATTTTGTTCTCCAACTGGCACATGCGAGCAAGCATCCAGACCTGAAGGCCAATATATTGATTAAACATCATCAAGAGATTGTCCTGGCCCAGCCCTATATTAAAGCATTACTATATATCATGATTCGTGATCCATGGGCATAGGGGGACAAATTTTGAGAAAGCTTAATCTCACTAGAAATTCAACTATATACTTAATTTAAGATAAACAAGATACTAGTAATTCGTTGGAAGCAGAAAGGAAATTTTGGCATATATAAATCAACCAAGAGTAGTTTCATAATATCACTTAATAGCATCAAATAGTTCCAGGAATTACTGCAAATTCCACCAGGCAGTGGCACAAAGATGAATTGCTAGTGTTTCTTTCATCAATATATCATTAAAAAATAAATAAACGAGATCTGCAAATAATAACCAGTAATCATTAGTATTCCAGGATAGAACCTCATTTTCAGCAGCCTTCTTCAATTCCTTGATGCGAGACTGGAGTACGTCATACTGAGATAATAGCTGCTGCCTTATGGATGTTACATCCACTAGTCTTTGTGGAAGCTGGCAACAGAAAAGAGATAAACAAGTAAGCATGACTGTCGTCTCAAAAATTATTCGAGATTTGAGAAAAGAACGTAAATTAAGTAGCTAAACTGTTGAGGAAGCCGCATATCTAAAACATACTTTCCTTCAGTTGTCACTTGAGATGCACACATCATGATATTAGAAGATAGACACAATAAGCTATGGGATTATTGAGAAATCCAGAAATAATAAACATAATCTTGTGCAGCATGGCTTCTAATCCTAGCTACGCAGCCCAAAAATTACATGTGTACAGAAGCTAGTAAAATTTCACAGAAAATGGGAAACTGTTGAAGACCATCATGGCATCACAGAAGCTCCAGAATATAACAAATTCTATGCTTGATAAGTTCTCAAGCAGAAAATCAAGGCTGCAGAGGCAGTAGTTTAGCAAAGAGACCTGCCTTGTTAAGCTGAGGAAGAACCAGACTGCTAAAAGTTACACCCACAGCCAGCGAAGAAAATGCAGCAGCTGCAATGAACTGAGGCAAGCTAGGATCGAGCATGCCAGAGGCTGCATCACCAGTGGCAAAGACCGCAAGAATGGGGAATAAAATAGATGGACTCAGTATGGAATTGGCAGCATCTTTTTGGGGGGCTCTTAATAATCGCGATTCTCTACCATCTTTATGATTTGTCAGGCACATGGGCTCCCCAGGGTAGAAATTTGGAGCTCGTGGACTCAGCTTTATAGGACCAACCTCTCTGTAAACACTTAATGGAGCTGCTATGGCAACAGTAACTCTTTCTCCTTCCTGAGCAGGAAGATCAACCGTTTCAGTGGCAAACCTGTGAGTTCTTGCTAAGCCAGAAGGGGTCTCCACCTACAGGAGCAAATTTGTATAAATCAGAACTGCAGACTTTCAGATAGGAACTTCAAAGTAAATGAGCGTCCAGTTCTCCAAAAGGGTAATCTTTCAGTGTTGAAATGAATTTAAAATTCGCAAAGATTGCACTCAATAATGCACCAAAATCTAGGAACATAAACATGCAAACTTGATTTATCCTAAATCCAAACATGAAAAAGATTTATGCAAATGTTACCACAATGGAGTGAACTGCAGCTGGAATATTTTGTTTCATAATTTGCAAGAACTGTAGCCCGCGTTTCCATGCAGGGACATCCATGCTGCGTTCGGCAGTAGGAGATCCTTAGAACAAGTGAATATCCCAGGATCAACACCATGTGCATTTATACTTTCTTATTATCGGCTCAAGTAAACAACAAATAACATGAGCATCTTGTCACTAGATGCCTGTGGTGTGTTGGACTTGTCTGTCACTGACTAAATACAATGACTCTACATGTTAACAGAGAAAGGAACTTAAAATATACACATGACAGAAAATGAGAATAGTTTACCCAATTTCTTCAGATTCCATGGTGAGGATGTTCCCTGAAACTAGTTCATACTGATAACGGCACTTTGAGCAGGATACAACCTGAAAATGAAGTGTCCATATTAACAACAAAATTGAGAATCAGCAACCAGAATCTCCTAAAGATTCGATAAACTTGGTAAAATCGTGTCTGATCAGTGCTTCCAAAGAAAATGAAACAACCTTCACATAGATCAACTTCTTTTAATGAACCTTGGGTATATAGGTATAGCCATAAGAACTTATTTCATTTCATCGAGATAATCTACGACCTTTATTGGTCTATCCCTATTTTGGGCAACAGATCATGGCCATTCACTCATACATATGTAGTAAGGAAATGAGGCAGGATCAAGAATTTCCTTTTACTAATAAGCCAAAAAATACATTGCTACACACTCAAATAAAGAAAAATTTACAATGATAAAATATTGACCCACTAAGCAGGGGTAGAAGAAAATGATAGTGCTGGATCCAAAGCCATAATATGGACTAGTAATTGAAGGGTTAACTATATGATCGAGATTGTATGCACATGCCTGAATGCCTTGCTGTGGTTGAGCGACAGCAACGGCTATCATACAAGTGGGGCATCTCACCACCTTACCGAAAGGAACCTGCAAAAGAATTCTTACAATTACGTGGTTAGGAAATACGTATTCTGCCCATGTTAGTTTCACTCCGGAAAGCATGGATAAACTTTCAGAAGTAGTCTTCCAATAAATAGGAAAACCTAGAAGATGGCCATTGATAAAGCAATCTCATACGAGTTGCAATCCTTGAACAGTTGTACCCACCGGACACCATGACACAGTTTTCCAAGTTTAAAAGATCTAAAATGTGATATATCTGTCTTACTATAAAAAAGTACATTAAAGTTTTAAGATAGCAATAAGAAAGTAAAAAAAGAGAATCCAGTTCGAATGAAAAATCAATCTGCACATTAATGTAATCGAGTGATAACAGAAGGGGCAACAACTGTTTATCATTTCAGAAGCCGGATCTAGCTATAATCTTCAGGCTAGTACAAACAACCAGATTATAAGGTCTACTATATGCTTAGATATGGAACTTAACCCTTGAGATATTTACATTGGACAAAATAGTTACATTTTCTCCCAATATCAGCTATCATGACATACAAATAGCATAAGTGATCTACCACCATATACAAAAAGGAAAAAGAACCCAGGAAAGGTATTGAGCAGGTTTGTTGCAACGAAGATCGACAATGTTCCAAGTTTCATTAAAAACCAGTGATCAAACAACTACAAGAAAGTACAAATGTCACAATTAAGTGATAATCACACACATTGTCAGTGACCAAGTCAGATAGATACATACCTCTTCGCCAGGAGACACTCCCACTCGGCAAACACAGTCAACCATTCTAAGGGCATCTGAAACCCTTAGTGATGCTGCAAGGCCCTTCACTAACAACATATAAGTATTCACATCTGGCCTTGACCACTTCCATCTCTCTACTGAAGTAGCATTCTCCACCCAACCTGTGCCTTCAATGAAAGTGTTGAAACCAAATGGAAAAAGTTGAATCACAATAACATTATTTAAAACAGGTAAAAGGAAGCCAAAAGAAAGACAAAACAGTTGGTTGCAATAAGAAAATATCAATTTACTTATCAAGTAAAACCTAAAGGCAAAAGTTCGCCACTGAAGTAGCCATTCAAAAGCACAATTCATATTCTCTATGGTGCAATGCAAGTTTTGGGTATGATCAAGGAAGGCATACACACTCTCATCTATACGTTATAAACTAAACCCATCCTTGTTGCAGAAAACAAATCAAAGAATTAAATAAAGCACTACATAGATTAATCTAGGCAACTCAATCCGTATGCATATTATGGCTGAAAATCCTACGTCAATATTATGATCACTCAGAATTCTTAAAATCCTTACATTATTACAGCACGGAGATGAAGAAAACATAATTAACCGATACAACCCCCAAGAACGCTCCATTGACAAACCAATTCACCAAAATATGTGCTCAATATTATTATTACCCGATTTTTTTTAATTACCTCATACATCGCTCAGATCAGATCAAGCAAATCAATCAGTACATACGCAATCATTCTAAGTAAATACAAGGCTGACACGAAGGCATAAACATCTGAGCGTTTCCGTACCCGAACCGAAGCTAGAGCGCATGGCGGAGAACACGGAGAGAGTCAAGTCAGCATTGCCACGATCAAGCGCGGCAGAAATAATCAACCGGCAGTCCGAAGCAGAGACAACGCCGCCGCTGCGTCGGTCCTCCGAAATTAAACGCAGGACCTCGGCGGCGTCCGCGGCGGCAGAAACACGGGCCAGCAGCTCATCGTGGAGAAGCTCCGACGCCAGCTTGCTCCCTTCCTCCGGCGAGGAGGACACCCGACTGTTGGCGTTGGAGGCGGCAGCGGTCTGTCTGGAAATGGGGGAAGCAAAATTGAAGTGGTGCTTGGTCTTGGCGGGAAAGAGGAAGCAAAAGTGGGGGGCGGCGGCGTGTTGCCTGGGTGGGTGGAGGGGGAGCAAAGGGGAGGAGCAGCAGCAGGACTGAAGATTCATGTGTTTGTGTGCTATTTCAGAAAATAAATTTCAAGCGGGATTTTAGAGAGAGAAATGCAGAATTCGGATTTAGGAGTAAGAGTAGAGACAGAGGTTAGGGATGAAGTATGAGAATGAGAGGCCCTCGTAAAACCACACTTGATAAAAATGACCAAAAAAATATATATATATTCAACAAAAAAATAAACATAACAATTCAAGTATTATCACTCGCTTCATTCATCAAAAAATACTCATCTGTATAAAACTCCCCCGGTCCCAGTTTAATAGGCTCAGTTCCTTTCGGCACGGAAACTAAGAAATACATTATTTGAAAGAAAAAAAGTGGGTTCCACACCAATTAAATATTTAATCACACCTTTACTTTACAATTAAATTAAGCAATTTAAGGTAATGGAGATCAACCACTTTTAAAAAAAAAAATAGTAATGCAGATCAAACAAAGGCCAGCCTTCGACAAACCTCAACACAAATCACATTAAGAAAAATTGATGTTCAAAATCCAAAGTCACAAAGAACTTTGTTTAATGCTTCCAGAAAATCGGAAAATTGATGTTCAAAATTGATGCCGGAAATTGAGGAGAGAAGGAAGGGAGGTGGCTGGAGTTCTGGACAGTCGTCGGAAATTGAAGAGAGAATGGTGACTTGGGAGGAGGAATGAAGTTGCCAGGATCTGGAGGGGGAGAAGAGAGATCTTTGACTTGAAAATCTGGACTAAGCTTTGAACTTCGTTTTGGGGTTATTGAGTCGAGTCGGGTGGGAGTTGATACTGTTGAGCCGAGAGATAGAGGGAGACGGTGGTTGGCGGTGAGCTAACCGCTGCTGTCGGTCGGAGCTAGGGAGAAGCAAGATCTGAGGGAGGAGAGAACTCGAGGGAGGTCAGCGCTACTTCGTCAGAAGTGGAGCCGCGGCGGCAAATCTAATTGAGAGAGGGCGTTCGCGCAGCGACGTTAGGCTC
This sequence comes from Salvia miltiorrhiza, assembly GCF_028751815.1. NCBI lineage: Eukaryota > Viridiplantae > Streptophyta > Magnoliopsida > Lamiales > Lamiaceae > Salvia > Salvia miltiorrhiza. The sequence continues at coordinate 15,096,054 of NC_080389.1, forward strand.
CGTCTGCTGCTGCTGTTTGCCGGATTCTAAAGGGAGATGCGGTGGCAGCCGGCATTGGCTACTGTCGTCGGAGTTTCAGAGGGGGATGGCGGCGGCGGGGTTGTGAGTATGAACGTGGTGGCGGTCGGCGGCGGCTGGCAAGGAACGACGACACCCCCCTCACGCGCAACGTAGACTATCACAAACGTCATCTGTTGACAACGATATTGGGGAGGCCCATCATTGGATTGGGTTGGCTCTGATATCATGTTAGAAATGGATAATAGGCCCGTTCCTCCCTTAAAAGGCCTTATAAGGGAGAGGGTTTCTTCATCATATAAAGTGGCTCATGCCACCATCTCCAATCCAATGTGGGACACTTCAATAGAGGTGCAGTATGGGGTCTGTGTCGCCGGAGCTCTGGCCGTTGAAGAGCGGAGGGAAAGTCGAAGAGAGAGAGTGTGTGTGGCGAGGAATGAAATTAAAGTGAGAAATTAATACTATTAGAGTTTTCAAATTAAAGGGTATATCTTCCCTTAATTAAGAATTAAGAAGTCCCTAATTATTTCTAATTTAAGACTGAGCCTATTGGACTGGGACGTCTCAAAAAGGAAAATGACTGGGACGAGATGGAGTATATAAAAGAGGAGTTTTCTCCCTCCATTTTTTTCTCTCTTCTTCCATCAATTTTTTCATTATTTTTTTCTCTTTTTTTATAATTATAATTCTTTTCTAAATATCGTCAAATTTGATTTATAAAAAAATATTTAATATGCATCTTAAGTTTAAGTTCGTAACAAAATCTGGTATAAAAATCATCAAAAATGAATTTAAAACGAATAGGTTATTAAAATTTTAAAATATTTTATTTTCTTTCTCTTTGTTAAAATTTTACAACTTTTTTATTTATATCTGTGTATAAAATATTTATTTATTTATTATATGTGGAATACTCTATAATAATAATGTGTATATTAATTTTCATTAATTTAATTTTTTTTAATAACTACAATTATCATTACACTTTATACATAGTTGAAAATTACATTTTTAAATTGGGTAAATATCATATTAAACCTTGAATTATGTCCGCTTTATCAAAAATACCTTGGAACTTTCGAAATGCTCTCTAAACCCTCAAAGTATCATGGCTTTATCAAATATATCTCGCATATCTTTTTCGGCCACCAGAAACGTGATGTGGCTCGCCGAATGCCACAGTGTAATTTAAATTCTATTTTTTTTAATCCATGCCAATTTATATTCTCTCTTTTTTAATCCATGTCATTCTATAAATCAAAATCCTTCCTAAAAATTAAAATCCAAATTGAACTTCTTTCAGGTCTCCATGGCGGCCGAGACAAATGTAGTTCTCTCTAATATGTTCCAATATGGATAGCAAAATGCATATTAGCAAAATTCAGATTGCGAGTAGTGAGACAAATAGCAGACTCATTTGTATGTTCTAATCTGTTCCAAATTGCGTCTCATTTATAGAATTGCGAGTAGTGAGACAAATAGCAAATTCATTTGTATGTTCTAATCTGTTCTCTCTAATATGTTTCAAATTGTATTTTATTTATAGATCGAAGGTATGTAATCGTAGAATTTTGTTTAATTTCCAGGATGGATTTTGATTTATAGAATGACATGGATTAAAAAAGAGAATATGAAATTACATGGATTATAAAAAAAATAGAATGTAAATTACACTGTGGCATCTGGCGAGCCACGTCACGTTTCTAGTGGCTGGAAAAGAGATGCGGGATATGTACGATAAAACTCTGATACTTTGAGGGTTTAGAGAGCATTTCAAAAGTTTCAGGGTATTTTTGATAAAACGGGCATAGTTCAAGGTTTAATACGATATTTACCCTTTTAAATTCTAGATTTTATTGAATAATTGATATTTTATTTTTAAACTATATTTTGCATTTGTTTAAATTTTCATTTTGTTTAATATTTTTGTTTATTTATTTAAAATATCATTTAATTTTGATTTTTACCGTGCATCGCACGAATGAGGTACTAGTTTTTATTGATCTGTGAAAAAAATATCAATTTGACAATTTTATATTACTTCTGCCATCCAATTAGAGCATGCCGGACCGAGTCGCACATTGTGGCAGCATGCGCGTTGGCATGCCCCCATGGCTCATGTTCAGGTGCTTCCATGGTGTTGGGCACAGAGACGTTAAATGGCGAGCGCGTGCTATTCACGCGAGTAATTTTTTTTTTTAAATAGTTAAGTGTCAAATGCACCCCTAACATAGATATTTTTATCACGTCCAGTCCCTATACTAGACACTAGATCAATCAAGTCTCCGATGTCCGAATTTCGGTGCAATTAAGCCTTCCCCTAACGGCCGTTTAACTCTGTTAAGTATTTTAATTTTATTTTATTTTATTTTTTGATAAATTTACAATATTAAATAAAGAAATTAAAAGGCCGCGCCACATGGACTTGAACCCAAGACCTTTGGCATTAAGCATTAACCCAAGATAGTGGTGGACCTCCTTCGTCATCTCCATTGCTCTCGACCGGCTTGGTCTCTTCGGCGACCTCAAATTCAACACACTCATCTCGCCGAAGTCTCTACAGAACCTAACCCTCACCGGCCGCCTCGTGCCTGCTCTCAGTGTAATGTCGTCTCTCCAAGTGGTTGATCAGTTGGAGAATCAGTTCTACGGCCTGATTCCGGCTAGATTGACTGATCTATGGGCACTGCATTTCGTCAAATTCTCGAACAATAACTTCTCCGAGTGGTTCGCTGTTGGAATTTGCAACTTGCAACAATTGAAGGTGTTGGATTTACATTCGAATTAGTTGGAGAGAGATGTGGGGGAGCTGAGTTGAGGAATGTGGAACACTTGGATTTAAGCAGGAATCAGTATTTGATCAATTAGTTTCCTTTTGGGTAAAATTGATTGTAGCTGTGTTTTTTACATCGGGGCTTGAAGACGCTGCCCTCGGGACACGACGTAGATGTAGAAATTGGTCCCGACGAAGAAGAGGGTGAAGGACAAGTAATACCAGTTGAAGAAGTTGTTGATTCCTCCCTTTCTTCCTCTGTGGAGGCGTCAAACTGGTCGACTGCGCAATGTTAATCTTCCGGCGAGCTTGGCAAAGAAGAAAGGGTGGAAGGACTTAATTGCGTCCAAATTGGTGGTAGGTTCCACCACATACGAAATAAATAAAAAATTAAAATACTTAATGGATTTAAGCGACCATTAGTGGGGAGGGCTTAATTGCACCGAAATTCGAACATCGAGGGCGTGATTGTTCTAATATATAGTATAGGGGATTGAACGTGATACATGTATCTACGTTAGGGGTGCTTAACCCTTTCAGCTGGTCTTAGGTGCGACCGTCGCACAGTGTGCGACGGGTCCGCCCCGTCCCGGCCCGCATTCCAGACCCGAAATCCTAAATCCTAAATTATTACATTTGTTTATAATAATTATTACTTAATAAGCATGAAATATACATTTGTTCGCACAAATGTATACTTATATAAATATAGGTATTTTCCTTCATTTAATATACAATATTATATTTTCTAAACCCTAAATTCTATAAACTAAACCCTAAACCCTGTAAACTAAACCATAAGCCTGAACACTAAACCCTAATAGGTGTAAACTAAACCCTAAGCCTGAACACTAAACCCTAATAGGAGTATTTACTTTTAATAAGCATAAGATATACATTTGGTTGCACAAATGTATACTTATATTAATATAAATAGTTACCTTCATTCAATATAAAACATTATACATATCAATATACATTTATATGAACAAATGTATATATTATGTTTATTAAAAGTAACAATTATTATAAACAAATGTAATAATTAGGAGTATGGGTCAAACCCACGCGGGTCAGGGTTCGGGAGTCAGAAGGGCGGGTAGGGTTTGGAGCCGGGTCGACCCGTCGCACACCTGTGCAACGGTCGCACCCAATAATTTGCGTAACCCTTTAGTTAATTACGACTCAATTCTTTTTCTAGTATTATTAGTAGATTAATTATGAGTCCACTCTTCATTTTTAGTATAGGCCCATGAATTAGCACGAACCCTTCTCTTTCTTTTTCTTCACTCACCCACAGCACAAATTGAAACGGCTCAATGCTCTCTCTCTCTCTCTCTCTCTCGCACAAATCGCTCAGTGGCACTGCTCTCCCTATCTGTCTCTCTCGACTCTTGTTCATTGATTTCGCCACCTCGCATGAAGTGAAAATATGATGGAGTTTCCCTTATTTAATTTCTTGAATTTCTTTTTAGTTAATTTTAATTGATATTTTATTATTTATACGATTGATTCGTCATCTCATTTCAAACACATACACATTCTCATTTCTCCACAAAATTTTCCATTTATTTTTAAATTGGGTAAATATCATTTTCCATTTATACATAGTTGAAAATTACATTTTTAAATTGGGTAAATATCGTATTAAACCTTGAATTATGTCCGCTTTATCAAAAATACCTTGGAACTTTCGAAATGCTCTCTAAACCCTCAAAGTATCATGGCTTTATCAAATATATCTCGCATATCTTTTTCGGCCACCAGAAACGTGATGTGGCTCGCCGTATGCCACAGTGTAATTTAAATTCTATTTTTTTTAATCCATGCCAATTTATATTCTCTCTTTTTTAATCCATGTCATTCTATAAATCAAAATCCTTCCTAAAAATTAAAATCCAAATTGAACTTCTTTCAGGTCTCCATGGCGGCCGAGACAAATGTAGTTCTCTCTAATCTGTTCCAATATGGATAGCAAAATGCATATTAGCAAAATTCAGATTGCGACTAGTGAGACAAATAGCAGACTCATTTGTATGTTCTAATCTGTTCCAAATTGCGTCTCATTTATAGAATTGCGAGTAGTGAGACAAATAGCAAATTCATTTGTATGTTCTAATCTGTTCTCTCTAATATGTTTCAAATTGTATTTTATTTATAGATCGAAGGTATGTAATCGCAGAATTTTGTTTAATTTCCAGGATGGATTTTGATTTATAGAATGACATGGATTAAAAAAGAGAATATGAAATTACATGGATTATAAAAAAAAATAGAATGTAAATTACACTGTGGCATCTGGCGAGCCACATCACGTTTCTAGTGGCTGGAAAAGAGATGCGGGATATGTACGATAAAACTCTGATACTTTGAGGGTTTAGAGAGCATTTCAAAAGTTTCAGGGTATTTTTGATAAAACGGGCATAGTTCAAGGTTTAATACGATATTTACCCTTTTAAATTCTAGATTTTATTGAATAATTGATATTTTATTTTTAAACTATATTTTGCATTTGTTTAATTTTTTTTTTTGTTTAATATTTTTGTTTATTTATTTAAAATATCATTTAATTTTGATTTTTACCGTGCATCGCACGAATGAGGTACTAGTTTTTATTGATCTATGAAAAAAATATCAATTTGACAATTTTATATTACTTCTGCCATCCAATTAGAGCATGCCGGACCGAGTCGCACATTGTGGCAGCATGCGCGTTGGCATGCCCCCATGGCTCGTGTTCAGGTGCTTCCATGGTGTTGGGCACAAAGACGTTAAATGGCGAGCACGTGCTATTCACGCGAGTAATTTTTTTTTTTTAATAGTTAAGTATCAAATGCACCCCTAACATAGATATTTTTATCACGTCCAGTCCCTATACTAGACACTAGATCAATCAAGTCTCCGATGTCCGAATTTCGGTGCAATTAAGCCTTCCCCTAACGGCCGTTTAACTCTGTTAAGTATTTTAATTTTATTTTATTTTATTTTTTGATAAATTTACAATATTAAATAAAGAAATTAAAAGGCCGCGCCACATGGACTCAAACCCAAGACCTTTGGCATTAAGCATTAACCCAAGACAGTGGTGGACCTCCTTCGTCGTCTCCATTGCTCTCGACCGGCTCGGTCTCTTCGGCGACCTCAAATTCAACACACTCATCTCGCTGAAGTCTCTGCAGAACCTAACCCTCACCGGAAATGCCTTCACTGGCCGCCTCGTGCCTGCTCTCAGTGTAATGTCGTCTCTCCAAGTGGTTGATCAGTTGGAGAATCAGTTCTACGGCCTGATTCCGGCTAGATTGACTGATCTATGGGCACTGCATTTCGTCAAATTCTCGAACAATAACTTCTCCGAGTGGTTCGCTGTTGGAATTTGCAACTTGCAACAATTGAAGGTGTTGGATTTACATTCGAATTAGTTGGAGAGAGATGTGGGGGAGCTGAGTTGAGGAATGTGGAACACTTGGATTTAAGCAGGAATCAGTATTTGATCAATTAGTTTCCTTTTGGGTAAAATTGATTGTAGCTGTGTTTTTTACATCGGGGCTTGAAGACGCTGCCCTCGGGACACGACGTAGATGTAGAAATTGGTCCCGACGAAGAAGAGGGTGAAGGACAAGTAATACCAGTTGAAGAAGTTGTTGATTCCTCCCTTTCTTCCTCTGTGGAGGCGTCAAACTGGTCGACTGCGCAATGTTAATCTTCCGGCGAGCTTGGCAAAGAAGAAAGGGTGGAAGGACTTAATTGCGTCCAAATTGGTGGTAGGTTCCACCACATACGAAATAAATAAAAAATTAAAATACTTAATGGATTTAAGCGACCATTAGTGGGGAGGGCTTAATTGCACCGAAATTCGAACATCGAGGGCGTGATTGTTCTAATATATAGTATAGGGGATTGAACGTGATACATGTATCTAGGGCTGTCGATCGGTTCGGGTTCGGTTACCCGTACCCGAATTTTCGGTTACCCGAACCCGAAATTGCCAAATTTCAATAACCGTTCCCGAACCGTTTTAGAAGTTCGGTTACCCAATACCCGCTTCGGTTAACCAATTGGGTTATTTGGGTATCCGAAATACCCATTTAAAAAATAAAATTCAAATAATTTTTGCTCTATCTACTCTAAAAGAAATTACAAATATATAATATATATTTACAAATATATAATATATATATTAAATAATTTAAAAATATATAATATATATGTAAATTTACAAATATATAATATATATTTACAAATATATAATATATTTGTAAATATATTATAATATATATGTAAATTATTTGTAAATTTACAAATATAATATATTTGTAAATTTGCCAATATATATTATAAATTTACAAATTTATAATATATTTGTAAATATATAATATATTTGTAAATTTGTAAATTTACCAATATATATTATAAATTTACAAATTTATAATATATTTGTAAATATATAATATATTTGTAAATTTACAAATATAATTTACAAATATATTATATACTATAATATATATATAATAAATATATATATTATATTGATAATATATATATATTAAATAATTAATAAAATAATTTTCGGTTATTCGGTTAACCCGATCGGTTTTTCGGGTTAACCGATAACCGAAATTTTCAAAAAAACAATAACCGAAACCGATCCATTACCCGAAATTTTCGGTTATTGGATACCCAAACCCGGAAATTTCGGTTCGGTTAATTGGATACCCAAAACCCGATAACCATTTAGACAGCCCTACATGTATCTACGTTAGGGGTGCTTAACCCTTTCAGCTGGTCTTAGGTGCGACCGTCGCACAGTGTGCGACGGGTCCGCCCCGTCCCGGCCCGCATTCCAGACCCGAAATCCTAAATCCTAAATTATTACATTTGTTTATAATAATTATTACTTAATAAGCATGAAATATACATTTGTTCGCACAAATGTATACTTATATAAATATAGGTATTTTCCTTCATTTAATATACAATATTATATTTTCTAAACCCTAAATTCTATAAACTAAACCCTAAACCCTGTAAACTAAACCATAAGCCTGAACACTAAACCCTAATAGGTGTAAACTAAACCCTAATAGGAGTATTTACTTTTAATAAGCACAAGATATACATTTGGTTTCACAAATGTATACTTATATTAATATAAATATTTACCTTCATTCAATATAAAACATTATACATATCAATATACATTTATATGAACAAATGTATATATTATGTTTATTAAAAGTAACAATTATTATAAACAAATGTAATAATTAGGAGTATGGGTCAAACCCACGCGGGTCAGGGTTCGGGAGTCAGAAGGGCGGGTGGGGTTTGGAGCCGGGTCGACCCGTCGCACACCTGTGCGACGGTCGCACCCAATAATTTGCGTAACCCTTTAGTTAATTACGACTCAATTCTTTTTCTAGTATTATTAGTAGATTAATTATGAGTCCACTCTTCATTTTTAGTATAGGCCCATGAATTAACACGAACCCTTCTCTTTATTTTTCTTCACTCACCCACAGCACAAATTGAAACGGCTCAATGCTCTCTCTCTCTCTCGCACAAATCGCTCAGTGGCACTGCTCTCTCTATCTGTCTCTCTCGACTCTTGTTCATTGATTTCGCCACCTCGCATGAAGTGAAAATATGATGGAGTTTCCCTTATTTAATTTCTTGAATTTCTTTTTAGTTAATTTTAATTGATATTTTATTATTTATACGATTGATTCGTCATCTCATTTTCTTGAAGAAAACTAGCAAACACATACACATTCTCATTTCTCCCCAAAATTTTCCATTTTATATTTTTTAAAGAAATTTAAATTACTACACTCCACTTATAACAACAAAGTGAACAATCAGGTATAAAACTTTTTACCTTTCACAGTTGATATAACAATTTATGCTTCGCAACAAAAAGAAATACGAGTAGACAAAATATCTTCACAAACACACAAGTAACACTCCAAAATATCCCACAAAGGTATATCAGCTCATTTTCACAAACCAAACATGCAGATATTTTGGCTTTTCACACATTTGATCGCATCCTTCAAGCAAGAATGAGCAAAATTACGACTAAACGTGAAAGCTAAAGGTTTTCAAGCATTTCTTCGAGGTGACATGGTTTTTTCACAAGAATCCAAAATATGAATCTTGGAGGGAGAAAAAAGCACACTCAAATATAATATTCAATGCCTTTGGTTGCTTTTTATTAGTTGAAGGTATGTTAACTGACATCCCCAACATTTTCTGAACTCGAGCGTCCATCACTGAAAAAAGCAACATTAGGGCATCCACTATGGTGCTACTCATAGTGGATGCCACATGTGTGCCACCTCATTTATTACCTCATTTTTCAACTACCCCATATTTTCTCCACTATAGCACTACCTCACTTTTAACTATTCATGGACCCCACTATCATTATTATTTTACCACTATATATATATATATATTTGTGTATTTAATTTTGTATTATATTTTATTTTAATAAAATTATATAATTATATGAATAAATTAATTTATTTAAATAGTATAATTTAATTTTAAAATAGGAAAAAGAAAATAAAGGAAACAAATAGGAAAAGAAAAAGAAAATGAAAAAAAAAAAGAACAAACGGATGAAATAGAAAATGGAAACAAATGTATTTTAAAGAAAATGGAAAATGGAAAATGGAAAATAGAAGGAAGAAAAAGAAGAAAACAAAAATAAAGAAAAAAGTAAAAATAAACACCAAAAACCGAGAAGAAAAAAAAAGGGGCAAAAGATGATGCAGTTGGGGCCCACAAATTAGAATGCTACCGGTAGCAAAATTGCTACCCATCAAAATATTGCTACCCCAAACTAACTCCTCCACTATGGCACTACCCATGCCACCTAGGATACTACCCCAATTTTTTTTCCCATAGTGGATGGTAGATCAAAATTATTGTAACAACTTCAACTGTAAAATAAGAACAAACAAAAATAAATGCAACATACAAACTAAGAATAAATGTAACAACGTTATAAACAGACAAAAATAAATGTAACATTATAAACTGACAAATTCCAAGAGCTAGGTTGGATGTAAGTATATAGCCTGCACAGAGATGCACAATCTAGCTATTCATTTCAATATCATAGAATTAAACCATTACGACATAGATTATGATAACAGGATTAATATATACTTGCCCATATGAGAATGATTTGGATGCACGGAGACATGATTTGAAATAAATTTAAAATTAATCCATGCTTCTAAATTTTCCAATATGAAGTAATTTATCATGTTTAAAAACCAAAATAGCATGTGATGCACAACAAACCGTGGGAAATCCTCAAGTGGAATGCTACTGCCGTGCCATACTTGTTCAATTGTTTGTATATTGTATATCGGATTGTTAACTGAGCTCAAGGGTGATCTCAAAGGAACAAAGAAGATGATTCAAAGCATGATATGAAGTTGTAATCTTCATAAACGCGCTTTTGCTTATGTGTTTAAGTGAAAGGCCATTTTATACTCTGCAAATTAATGCAGATTGTTTCACTTAAGCCGAGTCATACATGAAGGAGTAGTTGCTTTTTTTCTTATTCATTCATTGTATGAGAGAAAATGAGAGAGAGAGAGAGAGAGAGAAAAAAGGAGTTGACACCTTTTCTTGTTTGAGAGAGTGTTCTTGCCTAAATCTGTATTGCTTGATTCTTCACTTTCATTCAATAAAGATTTCTAGTTGACCCCGTGGACGTAAGTTCATTCGTGAATTGAACCACATAAAGATCTCGCGTCTTTTACTTGTTGTTATTGTTCGATCTTGCTTACTTTGAATTGTTCAATCTTGAGCTGGAATTTACATTTAGCGCCGTCTGTGGGAATCGGGGAAAGGCGAATCTTGGCAGATTGGATCGATGGCGAAGTACGAAATTGAGAAGTTGAATGGGAAAAATGATTTTGGTTTGTAGCAAATCAAAATGAAGGCGATTCTGACATCGCAGGGTTTAGCGGCCGCATTGCAGATGGAGAAACCTGAGACCAGTGACGATGATGCGAAGAAGGCTAATTTAATTGATATATTCGAGAAGGCACATTCAGCCATCATCTTGTGTCTTGGGGATAAGGTGTTGCGAGAAGTTGCAAGAGAAGGAAGTACTGCAGGTGTATGGAAGAAACTCGAAGATTTGTATCTTTTAAAGAGTCTTGCGAGTAGATTGTATCTGAAACAAAGGTTGTTCTCATTCAAAATTTTTGATGAGAAAGAGATGTCCAATCAATTAGATGAGTTCAACAAGATCTTGGATGATCTAGAAAGTGTTGATGTAAAGATTGATGGTGAGGATAGAGCCATAATCCTCCTAAACGCACTGCCTAAGTCTCTTGAACACTTCAAGGATACAATGCTATATGAGAGAACTGATAGTATTGATGCAGATGAAGTCATCAAGGCCCTAAAATCGAAGTAACAACATAAATCTTCAGATCTTAAGCAAGATTCTGTTGCCCAAGGCTTGAACATCAAGTCCAAACCAAAGAAAAAAATCAAAGAAGCCATATACTGAAATAAGAATGATGGCCAAACCAAAGAAAAAATCAAAGAAGCCGAATTTCAGACAAGTGATGCTGATGAGAGACCAGCATGACAAGTAGAATACAACAGGGATCTCCATACAAGATTCTAGAAATTATGGACAAAAATTTCGGATTTTGCAGGAGTGACTCAATTTTGGATCTAATTTCAGTCAAATGCAATTTATGCATACAACCCTTGCGATTAGAGTTCCATCTGGAAATAGATACTGGGTTAGATAATGGAAAGCTGTAAAAAAAGATTCAAAGGCAGTGGCTCTTCCAAAACAGTGATCTTATTCGCGCTCGACTAAGTGTCCTCAAATTTTATCACCCAATCAAAACATTTGTTTCTTCCTTATCTTCCAGCAATATGGATGTGCAAGATAGTAGCGATGACAGCTCGTCTTCTGTTGCAAATCCAGTACCCGACCACCGTATTCTACCAGATTTGTCAAGTAAGAACATGTATCTGCAGATTATCAGAGTTGAAGTGTAAGTAAAAGGCGACGAATATTTGATCTGGGCTAATCATGACGGGAGGGATAATAGATATACCCTGTACAAATATTTACTATTTTGAGCTCCTTTCTGAAGTAGTAATAATCACCAAAAGAATAGACAATCTTCCTCTGCGGACCATCTTGCTTCTCTGCAGGCTCGGGTTTCCTCATGTAGAAGTAGTTTCCTTATAAGCTTACGAGACAATAGCCAGTGATCAATTAGGGACACCTACACAAGAGACGTGATCATTAGAGAATGTTAGTATAATTGAATATGTAATAATGCTTCCCGATAAGTTTATGGATATTCCATATTCAAGATTGATTATTATATTTACATTCAAAATGCTTAATAGGTAAGTCACAGTTTCAAGTTTGCTCCTCAACTATTTAAAAGGTGACCGCCTTCTACGGACTAAGCTAAGTGGATAATCACATTCACTGCTGCATATCAACTATCGAGTTTCAGACAGTGCGCAATAAGAAAGGGAAATGTAGCGCGTCCCTTGTGGAGTTACAGAGAACGAAAATACATAATTAAGTATATCATAAATCACAAATTCAGGGTTATCTATTGAAAACAAAGATTGGGCGGCGCGGCAGTTCTTAGGAAAAACAGTTGTATATTATGTTGATCTTTGGAGATTTGAGATTCTATTACCAAGCCTATTTAAGGTAGAGAAAGAAAAAATATGTAATAATCAGTTCAACAAACTGAAAGGCTGAAAGCAGTCAAGAAAATTGGAAGAATATACTTTTAGCAAACAAAGAGTTTAAGAGATAATGTAAGGGCAAGACAAGGGCAAAAGACAAGTTTGAACTGTAACCCTCCTAACATATGATTTTCGGTGTAGGTAAAGATGCAATACCTCGTACAAACGAACATCACTGGAATGTGCAAATGCTTTCAGGAAGGGTGAGGTCCACGAGTCAACCATTGACTGTCAGGATCGCAAAATAAGCTAAAGGTAAGTAGCATATAGTCAAGACATTTCTTAACTAAGTAGCAAGATAACTGAAAGTGCGTCAAAAGCACAACTTCTCGCATCAATCAAGAACGTAGCCATGCAGGTAACTGAGACATCTGCTTGCCCCATCTCTGCTCCCAAATGCTGGTAACCTAATATAAGAAGATGGTTGGATAATTGAGAACTCATAAAAATCTCACCATCGAGTATACCCGAAATGATAGACATATTAAAGACGCCTTAGCAGTATCTGATGCCAACACATTTTCTTTGTCTTCTTTGGAGGTCACGGGTAGTTCAAGCTTAGAACCCTCGGGAAAGTACACTTCAAGCATAGGAAACTTGAGTGCTGACTTTGCAGGAACTATACTCTTATTAGCTTTTGATATCTGCACCCAAATCTCAAAATCTACGATCAAAACTCAACCTTATAAACTCAAAATCATAAAATCAAATCAATAACTTGCTTTAAAATTTCATAACTTACCTTCCCACCATGTTTCTTCAACCCTTTCATGTCTCTGGCTAAATAATGACCACTTCTGATCTCATCTACACTGTCCTAATTCACACAAACTTTTGCATTAGCGTCAGACGATTCAGACTAGCCAAGTTCCTATACCTCAAAATAGATATTCAAAGTAACTGCAATGAAAGAATTACTCACATTCGAGCTCGTGATTGCTCAACAACACTCTTAGCCGCCATCTACGATCAAATTAACCAAGACTGTCAACATCAAACAACACATATCTGTATTCTATAAGATAATCTCACTCAGAAACAAATTAAAATCAGCTATGTGACCGTACAGTGATAAAATTCAACATACGATGATAAGAAAATTCCGGGTCGATTTGATTTCTACGATCAATCCAAATTAGTGCCAGCTAAATTAAGCAGCGAAATTTGCAATAAATCTTCAACCGACCTCATGGACGTCTTTGAATCGAGCAGAAGTCCGTTGATAGGGGTTGCGCAGAGGGATAACGGGGAAAAACTTCTCTTCTCTATTTAGCGAGCCTCCGCCATTCACATTTCTTAATGCTGCTGAAAGAATTCTCTTCGATCTCAACATCTTTCTTCTTCGTTTTCACCAATTTTTTTTTTTTTTTTCGCTGCAGTTTTCACCAAATTCGCTACGCTGAAAATGTTGAGTGTGGAAAAGAAAAACAAAAAAAACCCTACTGCAAACTCTGCAACTACGGCTGCAGAAATCTCACTATGAAATTAATGAAGCGATTTAATACCAACTAGTGTGTAAGGTGTCGAAATTGGACGGATGCTTATTCTAGTTATATTTATAATCTATACTATTATACTATAGGAAAGTTTTCTGCATGAAAACTTCCCGCCAAAAACACATCTTTCATGCAAAAATTATTATTTTATTATAAATAATATTTTACTATTATATTAATTAACTCCATTTTCCCACCCACTTTTTCTGACATGCAGACACTAAAAAGGGCGCAGCACATGCATGCTGCTTTAAACTGACTTTTCACCTTCATACTCAACTCGATGCTCTTCCAATCTATACTATTATACTATAGGAAAGTTTTCTGCATGAAAACTTCCCGCCAAAAACACATCTTCCATGCAAAAATTATTATTTTATTATAAATAATATTTTACTATTATATTAATTAACTCCATTTTCCCACCCACTTTTTCTGACATGCAGACACTAAAAAGGGCGCAGCGCATGCATGCTGCTTTAAACTGACTTTTCACCTTCCTACTCAACTCGATGCTCTTCCAATCAGATATAATAACATAATGTAATATATAACCTTCATAATCTAAAAAAGATAAATGTGTCAGATTTTGGCATGCTGCCGATTGAAATGCCCCAAAATACCTGCCTGAATTTTTTAAATTCCAATACTAACAAATCATATATATAGAACATAAGGCATATACAATTTTTTTTCAGCAGCCTCTTGCATTCTACATTCAAATCTAGAGTTGAAATCCTCCAGTTGGTAAGCAAATCTAATAGTTAAAAGTTGTTGCAGATCCATAATGTCATTGTTAGTGTAGTATTTTAAGAGATATAATGTTTATATATTACATTATAGCTGCTACAGTTTCAATATCTAATAACTAAAAATGGTTGTAGATTCATTGTGTTCAAAAACACCGATGGTCGGAATGTGGTCACTCGCTTTGCCCTTTGGATATGTCACCTGCAGTTAAAGCGAGATTGATAAGATGTTATGGCATGCCTTCAACCAAAAATGATGAGCTAAATAGTTTTGAATGCATATTCCATGATATAGAGGTATGATTTATATATCAAAGTTTTATAAGATGTTATAGCATACCTTCAACCAAAAATGATGAGCTAAATAGTTTTTAATGCTTATTTTAAATGAGGATCCTGAACCAAAATCTGTTGCACAATGCAAACAGAGACTTGATTGGCCAAAGTGGAAAGAAGCTATAGAAAGGGAATTAAATTCCTGTGATAACCGGAAAGTATTTGGGCCTATAGCCTTAACTCCGGTATCTAAAATCCCTGTTGGATATAGATGGATTTTTGTTAGAAAGAGAAACAAGAAAAATGAAGTTACGAGATATAGAGCAAGACTCGTAGCACAAGGTTTCTCACAAAAATCAGGAATTGATTATGAGGAAACATACTCTCCAGTAATGGACGCTATTACTTTTAGGTTTTTGATTAGTCTGGCTGTGTCACAAAGGCTTGATATGCGCCTTATGGATGTAGTAACTGCTTATCTATATGGGTCATTAGATAATGACATATATATGAAAATTCCCGAAGGATTTAAAATGCCTGAAGGATTGCAGTCAAAACCCAAAAGCATGTATTCAATTAAACTGCAAAAATCATTGTATGGGTTGAAACAGTCTGGTCGTATGTGGTACAATAGACTGAGCGAGTATCTTTTGAAAGAAGGATACAAGAATAATGATATCTGCCCTTGTGTTTTCATTAAGAAAACCGAAAGTGGATTTGCAATCATAGCAGTTTATGTTGATGATTTAAATTTAATTGGGACTCCTGAAGAGCTCAATAAAACTACTGAATATTTGAAGAAAGAATTTGAGATGAAAGATTTGGGAAAAGACAAAGTTTTGTCTTGGTTTGCAAATGGTCGTTAGATCTCTTGATACTAAGAAAGATCCATTTCGACCAATTGAAGAGGGTGAAAAGATATTTGGTCCTGAAGTACCATATCTAAGTGCAATTGGAGCGTTGACTTATCTGGCTAATAATACTAGACCGGATATAGCTTTTTCTGTTAATCTTCTAGCAAGATTTAGCTCTGCACCCACTTTGAGACATTGGAATGGTGTTAAATACATTCTACGTTATCTAAAGGGTACCATTGACCTTGGATTATATTATCAAGAAAATTCTGATAATACTCTAGTGGGGTATTCAGATGCAGGATTTTTATCCGATCCACATGAAGCTAAGTCACAAACTGGATATGTTTTTACATGTGGTGGAACTGCAATATCATGGAAGTCTGTGAAGCAAACCTTGACTGCAACATCCTCAAATCATTCTGAAATCATTGCAATCCACGAAACAAGTCGAGAATGTGTATGGTTGAGAAATGTGACAAGTCATATCCAAGAGTCGTGCGGGTTAGCTTCATCAAAGGCCAAACCAACTGTTTTATATGAAGACAATGCTGCTTGCATCGCGCAACTCAAGGAAGGATACATCAAAGGCGATAGGACAGAGCATATTTCTCCCAAGCTCTTCTACACACACGACCTTCAAAAGGATGGCGATATCGACGTGCAACAAATTCGCTCAAGTGATAATCTGGCGGACTTATTCACCAAGGCATTACCAACACCGACATTCAGAAAGTTGGTACATGAGGTCGGCATGCGTCGACTCAAAGATATTCAATGATCTCTAGTACAGGGGAAGCAGTTGTACTCTTTTTCCTTCGACTAGGTTTTGTCCCATTGGGTTTTCCTAGCAAGGTTTTAATGAGGCAACATTTTTTTGTTTTAGGGATTGGTCAATCAAGAGGAAGTGTTGTAAATATATCTATAAGATATATCTTATGTGTGTTGACCAAGAAATCTCCTTAAAACCTAGCTTCCTACTTGTATAAATAGAGGCCTTTGGCCATCATATTGGATACACTACATTCGTATTCTCTTCTCTATTCTCTCGCTTCTCTCTAGTTTATAACATTTACAAATATAATTTATCACAATAATTGATTATCTGTCTCATTAGAGACTCGAATATTGAAGAATAAACATCCATATACAAAATTAAGAGATAATTTGAAAAAAAAATCATGTAAACATGTTGATTATGTTTTATCAATAACCTACTTCAACCTAAAATATATTTTATTATAGTATTATTTATTGTTATATATATATATATATATATATATATTTATTTTAATTAACATGTCATGATAATAAGCGAGAGAATTGATTGTTTAAGGTTGGTATGTGCACTATGAACATGTCAGGTTATTCATTATTTTTTTATTTTGTCTTTTAATTTTTATAATTTTTTTTTGTTTTTTAGTTACAACTTTTGACAACCGATTGTGAATAATTGTAGTCTAACAATTTTTCATCACTTTCAATACACTCTACAATTTTTCCTTAAAACACGTGCATCTCCCTCTTAGGAAGTTATTTGTGGGACAAATGAAGTATTAATAATCTCAACATTTACTACCACAATATTGTAAATGTAGTACAATATTATACGAAGTATTAAAACAATATCAACTAAACAATATAATTATATATTAAGACATCACATATAATATGTATTAATAACATGAAATTATCTAAAATATTTTTATATGCATGTTCAATCTCAAGAGTAATGTACTATGCTGGAGGTATAATAGATTATGCTTAAATCCATACTTATAAGTTATACGAATTATCAGAAATCATACAATACAATGCTCATATTCATTAATCAATACTCATTCATGCAATACAATACTCATTCGTCTTGCACTAATTAAGGACAAGTCAAATGTGTATGTGATCTCGCTCCGCACCAGTATAATACATTATACCGTCGACATAATCAATTATACCTCTAAAAAAACCATTTATACTAACGACATAATAATTATATTTAAATGAAGATTTAAAATTGGTAATACAACATAAATGAAAACTCCTTAGGCTCATAAATCAGTGGCAGAAATTTAGAGCTTTATATACATACACATAATTACAATAGAATAAATTTAGGGTTAATATTAAAACATACCCAATTTCATATACCAAAAATAAATACCCACTATTATAAAAATATATAAAAACTACTCACTTTTTGTATGAAAATACATCTTTATCCTTAATGAATAAAAGAAACAAAAATAAAACTACCCATCATCTTCCCTACTCTTTCATCTTCCCACTCACGCAGAAAAAAAAAATGCCATCTTCCATACAAACTCAGAAAATGATTGAATTACGAATCTTCCCCTTAACTGTTTTCTCCTTAATCAGATCCAAACTCAGCTTTCACCCCTTCCCCGAAATCTGCCTGCTTAGAACTCCGGTCTTCCTTAGAAAATCTCTGCAAAGCAATCGAATCTCGCGTCCTCCGCTGCATTTTCTCTTTCATTCGAACTGTCGCGACACTTTCTCTTTTCCGACGCGTAGTCGCTACGCCCTCCGATCACGGAAAAAATTCGCCCGAACAAAAAGGAAAATCATTTTTATCTTTAGACAATTTCACGCTTACATGCTTGGTTGGCGAGAATTGTAGCGCGCCTTAGCTTACACAAAACGATCAATACACGTTACATGCTAGATCGTGAGAGTGTGTAGACGTACATTAATTAAAATTGATCTAATGCACGCTTACACGTTAGGTCCGGCATCGTGCGAATGTGTAAGTTCGAACTATTTAAAATTGACATAATGTACGTCTACACGCTAGAGGGTAAAATAATAAGAGTGGATAATTTTTATATATTTTATTAGTATGAGTATTATTTGTTTTTGTTATATCAGAATGCGTATTTTTCAATTGGATTAATTGCCCATAAAATACTGAACTTTCGTCCAATTCTGGTTTTGCACACAAACTTTAAACTGTAGCGTGATAATTACTAAACTTTAGATTTTTTCTGATTTTGCTACTAATCCAAATTTCGGTCAAATATCAGGCTAATATGACATGCCAATATTTGACGTGACGTATCTATTATTAATTTCTTATTAATAAAAAAATGAACACAAAGCAAATAACCCAAATTGTCAATAACTTAATATATCAAATCAAATAATAGTATTTTTTAATTCTCAAGTTTAAATCAATTTTTTTCTAGTTCACTATTACACAACTGATTTCTCCAATATACAAAATCGAAGCCATTCAAATAGTATAAATATATATAGTTTATAAAAAAATCTTTAGATAATGAAATTTAATAAACTTTATTACTTAGCTAAATAATTTTTTTTATATATTAAGTTATTGATAATTAAAATGTTCTTTGGCTGACACACCTAAATTCGAAGAATTCTCTTACTATTATTGAATTTATTCAATTAATTAATTCAACTAAAAAAATACTATTATTTGATTTGTTATATTGAATTATTGACAATTTGAGTTATTTGCTTTGTGTTCTTTTTTTTATTGATAAGAAATTAAATAAAAAAAATATTATTTTACCAACTAATTGTCACGCAAGAATAAATACGCTACGTCAAAATTGGCACGCCATATTATATATTAGCTTGGCTGAAATTTGGATTAGTAGCAAAACCAGATAAAATCAAAAGTTTAGTAATCATGGCGCCACAGTTTAAAGTTTGTGTGCAAAATCAGAATTTGATGAAAGTTCAGTATTTTATAGGCAATTAACCATTTTCAATTTGGCTCATGGAATTTAAGTACAATCCTAGTACAATCTATTATGTAATAATTTGATTCTTGATAGCACGTCAAATTCGTTCGTGAATTGTGTAAGGAAGAACCATTAAAAAAGAAATGGATATAGAATGTAGATGATATGAAATTTGGGTATTTTTAATAGACACTTTTGAGAAGTTGGGTATTTTTGCAAAATTTCTTTTATTTTTAGAGGTGATTTTGTGTACAACTGGATGTACCGAATAACCTATTTGCATTCTCATTTAGATCCTGACTCGTACTCTGACTCAAACTCAAACTCGTAGCTTGATCCAAACATTATAAATAATATTATACTATTATTTTAAATATGGGTCAATCTGATTGTCCGATACAATCGATTGTATCCAAGTTTTTGTATTATTTTCCTCTTCTCACATGAGGAAAGGAAAAAGGAATTTGTTACGACTTACGAGTTTTGTGATTATTTGAGAAAGTGCAATGGGGATTTATTGGAGAAGCGATATGCTAATATCTCTGTATTCGTCGCTCACTCTTGTAAATGCCGAAACTACCAATGGCGTAATCCCAAGCAACCACTCCAATTCCCTAATTCCCCCGATCATTGCAATCCCTAAATATAATTTATTCATTCTTTGTCAGACTTTCAATTTAGTATTGATTTATCCAATGACGCATCCTCACCACGCACTTCGAGTGCAGATAGGATTACTGCATAGTATATTGGAACGTGACAAACATTGATCGATGTAATCGCCCCCCAATTCGGTATTAAATTGAAACCTCATCTACCCCCAGCAAGAAATGCTGTCCAAATTCCAATTATTGAAAATTTCAGCCACATTTTCTGCTCCCACACTTCCAAAGAAGTCTTCTTTCCAGCAGATTGTTACGTTCACGGCCAAGTTTGGATCGCGAATGGGGTCGGCTTCCTATACGACGTCGTCCAAGTTGCTTTTTCGGCAGCTCTTTGAGAAGGAGTCCTCCACCTACACTTACCTTCTCGCTGATGCTTCTCACCCGGATAAACCAGCTCTGGTTCACTTCTATGACTTGATTGATTTTCTCATGATTAAGTTTTTATCTCTCATTTTGCTTTTGAGTTTTGTGGGTTAATTGGATTGTTGCAATGTGAGTCGAGTCAATGCGTTTTGGGTTTCTGAAGTTTAATGAGGTATATTTGTATTAGTTGGTGTTTCTATTTATTTTGGTCAAGTTTGAAGCATTTCTGAAATTTCAATAATTGTCTTATAATCTGCTGGACCACTTGAGGAAATAGATGGCACAAAAAGGGACTAGGGCGTAGTTTTTCTTTTCTGCTTTACTTCCGCAGCTTCTCATTTTACTAGAAAATTGATTGTAGTTTTGGTGTGATAATATTATCCCTCCTTGAAGTAAAAAGAATGAATGAAATATGTTGCACTTCTCTTTTGTAGAAAATGAGGGAAAAGAAAGGATACATTTAAAGGCATTTTTTGTTATCCCTCATTATCCCATGATAAATTTATCCATCAAAGAGAACACACCTATGTTGGGGATTCTGGATAAGAAGAGTAAGGTCCATTCGTTTATCGATCTATGTTACACAAGACTTATCTAGCCCCTTAAGTCTTTGACATTGGGTCTGATCGAAGGCTTTTTTTTGGTTATAAATAAAACTTTTGACTTCTTACATTTTCTAGTTGGACTCTTGATTCATGTACTGGTATTGCATAATATTCGTGCAGTTGGTAGACCCAGTAGACAAGACCGTGGATAGGGATGTTTCTCTTGTGAAAGAGTTGGGTTTGAAGCTTATATATGCAATCAACACTCATGTACATGCAGATCATGTCACTGGCACTGGCTTGCTTAAGGTTAGTCCTTGTATCCTCTAAATGCAGAAAATTCACACCTCTTTTGTGTTTCTCTTACCTTTTCTTCTTTAAAATCTTGAATTGGATTTGGATGGAGTTTTAAGTATTTTGTTGTTTCATCATTTTTGTACTTACTAACCTAGGGCAAACTGTCCAAGGACAACACATGCTGTTTGATAAATGGAGACCAATTCTTTTTTGACATGGTTATGTCCTGCAGAGTAAGGTTCCTGGAGTAAAATCTATCATTTCAAAGGCAAGCAATGCAAAAGCTGACCTTTTTGTTGAACCTGGCGACAAAATCTATTTTGGTGATCTCTTTCTAGAGGTATATGATACTTCCATATATTTGCCTTGACAACAAGCTAAGTTTGTGATGTAAACCAGGATATGTGTACAATTGAGGAAATAGCATGAAATGAAATTTGTTCAATTGGGAGGGAGTTGGATGTCGAATAGTACTACTGCAACAAATTATGAGAATTTAAGTGTTAGCTTACCCATTTGGTATCTTGTGCCAGTTACTATTGTAATCACATGATATACTGTGTTTGTTTCACTAGAATTATGCTCTAGATATTCATATATAATTGTCAAGAAGCATATATTGGTTGAGAAAGTTGCTTCTATCTTGGCCTTATTATTTTAATTCTGTGATCTTTTTCACCTCAATTACCTAATCCTATTCTTTTAGTAAATTGTAATTGAAGTGTTGGATTCAGTGTGAGAGAGAGCTGGCCCTCGAGGTTCTTATGATTTTTGTCTCTTTTGTAGTTGTATGATGTCTTGTTTTATCTTTTTTATCACCCGACTCCTAGATTTTATCGTTTGCTTTGTCCGACTTGTTTATCTTATCTTTTGCATCACCCTCTTATATGCCAAGCTTTGAAATATTGTCATTTGCAGGTTCGTGCAACCCCAGGTCATACGCAAGGATGCGTTACTTATGTCACAGGTGATGGACCTGATCAGCCTCAGCCAAGAATGGCTTTTACTGGTGATGCTTTATTAATTCGTGGATGTGGTAGGACAGATTTTCAGGTATATTTGCTCCACCATAAAACCTGTACACCATGTTTATCCTCATGGTGGAGCTTTTTCAACCTTATGTCAAAGTTGTGTGCCCTTGTCACCCCAACCTCAGACCAATTTCTTTGATTAAAAGTTTTAAGCACAGGCGATGATCCACAGAGAGGACGTCATCTATGCCTTTATGTACTTTTACTCGAGCAACTTATGCACAAAATTAGCAGTTATTATTCGTGTTGGTCCATTTATCATGACAGTCATGTGCAAGCCAAATTTGGCTCTGTTATAAGTGTTACTGTTTAGTTGCTTTTGCATGCTGAAACCAATATCCGCATTCTGTCCCTAGGGTGGAAGTTCTGATCAGCTTTATGATTCAGTTCATTCTCAGGTATGAATACTGAACAAATATCATTACTCGGAACATAATTGATGTGGTTTCTAATACTCTTCGACTATTTGGTCATTATAGATCTTTACATTGCCAAAAGATACATTTGTGTATCCTGCTCATGACTACAAGGGATTCTCTGTAAGTATATATTTAACATTTGTTGCCTCTTCTGGTCTTGATGCATAAAAGATCGAAGTTGCTTATGCACATGCTTTGGTGTTCTACTAGGCGACTACTGTGGCAGAGGAGATGCAGTATAATCCCCGCCTCACAAAAGATAAGGTGATTCCATTGCTTGAAACAATTGGTTTACTGAATTTATTTTTTAAAATTATCCACCGCAAGAGTTAAATTTTAAAAGAAGAGCTTATACTATTTTATCAAAGTAACCAATCTTAAGTTGCTCCATTTATTTTTTTTCACATCTCTAGACTGCAAGTATTCATTACATTGGAAAGAGCTATAATTGGAGCTCACTTCTATAAGATAAATGTTTGCTGCATTGACTAATGTATTTGATTTCTGGTCTTGTTCAGGAAACATTTAAAAACATAATGGCAAGTAAGTATTGTTATTGATACTGAGTTTTTCATGGCATTGTGTTTGAGTTTCAACAGTTGCTGATAACTCATTTTGCATTACAGATTTGAATTTGTCATATCCCAAAATGATAGACATAGCAGTCCCTGCCAACATGGTTTGTGGGTTGCAAGATGTTGAAGCCGAAGTCGCCTCGTGATCTTGGAAAGATGTTGAAAAGCCAAAGTCGCCTATGCGCAAGTTGTGAGACTTGAACATAAAAATGCTGCTTATTGTGGTGGAATAGATATGTATTCTTAACAATGGAATGTCTATTGCACAAGATTTTTACCTTTTCAAAACACTATTGAAGAAAATAATAACAACTTATACATGGATATTTATGAAGACTATGAACTCACTATTACATTAAAATAACTCACTATAACATTCATCATGACCAAATGACCAAATATTTATCAAGACTATGAACTCGAAGACAGAGATCAAGAAGCTCCCAAAGGTTATCAAGTAGAAGAAGAATATCGTTCATGTGTTTAGATTCAAGTGTGATATACTATGAGAGCAAACTATTGTTAAACACTATTTTGATTTTTCATGTAAACTAGAATATTGCATACATGGATTGCCAAGAGTTAAAAAGATTTTAACTGAATTAATAAATTTTCATTGTAATCTTTGAATAGATTTGAGTTAAAAATTCTCGCTGTTATTCATGCTATTGACATTGCTCAACATCGGGGTTGGCGGCTCGAAGCTGATTCGACTTATATCGTCCGCCTTCTTCAGACTCGATCGATTGATGTGCCTTGGCGCCTTCTTGGTGGATCTGCTCTTGCACAAGTATTTGGTGAAGTTGGGGATGAGTGCCCTGATCTCGATGATGTCTCTTACCTTAAAAGTGCTTTCAATGCGGTGCAAAGCCTGATCGAAGAAGGCTTGATTTCAGCTGGCCATGATATCAGTGATGGAGGATTGCTAGTAAGTGCTCTTGAGATGGCATTTGCTGGAAACTGCGGCATTAGCTTGAATCTGACTATTCCAGAGGCTTTTAGTGTTTCTCAAGCACTCTTTGCCGAGGAGCTTGGCCTTATCATTGAAGTCAATAAAATGAATGCAGCTGTTGTAAGAGATAAACTTTTGAGTGCTGGAGTGTCTGCTGAAGTTATTGGTGAAGTTACTGTTTCGCCCATAGTTGAAGTGGATATTGGTGGTACAAATCACTTGACTGAAAAAACGTGCCAGCTCAGGGACTTGTGGGAAGAAACCAGCTTTGAGTTGGAAAAATTCCAAAGGCTAGCATCTTGTGTGGAACTCGAGAAAGAAGGCTTCAAAAGTCGCCGTGAGCCTTCATGGTTTCTGTCCTTCACTCCATCATATACTGATGAGAAATACATGAATGCTACTTCAAAACCAAAGGTTGCCATCATTCGTGAACAAGGCAGCAACGGTGATAGAGAAATGGCCGCTGGTTTCGAACCTTGGGATATTGCTATGTCTGACCTTCTTAATGGAGGTATCTCATTGCATGACTTCCGAGGTATTGCATTTGTTGGAGGATTCAGCTACGCCGATGTCCTAGATTCGGCGAAAGGTTGGGCAGCTTCTATAAGATTCAATAAGCCTCTACTAGCTCAATTTCAAGAATTCTACGATCAGCCGGACACTTTTAGTTTGGGAGTTTGCAATGGGTGTCAACTCATGGCTCTATTGGGGTGGGTTCCAGGCCCCAAAGTTGGAGGCGTTCTTGGGAATAATGGAGATCCATCACAGCCGAGTTTTATACACAATGAATCTGGACGGTTTGAATGTGTGAAAATTGAAGATTCACCAGCTTTGATGTTCAAAGGAATGGAGGGTAGTACATTGGGTGTATGGGCTGCTCATGGGGAGGGAAGAGCTTATTTCCCAGATGATGATGTTTTTAGACATGTATTGAATTCATCCTTTCAATGCTAACGGCTCTCGTTTAGGCGTTGCAGCGATTTGCTCCCCGGATGGTAGGCATCTTGCTATGATGCCTCATCTAGAGCGTTGTTTCTTGATGTGGCAGTATCCTTGGTATCCCAAGAACTGGAACGCTGACAAGAAAGGCCCCAGTCCGTGGCTGCGCATGTTCCAGAATGCCCGGGAGTGGTGTTCATGAGGTTACCTTCTTATTCCTTGAACATCTCCTTTTCTTTTGACCTTCTATATGTTCTATCTGACAAGTGACACCTAATCAAGAATGTTCTGGTACAGCTTTTCATTGATTTGGTGATGTGGTAATGCTGGCGACCTGTAAAAAAGATATTTTGAAGCCAAATTCCGACTTAACAGAAGGTATGCAATTGTCTAAATGGCTCACATTTGGTTGCATTTAATTTCTTGAGGTTTCTGACCCCTGTTTTGTTATTCTCTAAAATTTCAGCGTTAGATACCTTAGCCGATAGCAGAACCAGACAGAAGTTTTGTTGCTAAAGCCATTAGTTGAGTAATATTCGACCATTTCTGGAGACTGTATTTTGTGTTCTCTTCCAACTTGTTCTTCATTCTCTGCACATTTGTAATATGTTGGATCTATTGCTGCAGTATTTTTGGTGATAGTTTTATAATTTTCAACAACTTTGAGGCTCAAGTCTGTTTAGATGTTTATCCCTAATGTTGAAGGTGGTTGGTCGAATCAAAATTTATTGTGTATTTCTCAAATGTGTTGGTTCTTGCTATAATCAGTAGTTTCGTGCTATAGATGCCAATATAATCTTTTATCTTGACTTACATGTAGATGCAATTTAGATAATCATCATGTTCACTACAAGAACAATGGTTCTTAAATATTATAGTATATAGATTAATTTACCACAAATCTTTTAGTTTGATGCTGTTCACCTTCTTGATATCCTGAATAACTGGTGTTGGATACTCAATTCTCTCGTTCCAAATCCAAAAAAGAATACTATATATAATTGGTTTTTTTGCCATACTGCCTCACAACTTCATCCGATGTCAACTTTATGTTTTTTCTTCATTTCAATTATTTATATTGTAGCAACACAAATCCTATGTTTAGTATTTAATATTTAATATTTTTGTTTAAAGCATGTTTACCGATCACAATTCTACGCACATCTATTGGTTGTTTACATTTGGAATCGTACTGGATATACAAATTATCCAGTATGATTCTAAGATTTTGCAATCACCAGCAGCAGCTGCTGCCGCTGCTTCTGTTACTGCCGCACATGCCCTGGCAAAACGAATTTCAGTGAAAAAAAAGATTTGAATTCTAAGATAATCCCAGTGGATACCTCCCAGAAGGATACTCAATCGAAGAAGAAAAGAAGGCTTTGGAACTGTCACTTGCTGAGATTACAGCCCACAACTCTGCTATCAAGACAAAGAGTGAAGAGATAGAAGGAAATTATGCTGAGCTGTCCAAGCCCCAAGTTTAGGTGACAGAATATTGTTTAAACCTTTAGCATTGTCGTTATAAAAAATATTTATCATTGCGAACTGGATTTACAGGAATTACATTCAGTGCAAGGACAGCTTGTTCAGGAGAGCTCAAGATGTGCCAACCTGGAGGTCATGCATTTTTTCTTCTTTCTTTTTTTTGGGTCATTTCGACTTTCTTGAAGTTCCCCTCATCCTGGGGGATTGCTTTAAGTAGTTGGGACGACCAGCTAAATTATGCTCTTCTAGAGTGAGTGACATGTTAATTGCTCTGGCTTATTTTTGATATATGCCATATTTTATGCCTTCTTTAGGCAGCTACAGAAGGTGCTTGAATCACTCCGCACTTAGGGGAGAAAAATCTGCACTCGAAAGTGATATGGAGCACGCAGAAGCAGCGATCTGGTGGTATCTGGATAAGCTAGTTGCTTGGAACAGATGAAGTTGCCAAGGGCAGTTGAGTAAGTTCTCTTTGACGTGGAGGCTCTCGTGACCTTTACTGAGATCACTGTCTTGCTAAAGCAAAATTTGAAGTATTTTTTCTCTTGTAGAATGTCTTGGCCTTGTGACTTCTTTTGTAGTTTAGGTGACTTTAAACATTTAGATTCATTCTTTTTTCTTTATCTGTAATGTAATACTTCCAATTATGCTAGTTTTGGTGCCAGCTTGAGAACACAGTTTTTGGACACTTCTTAGGCAATGCAGTAGAAACAGAAATTGCATCATTATTAATGGTGTAAAAACTGGGATAGAAAAATCAGATAGCATTCACTGGCCATTAATATCAAGAAATCTTGCGTTTGTCTGCTGCATTTCTTATTCACGATGGCTGCAAATAGCAATATTCTTGTAGCTCTTGCAGCGTCTTCTGCAAGCAGAGCCCGTGTTCGATTTCAATGTGGCTGCTGCAGCAAGCTCGGTTTACAGATGCATCTGCTGAAAGCGGCATGCACGAACTATGCTGATCGCTGCACCCAACTGAAGATGGAGCAAAGGAATGAAGGCTACTAGTCGACGTATCAACTACAAGATCAGCCATTTGCGTTTCAATCGCCTCTATCTCCTCCTTGAGCATGGCCACCTGCAGAAATATAGCAGGGAGCTAGAGTCAAAAAAAAATCAGAGAAAGTTGAAAAATGAAGAAAATAAAGATAGTTAGGGGTGCTTGAGCCCACCCCAGCTCCCCCGCCCCCGCCCCAACTGCCTGCAGGTGAGTTTAACATCCCTGAAGAGGTGAATCACTTCATTTTTTTAGGCAAGAATTTATGAGATGGGGGCTGCTGTAACGGAACCTGGTGTTGGAGGGCGAAGACATGAGCAACACAGCCATAGACGGGGTCCTGCACACGTGCAAGGGCCTCGTAGCAGATCATGGCAGCAGCGTCGCCTCTGCTGTGCAGGGGCAGGCGCAGCAGCATCTTTGAGACGTTTCTCGCGCCAAAGACCCTGTGAACGGCTGCAAAGTGGGCTGCAGCTTGCTCGTAGCTGAAATGAGGCGCAAACGTGCAGTCGAGGATGCACCTTCTTCTCAAGAACTTACACGCTCCGCATGAAGAACCAGCTCCAGTCATTGTCCTAATATTTTCTATTTTTCTTTTACATGGATTATAATCCTAGATTTTTGTCATGTCTTGTGTAGTGTGTGTGTGTGTGTGGTGTGAGCATAACTAACTTGAGATCTTTAATTGCTTTATAAAGTATTGTTTGTGAAAGGGTTGGAGTTGCCTTTCTTTGGAGATGAAGGGGTATTATTCTTTAGGTCTCCTTTATGGCCAACAATTTCATTCCTAAATTTGGACTTTCCTTGTTTGTGCATTTGAAAGAGCTTTAATCATGAAGGATAAAGCTTAATTAATGGTGAGTTGGGTCCAAAATATTAGAGAAAATTGGTGATTAACTCATTTTGCTTTATTTGGACATTGTGTGAGGAGAAAACAGAAGACCAAATGTTTATAATATTTTTTCTTTCAAAGAAGCAAAGTGCCTTTTCTTTAATCTTAAGCAATTCGACTCATATAGGGATCTCATTCCGGCTAACCCACCAAATTTCCGATTAGTCCTATTGGATATTCAGGTGCGGGCTAATCGGATTAAAAATTTCGAACTCTAACCCTAAATATTTAGGTTTAGAGTTAGCCCATCGGACTAGGCGGGCTCGAAAATTTATAATTATTATTTTTAAAATTTTTACATTTAAATATTTTATATTAAATATTGAATTAAAAATACAGAGAAGTGAAATGATAAGTATAACTTTTTAATATTAAATCAAAATATATTTTACAAACTTTTGACAAAAAAACTATCTTATCATACTAATTAATCAATTTACAACTAAATAAAAGAGACATTTATCCCACTAACAATACACTCAATCAATTTATAAAAACTTATTTCATTACGAAATAAATATTTTTTTAATGGACGAAGGGAGCATTTTACAAAAATTTAAAAAATATCTCATTTAACGCACTCAACCAATTCATTAAAATTAGTGTGATTAAGAAACTGACATTTTTTTTATGATGAAAGGATTATTTTACAAAAGTAAAAAATGTAGGTAGTCACACTCAATCAAATTATTAAAACTCATGTTAAAAAACAATATTTTTTTTAATTAAAACTCATGTCATTATAAAATGATACTCCCTCCGTCCCGCTATTCAAGTCCTATTACTTTTCGGCACGGAGATTAAGGAGAAACAAATTAGATGAATAAGGAGTGTGATCCACATGATTTAGTTTGTGATTAAGGAATAACTAATTATTTCTATTTTATTAATATAAAAAAGACTTAATTTTTTTTATTAATTTAATTTTTAATAACCTGTAATTAAATTAATTAATCCCTAAAATTCGAAATATACCTAAATATGCCTAATACACTTTCAAATAACACATGTATTGAAATCTGAACATGGCCGAAATTAATCACAAACACATATGCAAAAAAAAAAAAAAAATGGCGCCAAAAGAGAGATGAATTCAAATCTGCCAAAAATTGCCTTATGAAATTTTCAAACTTCCCACATTTTTTTCACTTGTTCAAAAGCTACTGCCCTTTATAAATAGGGCACAAACAACAACATTAAAAACCTACACAGCTCCTAAACCCCCCTCCCCCCCAAAAAAAAAAGCTCCTAGATGCCTAGAAGGAAAGATCTTTCTTCTTTTGAGAGGGCTGCCATCATCCAATTCCTTCTTGAAGGAAGTCCGAAATGGAAAACGTGCTAGAGACAAGATAGCTGTTGCGAGGCAAAAGTGGAGCTGTTGCCAACAAACGATTAGTCGTATTTGGGCAGCTGCAAATAAACAAAGAGCAAGTGGTGAAATAATTTTTGGACAATTTTTTTGGAGTAATTTTTACAAAATATTTAAAACATAAAATTTTTTGGAGTCAAGATAGCTACGTCGGAGTAATTTTTTTTTGGACAAAAAGAATATTTTACAAAATATTTAAAACATAAAACATAGGTGGATGAAGAGAGTATGTATTTTATAAATTTTTTGAAAAATAAGTAGTACTCCCTCCGTCCCGTTATTAATGGCTCGTTTATTTTCGGCACGGGTATTTAGGAGACTAAAGTTAAGAGTGACCCATATGCTTAATGTGTTAATGTTATGTTTAATTAATCTTCCAATCTCAAGAACTGTCGCCCAGTGGCCGACGCCTCCACCGCCCAAAATTCTGCCGCCGGATGCCGGTGGCCGGCGCATCGACCACCAAGAACAGCAACCTCATGGCAGCCCTCTTCAAAAACTCCAACTCCCTCCCCCTGCAACTTCCATGGCCAACAATCTGCAAAAGTCACTAGATCTGCAAACAATATTCAAAAGCTCAAACTTCTATGACCAACAATCTTCATAACTCCAACTCCCTCCCCCTGCAACTTCCATGGCTAACAATCTGCAAAAATCACTAGATCTGCGAACAATATTCAAAATCTCAAACTTCCATGGCCAACAAACTTCAAAAACTCCAGATCCCACAAATTCAACATACCTCGCAAAAAGCGACCATGGGAAGAAAGGCTGCGAGAGATAGACGAGCCCTAATTTCTGGCGAGGTGGAGACGGGCGAGGGAGAGGACGGAGGTCACCGGACTTCGAGTAAAGAGAGGGGCGGAGGCTACGAGATATATGCAGTCGCCGGACTTCGAGTAAAGAGAGGGGCTAAGGTAGCGGCGACGGCGAGGCTGGGAGCGCGGAGGCCGGAGGCGAGGCTGGAGGGTGGAAGCGGCGGGAGGGTGGAGGCAGCGAGAGGGAGAGACCGAAGTGGGAGAGAGAGAGAGGGAGAGGGAAATTGCGTGTTTTATTAGGCTTTTAATTAGGGATTTCATTAACATTAAACACTCCCTTATTTTTTTCTAAAAAAGGAAACGTGCCATCAATAACGGGACAACCCAAAAAGGAAAACGTGTCATTAATAATGGGACGGAGGGAGTATTAGAAAAACAAAGAGTAAAAAAAAGAAAAAAAAAAGCAAAGAGAGAGTGGAGGTGCGGGGAATCGAACCCCGTGCCTCTCGCATGCGAAGCGAGCGCTCTACCATATGAGCTACACCCCCATTCATGTCCATTAGCTCTCTATTTTACTATATATTTGATTCACTTGAAAATAGGCATTATTCTTTTGTTGAAGCCATTCGATCACTGAGCAGACAGTCGCTACTAGGTTTGAATTCGAATGTTTTGTGTTGATAGAAATTCCAATTTCGATTATTATGTGAATTGTTAATCCGTGAGAATGCCTGAACTGAAGCATTATTGATTTATTGTGACTTTTTAGACTGTGATTTGTGATTCGTTAGGCTCTAATTATCCGTGAGAAATGAGAATGTCTGAATTGTTAGACTGTGATTATTATTATTGTGAATCTGTGATTAGTGAATTGGGGTAATTCTGTTATCATGAATCAAGTTCCTTTTTGTTTTTGTTTTTCTTAAATTCCTGTGTAGTTAACCAGTGGACTGTCTTATTATAAATCACTTGGTCCCAATACTTCTTCTTTGACTTGTTTCTGCAACAGATTTATTCTTCATGGTTGATGAATCATAACTTTTTCAGTCTTTGCTCTGCTGTGCTATTCGTTCATGCTATGTCAATGACAAGTTCGTTGAGAAAGCTCGTAACTTGCGTTATCCTTGATTTGGATGGAACCCTTCTTAATACAGGTGAGAGGGTTTATGTTTCTTTTGTAGAGAATCGTATGAATTTGACGTAAATGGAAAGGAAAGCACTTTTACATGGAAGTCTGTTTGGAGAAATAGAAGTATATGAGCAAAGAGTTACTGTTTATTTATTTATGTTTACTTCACACATGATTAACTATCATTGCTTTATGTTAACTTCTAGTTATGAAAAAACTCATTCAATGTGATGAACTTTACACAGCTTATTGCTTTTCAGCGAGATTTATGCTGGCATGCGTTATGTCCCCCGGTGTTATTTATGTAAAGTTTATTTATATCAGATGCCATTGTGCACGATGTCTTGAAGGCTTACTTGGTTAAGTATGGAAAGCAATGGGATGGAAGAGGATCTCATAGAATCGTAGGAAAGACACCCTATGAAGCTGCAACTGCTATTGTTGAAGATTATGAACTTCCCATAACTACAAATGAACTTTTATCTGAGCTTTCTCCAATATTCTCGGAGAAGTAATGTTGCCTCTCTTCTAGTTTCTCTCCTCTTTGTATTATTGATGAAGTTGGTCATTTAAGATCATGCATCTTCTTACTTGGCCAACAATTCTGCATTGTTCTTTTGAAATTTGGAACTTTGGGGATGGAATACTATGTTTAGGGCATAAATGTTTTCAATGTTTCATCTTATCAACACCTATTGTGCCATCTTTCAATGCTTTGTTTAGAAACTCATGCTGCAACTTGCTCTCATGAAGTATCTCTTAAAAGGATTTTTGTATTTTCGAGCAAATATTGAAGCTTAGTTTATATTTTCTGTTTGTCTGAAGTTAGGAACTTAGTTTCCATGTTTTCTTACCAAAACTTTGCAAAATTAAGGTTTAAGAAGAAGAGGCACAACTGCTTGATTTTGTAAATCATGCCATCTTTGCCTATTGAAATCATTACTTTAGGAGCATGTTGGCATGGCTTCCCTTTTCTCTCATTTGGTTTTCCCCGAAGTAATCAATTCTTATAGTATGTTTCAGTTATGTTATTAGCAAGATGTGCCTTCTTTCTTGGTGAGGACTACCTGAAGATCACACTCTATAATTCACTAATTGTTTCTTAAATTTTATGTTTAGATGGTGCAGCATCAAAGCGCAACCTGGTGCCAAAAGGTTAATTAACCATTTGAGGAGTCATGGTGTGTTGATGGGCTTGGCTTCAAATTCTTCAAAGGAAAATATTGAAACTAAGATTTCGTATCATCACGGTATTTAGATGTGAAAAATCTATTAAAGAAGCTCTTCTTTGTAAAGCTATTTTGCTGCACCAACATCACAGATGTGTATGTTTTCATTTGTGTTTCTCTGGCATTAAAATCTTGTAGGTTGGAAAGAATCATTCTCTGTCATTATAGGTGGTGATGATGTCACTTCTGCGAAGCCATCTCCTGAAATGTAAGATTGATTAAGACCAACTTTATCTTGCTAATTTGGTTGCTTCTTTCACAAAACAAAAGAATGTAGTCATGCCCGTACGATTTTGTCGTTCATTGTTGCAGATATCTTGAAGTTGCTAAGAGGCTAAAGGTGGATGGTCCTAGTTGTCTTGTCGTTGAAGATTCACTGTAAGTATTAATGAAGCATGTTGCAAATGCAATGGGTGGACAATAATAAATACTTCTAGCAAGTTGATATTTTGAGATTTGTGGTACTTGGATATTTTCATCTGAATACATTGAATATGTTATTTTCCCATTGAAAAACATATGCTTGCTAGCCAGATATGTAAATTTCACAAAGATTTAAAGACCACAACTAAGTTTCCAATGGTATCAAACACTTTGCGGAATGCGCTTCTTTTATTTTTATTCACATATGCTTATTTCCTATAAATAAATGAATCTGACATCGCAAATTTATGGAAAATTAATAAAAATCACAGTGCTGTTTTATATGATGAGTTCATGTTTTATTCTAGACCGGGTGTTGCTGCTGGTAAGGCAGCTGGAATGGAAGTGGTTGCTGTTCCGTCTCTTCCTAAACAGTCCCATATTTTCACCTTGGCAGATGAGGTGATCAACTCCCTCCTAGACTTGCAACCTGAAAAGTGGGGCCTACCTGCGTTCGAAGACTGTGAGCTGCTTTTTCCCGACTTGGATTGTTTTGTTACATTTTCTATCCATAATATTGACTAAGAAACTTTTGTTGTAGGGTTGGAAGGTACTTTACCACTAGAACCATGGTACATTGGTGGTCCTGTCATCAAGGGCTATGGCCGTGGTTCCAAGGTGCTCGGCATTCCCACAGGTTTCTTGATTCCGGAATCTCCATAAATGGCAGAATCAAGAATGCATTCTTGTTATTTTTATACTGTTATGAGAGAGCAGATTGGTCTAACATAACAAACTTGGTCTTCTGCTGCTCTTCCAGCTAATTTATCGACTGAAGGCTACTCGGATCTCCTCTCGGAACATCCTTCCGGTGTTTTCTTTGGGTGGGCTGGACTAGCAACTCGAGGTGTTTACAAGATGGTAATGAGCATAGGCTGGAACCCTTACTTCAACAACACGGAGAAGACAATTGTGAGTTGTGCTCGTTAAGCTCTCTACTATCCCCTCTGCAATCTGCTCTTGCCTTCTCCATTCTTATCCATTCCTATGAGATCATTCATTACAGGAGCCATGGCTGCTTCATGATTTTAAAGAAGACTTCTATGGCGAAGACCTGCGTCTTGTTATTGTCGGGTATATACGGCCTGAGGTATGTTACAGGATCACTGTTTCACGCTTCTGTTTGGTTATAAACAAACGTTAATGGCGTTGTTGTACAGGCCAACTTTTCGTCGCTCGAGAGCTTGGTCGCGAAGATCCACGAGGACGGGGAGATTGCTGAGAAAGCGCTTCAACTCCCTCAGTATTCCAACTACAGGGATGATCCATATTTGAAAGGTTCTTAGCAGAATTGCTACTTTCTGGTTGAAAGTAACTCATTTTTATAGGGGAATTGTGATTAAAGAAACATATTCGTATTATACGAACTTGAGCATAGTTTCGATGGTTAATCACTTTAGTTGTGTTTATAATTAGGGTGTGTTTGCTTTTTATCCTTCTAAATAAAAGGATAATATAATAAGGTATAAATTTATCACTTAAAACTGGGATCCCAATTTTTACATCTTGATTGTTTTAAATGATAATATATTTATTTACTCTTTATAAGTTGGTATAAACTTATGTCATCCTTCTTTAGGTATAAGTTTATACATTGCCCAAAGAAAAAGGTGTTCCCAAATATTTTATTATGTCAAAGCAAACGTGATAAAAGTGATAAATAGAGTTTATTCCTTCTTTACCTCAAAGCAAACGCGCATGTATAGTAAATGAAACAATCTTATATTGGAGCTATAGTGTAAAAAGTGATTTTACTACTTGTTTTCATCACAAAAATATATAATAATACGTGTTAACTATCAACACATATAATTTACTCGTTTTAATAGACTCAAACATTATAAAATAAATATTAATTTATAAAAGTAGAGATTAAAAAATAAAAATAGAAAGGACATGTTCATAAATATTCGTATTCATCAAAAATGTAAATTACTCATATCTAAATAACTTAAATAATAGAACACTTAAAATTCGATAAAATTTCATATAAATATATGGTTGGACTTGTGTGCGGACTCCCGCATAGCATGCAGCCGGGTCGACCCGCGCCCTTGACCCGCGCCTATTTGGCAGCGCTGCACTCCGGCAAGGCTGGCTCTGGCATGACATGGCTCTGCACTCTAGCAGCGCTGCACTCAACCCGCGCGCCACAACTCTGGCAGCGTGCACTCTGGCAAACGAATGTCAGCTCTGGCAAACGAAAGTCAGCTCTGGCGGTCTTAGTCAGCTCTGGATTCAATTCAAATGGCAATATTTACTTTTATTTTATCTAAGATATACATTTCCATGCTTAAATGTATACTTATGTGAATATAAGTATTAACCATCATTCAATATTTTGTAAACCCTAAACACTTAATACTAAACCCTAAGCACTGAATACATTTGCTTATAGTAAATGTTACTTTTAATAAGCATAACATATACATTTATTCGTACACAAATATATACTTTTGTAAATATAAGTATTTATCTTCATTTAATATAAAGTATTATATTTTTTAAACCCTAAATCCTACACCCTCCGTCCACAAGTTAAAGCCCCACTTTGATGTGGGCACGGAGACTAAGAAAGCTTAAAAAGGTGATGTGAATGAAATATAAAGGTAGTTGACTAAAGTGATAAAGTAGTTGACTAAAGTGATAAAAGTGTTGTGAGTGGGTCCACTAGTGATAAAGTGTAGTAAACATATAATATAAAAATGATAAAGATGTTTTAAGATCCATTAGTGGCAAATGATAGTAATATAAGGAAAGGAAGGAGAGTAAAAATGTACAAAAAGCAGAATATGACTTTAATTTGTGGACAAAAATTTAAGGGTAAGTAGGGCTTTAAATTGTGGACGGAGGAAGTATAAACTAAACCCTAAACCTTATAAACTAAACCCTAAAACCTGAACACTAAACCCTAATATGAGTATTTACTTTTAATAAGCATAAGATATACATTTTGTCGCACAAATGTATACTTATGGTAAATAAAATATTTAAGATATACATTTCCATGCTCTGGTCAGAGCGGAGACCAGAGCATAGAAGCTCAGAGGGACCAGAGCAGAGCAAATCAAAGGTCAGAGCAGAGACCAGAGCAGAACAACTCAGAGGTCAGAGCAGAGCAGCTCAGAAGGCCAGAGCAGAGCAGATCAAAGGACTGCCACCGAAAACGAGCACCTCACTCCGGGTCAGGCGAGCCACCAGGAACCAACTGCATTTTACAAAAGAACAACCCCTCAAATTATTGAAAGAGAATGAATGAAATGTGAGAGACGGGCTTTTGGAGAAATGCTTAACAGCTCTGTCAGACTTACTATGGCAATGTTGTTGCCGTTGAGTAAGATCTGGTCAAGTTTTGTAATACGACATCCTTCAGAGGTGATTTCACTAAAATAAACGTACTTGGTTGAGGAAACACACAACTAACATGTATACAGGAGTATATATGATCACACAGACAAAGGCTGAAAACCTTAGTGATACTTGATAAGCAGAAGCTTCTGGAATGATGCAACAATTGAGACGTCAGCGAGAATAAGTAATAAAGTTTAGACAAACACCATTCCATAGTTGACTAGCCATCACATAAAAAAGAATGAGAATATGTAGACCTGAACTAGTTCGAAAGCAAAATAGACACTAGTATATTGAACTCAGTCTTTGAAAATGAGTACTTGTGCATTGCGCATTGATAGAGTCGAAATGGGTAAAAATAAAATTAAGTAAATTCCAATGTAAAACAACTAAAACAAGGATCCAGCTTCTAAACCATCACAAATTAGAGAAGTCAAAGCTTCCAAAAGGACATAAAAAAACTTAACCCAAAAACTGGAGATTATAAACAGAACTACAATGCGTTTTACATATATTAACTTCAGGTAAATAAGTACTAAATCATAACATAAATTGGGGCAGTGTGTTTTTCTCTATTTGCTTTAAAACAAATATTAGCAAGTACACGACTGCCAAATGACTATGCAGCTAAGACAATAAAAATGACTTACAGCAAGAGTAGATGCTCAAACATGCCTTTTGGAAACTTTTCTACTTTACAATTTGATGAGGAGTGATATGTGCAAAGTAGGGAAATGATGCAAATCAGAGGAATCGACTCCACCAGCGGAATAAGTATGGCAGAGGAAGCGCACTCGTCAGGGGAAATCGTCCTCGCCATAGGGATCTTACTCACTAAAGGCATCTTATACACCAGAGAAGTCATCCTCATCAGAGAAGTCACCCTCGACAGAGAAGTCACCCTCGCCAGAGAAGTCACCCTCGCCAGAGAAGTCAACCTCGCCAGAGAAGTCATCTTCGCCAGAGAAGCAGCCTTCGCCAGAGGAATTACCTTCATCAGCGGAATCGCCAGAGACGCGGGAGATTTCCCGCGTGAAGGCAAATTTACCGACATGCCCCTCTATCACGCCAAGCGCATGCACCATAGATGATTTTACCATTTTACCCTCCTATGTAATCTATAAATAGAGCCTGAGCTCGTGCATTGTAACTACGCTATCTCTTACTTTCAAATACAACAGCTAGTTTTCTCTTGAGCTCCGGTTTTCCAATTGTTTACTTTGCTTTCTCCGATCATCTACACTAGGTATAATCACGCTTATTACTCTTTAGATTAGGTGTTGGTTTATAGTTTCACCAACTGGCGCCGTCTGTGGGAAGGCTACTGAGTTAGGATGTGAGTTTATGGACGCCAGCGCGGGCAGATCTGAAATTCCAATCGGGTTTGCGCGCGTCGGTACCGTTTGAGCCGATAATTCGGACACCCAGATGTTTACGAGCTATTAATTACGTTTTCTCGGGTTGTTGTGCTTTTAATTCTTTACGATCTGTGTTTAATTATGCTTTTGGTGCATGGGGAAAGGTGGCGAAAGTCGTAAATCATGAAATGGGGGGATATGTGTTTATTTACCGATTGATCGGTTCAATTATGGGTGAATACAAAGTTTCTTCGTAGAATCGGGATTTTATTTATAGATCTGATGTTTATACCGGTGAATTGTGGAGTATCGCTCTGTTTCTGCTTGAATTGGGTTCTGGTTGACGATTTATGGGGTTTCGCTTCGGTAGAATGTTGTTGATTGAGCTTGTGTTGTTGATTTGCGGATGTTTTTCGTTTAAGGGTAATAATTGTCGATATTTTTCATGTTTTTGTGGCTAATCTTCATTTTCTATCGGTGGATTATGGGGTAATGATCTGTTTCTGTGATGATTGGGTTTGCACTGTTAATTTGCGGCTATGTTTCGACTGAGGGTGATAATTACTGGTGTGCTCCATATTTTCTTCGACTAATCCTTGTTATATGCCCTGTTTAGCGCGTTATATTACTAATCTGGTTGATTGCCATGATAACTCTGTTGTTTTTGGGTTTTTGCGGTTAATATAGCGCACGATCGTGGTAATTCTGGGTTATGATGTTCGTTTTCTTGCAAATTCTTTACTATATATCATGCTTAACGTTTTGCGCTAACAAGCTTCTTGGTGGTTGTTCTATTTATGTCCATCTCTGGATATCTTACTTTGGTTCTCTGGACACTCTGTTTCTTCTGCCAGATCTTGATAAGAGTCTACAGGGGATATTTCTGTTGTTCGGGCTCTGTTATTTTAATCTATACCCTGGGTTTATTTCCCAGTGTATAGAGTTACCTTGAGGGAATTTTTTAACGGCCTCTGCGCCGGTGCTTGGAATTTCTCATATCGGGTTTTCAATCAGTAGGGGAGGATCTATCCATTTGTTATCTAGATTTCTTCTCACTTTGTTTTTATATAGGTACTATGGGATCCTCTGATGCTCACCGCAACTTGGAGAAGGAGTTCGATTCTGCTGCTGTCACTGCCGAGGTGCCTACCTCACTGTTCAATGGCCTTCAGGGTAACCCCACTTTCACTGTGCCACCGGGTTTTCAGGCTATCTCAGCCACTCCGACAACAGGGTTGAACGTCAACGCCCAGAGGTTTGCTTTGGTAACACCGGGCTCGGATCTGCCAAGTCGGGCCCCCACGTCTGGAGGGGGATCGCTTAACTTCGGGCTGGCAGAGCAAATGATGGCTTTACTCAGCTATGCTAATATGCGTCAGGCACTGGGAACTCCGATGATGTCTGTCATCCCCACTGTGGCTACCCCGGTTGGAGCGGCCAACCCGCAGGGCACTGAAGCCCCACCTCCCGCTGCTCAGGAGGCAAACATGTTGGCAATCAACAAACAGGCTGTGATGCCTGGAGAAATGCAAGGGGACGCTGCTGACAGAGAACTAGCTAGACCAGAGGGGAGCCGTGTTAGGCTCAACAGTGTTGTCAGGAAGGAGAGGGTTGACGAGTCTGACAGTCAATCCGTCTCCCTTGTGTTTGAGGAAGAGAGACCGAAGGAGAAGGCACGGTTGAAGAAGCAAGTGTCGCAGCTGAAACACCAACTCGAGAATCTGGAAGAATCGTTGAGGGAGAAATCCCGGAGGGACGACAGGGAACAGAGATCAGAGCGGTCGTACAGAGTAGAGAAGTCCCACCGCCCAGAGAAATCACGATACACCGAAAGAGCAGAAGAAAGGGAGCTGGAGTTTTCCTCTGGCAGGCCAGGGCACCGGGCTCACAAGCGTCATGACCGTGACGTGCCAAGGGACAGAAGGGAGCAGGGAAGGTATAAGGAGGACAAGAGGGCCAAGACTTCAAGGTTTCATCCTATCAGCAACCGTAGTCCTTTCTCTGATGATATTTTGGCAGACACTTTACCCAGGAGCTATAAACCCATCTCGCTAGATTACGATGGCACTACCAACCCAGAGGTCCACCTCAATCGTTTTGAAGGGTTGGTCACATTGCATATGTATACCGAGGGCATCAAGTGCCGCATCTTCTCCACTACTCTCACTGGACCAGCCCAGCTATGGTTCGGAACGCTCGCCCTCAATTCTATTCACTCCTTTGAGGATTTACAGACCCGCTTCTTACGTCAGTTCGCAAGCTCGCGAAGGGTGGGGAAGTCAGCTCTGTCGCTGATGGATATTAAACAAGATCAAACTGAAACATTGAGAGAATACACTGCCAGATTTAACTTAGCTGCTCTGGAGGTGCCAGAGGTGCAATCTCAGATTAAAAATTGTGCCTACGTCAGAGGGCTCAAGCCGGGGCTCTTCTTTGACGAGCTACAGATCCGACCAGCGAGGGATTTCGACGATATTATGGCAAGGTTGCCAGGCTATCTACAGTTGGAAGACGCCAAGATGGCGAGAAAAGCGGAAAACGATAAACATAAAGTTAAAAGGGCTGAGGAAGCACCAGAGAGACAGAGACACCAGGATAGAGCACCATTTAGAGGATTACCTCCAAGGGTACTGCCACCCCAAGGAGGAATGCCGCCCCAGCAGCAACGTACCGTGAACGAAGTCACGCGGTTTACTGAATACACGCCTTTAAATAAACCACAGGAGGAAATCTTTCATTTGGTAAAGGATCAACCATTTTTTCGGGCACCGGGAACCTATCGGGATGGGCCGCCACAGGAGGGGCCTAATAATAAGCTGTGTGAGTATCACAACTCTTTTGGACACTACACAAAACATTGCGGGCATCTCAAGCATCAGTTAGAGCTACTGGTGCGCCAGGGAAACCTCGACCAGTTCATTGACAGAGGAAATGAGGGTCAGAGGAGGAATGATCAGAGGGATCATAGGGACCAGAGGGATCATAGAGATCAGAGGGATCAGAGAAATAACCGAGATCAGCGACAAGAACAGGGGAATAATAGAGATCAGAGAAATGACAATCGGGATAATCGTAGGGAAGGGCCAGAAAGACAAGCACCTCCTCCCCCGTATCGGAGGGAAGTTCATATGATTTGTGGAGAGAATGGGACG
Organism: Salvia miltiorrhiza; assembly: GCF_028751815.1. Taxonomy (NCBI): domain Eukaryota; kingdom Viridiplantae; phylum Streptophyta; class Magnoliopsida; order Lamiales; family Lamiaceae; genus Salvia; species Salvia miltiorrhiza. The sequence continues at coordinate 15,137,645 of NC_080389.1, forward strand.
CCCACATCAAATAGGGCTAAGAAACAAGTGGTCAGAGCAGTAAAGTCAAAATACTACCACAAGCAGGTTATGGAGGTTACAACCGCGGCAGAGGAGCCGATGATCACCTTTGGGGCAGAGGATCTACGTACACTAATGTACCCGCACGATGATGCACTGGTTATTATGGCGGATATTGCCGGCTGTATCGTTCACCGTGTTTTCATAGATTCGGGCAGCGCGGTGAATATCTTATATTGGGAGTGCCTTCAAAACATGGGAATCGACGTTCATATTGAGCCAACGAATGCCCCTTTGTTTGGGTTCGGAGGAGAAATGGTCATGCCTCTGGGTTATGTGGAGTTACCGTTAAATCTCGGCACTACAGCTGCTAATAGCAAAACTAGGATGGTGCGGTTCTTGGTGGTTGGCATGCCAAAGCACTCCTATAATGTGATACTTGGCCGGCCTGCACTGATGGCGTTTAGGGCGGTGATCTCCATGTTTCACTTGAAAATGAAATTCCCCATCGAGGGGGAAAGAGTGGGAGAAGTTTGTGGTGATCAAACAGCGTCGAAAGCTTGCCATGTACAAATGCTTACACATTCAGCGGGACAGAAAAGGGAAAGAGTGACAGAGGGATTGGATACACGGAAGAAGGAGAAGGTGGGCGAAGTGAATGCTTCGGCAGAGGAGCGCCAGGAATTGGCAGACGTATTGAAAGACAGGGACAGTACAGAAAAAACCGCGCTGGTGTCTACTAGTGACGTTTGCAACATGATTGAATTGTTCCCGGGGAAAGAGGGTTTTCAGACCAAAATTGGGTCTTCCATGAGTGATCAAGTCAGAGATGAGCTCATTATTTGCTTGCGCAGAAATACGGATGTGTTCGCATTCAGCACCGCTGATCTAAAGGGAATTGACAGAGGGTTGGCAGAGCACTGCCTCAATGTGGATCCTAAAATAAAGCCAGTAAAGCAACGAACAAGAAATTTTGGGGCCGAGAAGGACGCTGCAATAAGGGAACATGTCTATGGGTTGTTGGAAGCAGGGCACATTGTGGAAGTGCAATATCCAGAGTGGATTTCAAACGCGGTGATGGTACCAAAGAAAACAAATACGTGGAGAATGTGCGTCGATTTCAGAGATCTGAACGCCGCTTGCCCAAAAGACCACTATCCTCTGCCGAGGATTGACCAGCTGGTGGATGCCACTTCGGGATGCGCTTTACTATCTATAATGGACGCGTATCAGGGATACCATCAGGTTAAAATGAACAGAGGAGACATTGCCAAAACGGCTTTTGCCGTCTGTTGCGGGGTTTACGGCTGGAGGAGTATGCCGTTTGGCTTAAAAAATGCGGGAGCCACGTATCAGCGGATGATGGAAAAAGTCTTCAAGGAACAGCTCTCCAAGAATATCTCTGTGTATGTGGATGACATGCTTGTGCGGAGTATAAGGGCAGAAGACCATGTCTCTGATCTCGAGGAGATCTTCAATGTGGTTAGAAAGCATCGGCTCATGCTGAATCCAGCAAAATGTACTTTTGGGGTCACAACAGGCAAATTCTTGGGCTACAAGGTTACCCCTGCAGGGATCGAGGTTAACGCAGAGAAGGTCAAGGCCATCATGGAAATGACACCACCCAGAGGGATCAAGGAAGTGCAGACTCTAAATGGGCGCATCACTGCTCTGAGCAGGTTTATATCACGGTCGGCAGAGCGCAGCATGCCATTTTTCAAAATCTTAAGGAAGGGCACTAAATTTCTATGGACAGGGAAATGCCGAGCGGCATTTGAAGATCTCAAGGTATATCTAGCAAAGCTCCCGACTCTGACCAAGCCGGTCCCGGGAGAAACGTTGTATCTGTATATAGCAGTGGGGGAAGATGCAATCAGCTCTGTGCTTATCAGAGATGAGGGAAGTCACCAGAAACCCATCTACTTCGTCAGCCGAATCATCCAGGGTCCTAAATTGAATTACACAGAGATAGAGAAGGCTGCTCTGGCGGACATGGTCACGGCGAGAAAGTTGAGGCCGTATTTTCTGTCACATCGGGTAGTGGTGCGCACTGCCTTACCTTTCAAACAAGTGCTAGGGCGCCCGGACTTGTCGGGCAGAATGGTGAAGTGGGCTGTGGAGTTGGGGGAGTATGACGTGGAGTACGAGCCAAGAACAGCGATCAAAGCACAAGCGTTGGTAGATTTCATCCAAGAAACAACTCGCCGTCCCGTACCGGAATTTTGGGTTGCCTTTGTGGACGGATCAGTGACAAAAGAGGGATGCGGAATTGGGGTATACATCACATCACCGGGGTATGGTACATATCAGTTTGCAATCAAATTCACTTGCCGACTGTCCAACAATGAAGCGGAATATGAAGCTGTGGTCAGAGGGGCGCACATTTTATCAGAACTCAAAGCCGAATGTGTCATCATCAAGACAGACTCCCAGTTAGTCGCCCAACAATATTCAGGGGGTTATAGTGTCAAAGAAGGACGCATGAGGGCGTACCACCGCAAGCTCAGCGAGATGAAGGACAAGTTTATGGAATTCAAAATCGAGCAGATTTCTCGGGAGGATAATACGAAAGCAGACCTACTGGCGCGAATGGCTAGTGCAGTGGAACAAACCTGGAGTGATGAAGTTATTTTACTCTGTGATACCAGAGAGATGGGGACTTCACAAGTCTTCTCCGTAGAGATCAGAGACGACTGGCGGGCTCCTATTTTACACTTTCTCAAGACAGGGGAACGGTTGAGCAAGGAATCTAATCAGAGGGCCCGATACGAAAATTATTGCTTGCTTAATGACCAACTCTACAAACGATCCTTTACTCAGCCTTTACTAAAGTGTTTATCTCCAGAGGAAGCTAACTTTGCGTTAAATGAAGTTCATGCAGGTTGCTGTGGTGGTCACACGGGATTTCGGGACCTTGTACGCAAAATTATTCGAGCAGGGTTCTACTGGCCTAACATCAACAAAGACGCCAGAGAGTTCGTCTGCAAGTGCGAGGCTTGCCAGAGACACGCGGGGAGAATCAACGTTCCAGGGGAGCCTATGGGCGTTATGTACGCTGCATGTCCATTCGACAAGTGGGGTATCGACATAGTCGGGAAGCTGCCCACGGCACCAGGAGGCAAATGTTTTCTGCTTGTAGCGGTGGACTACTTTTCTAAGTGGGTAGAGGCTGAAGCTGTGGGGAAAATCGATGAGGTGACTGTGGAGCGCTTCATTTGGCGGAATATATGCTGCAGATTTGGCGTGCCCAGGATCATCGTCTCTGACAACGGAACCCAGTTCACGGGGCAGAGGATCGCGGATTTCTGTGATCGGATGGACATCACTCAAAGATTCGTCTCGGTAGCTCATCCGCAAGCGAATGGCCAAGTGGAGTTGGCCAACAAGACAATATGCGAAGGGATCAAGAAGAGGCTGACTCAGAGCAAAGGCAAATGGGTTGAGGAGCTGGATACCGTACTTTGGGCCTACCGCACTAGTCCAAAGACAGCCACGGGTGAAGCACCATTCACTCTGGTGTATGGATCTAATGCGGTAATACCAGCAGAGGCAAGATTGGAATCATATCGGATAACAACCTACGATACTGAGCACAATGCTGAACTTCGCTGAGCAGAGCTAGATTTGGTGGAAGCACAGAGGGATGAAGCCCGGGTCAGAGCAGCAAAATACAAAGGCATTATCAAGGCAGGGTATGACAAGCGGGTCAGAGCGCAGAAATTGTCAAAGGGAGATCTGGTTCTCAAGCGGGCTGATGCATTGAAGGCAGTGGGCAAGTTCGAAGCTAATTGGGAAGGCCCGTTTATCATCACAAAGGTCATAGGGGGTGGAGCTTATACATTGTCGGATCCAGACGGCAGAGCTCTTCCTAGACCATGGAATATTAACAGTCTCAAAAAGTTCTATGTATAACTGCTACTTAGCAGGACTATTGCCAATGTAGACCGGATACTCTTTTTTCCACAGGGGTTTTAACGATGTCCGGGGCCATAATATCAATAAAACAGATATGTGGTTCTAGGGAATTCCCTGGTGTTGTTTTATTTACTTTAAATTATCGCTTTTTTACATTACATATGCTACTTAACATGTTCATGCAGAGCATTGCACATGTCACCAGAGGGGGGAGTAGGGTGTATACCCCTAGCCCACAATTTACAAATTCAAAATACAAACTGCTTCTTAGCAGGACAAGGGAGAAACAAATACAAAAACTGCTTCTTAGCAGGTCAAAGGAAAAGCAAACATCAGGGATTGACGACTTCTCTTCCATGCGCCAACACTTCAAGCTCTTTTTCTTCGCTGAGACATGTCCACTTCTCAGATCTACTCCAGATCTACCTCACGCCTGCAGAACACCAAGAAAGAAAAAAAAACAAACAAGTCAAAGTGCCAAAAAGAAAGAGTACAGAAGAGAAACAGACCAACCAACATCCAGATCTCAGGAAGCCGGGGATAATGCTCCCGATTGCCGGAAGCCTGCTCCCTGCAACCACAATACCGGAGATCTACCCCGGAAACACAAAGGGAAGGGCGGAGCCTTCAAAAATGTGGGTGCCCTGAACAGGACTTCCCGCAATTGGGTGCTTTATAACCAAACTAGGGATGACGAGAAAGTGTTCTTCAGGAACCCTGGAGATAAAACTCTCAGGCGGGGGAGAGTCCTGTTTTTTCAGTCTTCAACATGGTGCACTTTCTTAACAGGACTCACTCCCCCGACTGAGTGCTTTACAACCAAGATAGGAGGGGATACACGATACGAGAGACAAAGGGTCGGGAGATCTAGGGTTTGAGAGGAGATCAGTTTGGAGCGGCGGAAAGAAGATAAGAGATTCTAAGCTAGGTCATGAAGGGTGGAGGGGTATATATAGAGAGGATTTTGGGCTTAAGAAAAGGGCCAAGAGGTAACGGGCTCACGCGAGTTTATGGGCCGGAGATGAAATAAGGAGTAATTGGGCCAACATGTTCATAACAGAGTATTGCACATGTTACCAGGAGGGGAGTAGGGTCTACACCCGTAGTCCCCAATTTTTAAATTCGAAAATCCAAAAATTGCTCCTCAGCAAGTCAAAGGAAAAGCAGAGGAATCACGCTGTCATCAGAGGGAGGGAAGCGCTCGTAAGCCGCGAAAGTTGGTTGTGCCACCCGGGCCTTCCATGCTCCGCGCAGAGGGAGGGAAGCGCTCGTAAGCCGTGAAAGTTGGTTGTGCCACCCGGGCCTTCCATGCTCTGCGCAGAGGGAGGGAAGCGCTCGTAAGCCGCGAAAGTTGGTTGCGCCATCTGGGCCCTCCATGCTCCGCGCAGAGGGAAGCTATTTAATCGTAAGCCGCGAAAGTTGGTTGCACCCCCCGGGTCCTCCATGCTCCGCGCAGAGGGTTACTATTTAATCGTAAGCCGCGAAAGTTGGTTGCACCCCCCGGGTCTTCCATGCTCCGCGCAGAGGGTTACTATTTAATCATAAGCCGCGAAAGTTGGTTGCACCCCCCGGGTCCTCCATGCTCCGCGCAGAAGGTTACTATTTAATCGTAAGCCGCGAAAGTTGGTTGCACCCCCCGGGTCCTCCATGCTCCGCGCAGAGGGTTACTATTTAATCGTAAGCCGCGAAAGTTAGTTGTGCCATCCGGGCCCTCCATGCTCCGCGCAGAGGGTTACTATTTAATCGTAAGCCGCGAAAGTTGGTTGCACCCCCCAGGTCCTCCATGCTCCGCGCAGAGGGTTACTATTTAATCGTAAGCCGCGAAAGTTGGTTGCACCCCCCGGGTCCTCCATGCTCCGCGCAGAGGGTTACTATTTAATCGTAAGCCGGGTCCTCCATGCTCCGCGCAGAGGGTTACTATTTAATCGTAAGCCGCGAAAGTTGGTTACGCCCCCCCGGGTCTTCCATGCTCCGCGCAGAGTATTCAAGCTTGGATGGAAAGCAGCAAGGGAGTGCTTGGACGGGAAGCAGCAAAGGAATGCATTGGATGGGAAGCAACAAAGGAAGGCTTGAACGGAAAGCAACATCAAAATCCTCGCCAGAGGAGTCATCAAAATTCTCGCCAGAGAAGTCATCAAAATCCTCGCCAGAGGAGTCATCAAAATCCTCGCCAGAGGAGTCATCAAAATTCTCGCCAGAGGAGTCCTCAAAATCCTCGCCAGAGGAGCCAGTCAAAATCAGCAGAGAGGCCATTCAGATTTCAACAAAGTCAGAAATCAACATCAATACCAAAAATATATACCACAGTTGGAGATCCGGGAACGCAAACTCAACATCAGCGGATAACAAAAATAACACGAAGTACAAAGGAAGGCAGAAGCAGCACAGAAACTTAAAAGGCAAGACAAATAGCAAAGCAATCTCATTCAAACAAAGAATGCCAAAGAGGCAAGCTATACATTGAACGTCAGAGGTAAGTATCAAGTTTTGGAAATTGAAAAGTTACAAAAATATTTGTCAAATCAAAAAGGAGAGCAAGGTTATCAAGCAGGAGGAACAGATGAATCTTCAGCAGGGGCAGGGGAGACTGGAGTAGAGGTGGCAATTGCGGGGACCTGGCTAGCAGAGGCTCCCTCTGTAAACACCGGCAGCATGCCAGTTTCCTTCATCTTCGGGAGACGGGAATCCACGTCCAACAGCTTCGCAGCTTCTTGTACGTATGATTTCTCATCTCTGTACAGGGTAAAAAGCTGATCCACTGCGGAGGGTGAGGAAGCCGAGTCTTCAAAAGTTGAGGCCGCCAAGTCAGAGGGCAGGGGAGGCACCATGCTGTATTGAGAAAATTTCCTGGTGCTTTTGCCAGTAGGATCCCGTAGTCGGTTCACAAAGCCAACTAGGAAAGCAGAGAAGGCATGCATATACAGGGGAGCAGAGGGCAACGAGTCAGACCCGACCCCAAAAGCAAAATAGGGAAGGGCCTTCTCCAGCACTGGATACCACCACACTGGCTTCTGCGGGGAGTTTGCAGGAATTCCCATCAGTTTGTTCACGTCTTCATCCTTGATGTTCTCCATCAAGGCCAGCAGGTCTAGGGTGGCAAGCTGCTCCGGGGACGCTCCTGCCATCTCCAATGCCTTCGTGGCGGATTGCTGTATCACATAAGCAAAGAGGGGCCCAAAATCTTCCAGATACTCGGGAGTTCGTTTGAAGGCCGCCAATGTATCTTCCAGCATCACCTCCAGGAAGTGCTGGCCTTGTGGAGATAAGAAATATTCCAGACGTTGATCCCGCGCCCCTAGGACATAAGCACGGTTCTGAGCCTCCACAAGTGTCTTCCTCCAGTCACGCCTGGCTTCCCTGTAGTCTTTTTCGTACCCCGCCTTGAACCTCATAAGGCTCTCATGGCTCTCCCTTGTCACCCTTGTCAGTTCAGAGGCCAGGGACGACTTTTCCACCTCTACTTGGGCCAGCTTGGCCTTCAACTCAGCAATCTCTGCCTCAGCTCCACTCAGGCGCTCCACTACCCCAGCGACGGCGTCGTCACGCTTGGCAATGTCCGCCTGCTTTTTTTCTCTCTCCTTCTCCAGCACATCATAATCGTAGATGCGCAGGATAGCTCCCCAGAGCCGAGACTCCACCTACAAGGAAATAGAACGGATCATGTCAGAACAAAGAAATACTCTTCGCTAAAGGAATAATTTTCTTCAGAGAAACGGGGGCCACCAGAACAGTCAAAAGGTTAATAACTTAAATTTTTAGATAAGGATACAAGCTGCAAAATACCTGAAGAGCCGTCTGGGCAAGCAGACTTGCCAGAGCCCCTCGTGTCAAGTTCTCCATTTTCTCCTTATCTTTCGAATGAACACGAGAAGACAAGGCATCAATAAATCCCTGCCCCGACAAACTTAAAATCGGGCCAGGGACAATATCCTCCGACTCATCAACAGCATGGACCACAGTCTTGCCCTTGCCCTTTCCCCCAGCAGAAGGAGGGACTTTCGAACCACCAGCAGACTTCTTGGCTGGAGTCGCGGACTTGCCAGCCTTCTTCAGGCTTTCCTGTCTCTCCTTCTCACCCACGGAGATCAGAGAGCCCCACTTCCGCTTCTTCGAGAGATCGGGAGTGGCGGTGTCTTGGGCAGAGTTGGGAGAAGGAACCTCGTCAGTAATGTCCACAATTTGGACACCTTTTCCACCAGTACCAGATGTGTCACCAGTACTGGGGCGTCTGCGCCCGTGAACAAGGCCGCCTGCATCGACCTTCTCTGCATCAAATGTGCGTGGAGCCTCCACATTTCTCTCTGCGACCTCTGCCACAGGGAGAGTGATAGCCATCTCGGACCCAGTGGGTTGAACGGAAAGGTCCGTGCGGGAAGCAGAGCCCCCCGAGCCATGTTCCCCGCTGCGGGTGGGAGAAGCAACGGCAGCCAAATTGGTTCCGCAATGTTTCCTCCAAGACATGTCTGCAAATAAAAATTCTACACCGTTAGAATCAGGGTAACAAAAGTTAATATATTTTCTAACTCATATTTTTTACCTATTGATTTCTTTGGATATAGGGAAAATAAGCCATTGTACGCCAGAGCCGAATTGTTCTCAGCGAGATATTTACAGGATAGGGGCTCAGCCTTATTCATGGCATTAAGGTGGGCTATGACGCCCAGGTCAAAATTGGAGGGAGCAGCCTGAGAGGCTGGTTTATAGGTAGTCCGAGGATTATGCCACTCCAGCTCCAAGGCGCCATAATCGCGCCAGGAACCAACTAGGGTGCGCACGTAACAGTAATTGAACAAAAAATTATTGTCAAAAGAATTTAAGGAGGAAATGAAGGAGGTGGGATATTTCTGAAGACCGGCAAGGCTATACAAGGGACTGCCCTGCATGCGGAGAGATTGGGTCTGACAGAATAGTTTAGCGGTGTCCCCAACACCATGGGCTCAGCAGAGAATATGGAAGGCATATAATCTTCGGATGGCAGAAGGGGTAACCTGATAAAAGGGGATGTGAAAATGGTTGCAGACGTCAACCAGAAGAGGAAGAGGAGGAAGCCTTAGGCCAGCGTCTATCTGGGCTTGCCAGACGGCTATTGTTTTGTGGTCACGAAGTTGTTCCGGGGGTTTCGAGGCTTTAGAGAAGGCCTCGAATCTTAAATCGTCAGGGAAACGACACTTGCTTCTCATCTTTTCCATCGCCGCGAAGCTAAGGCGAGAAGCGGGGACAGGTTTAGGGGGTTGGGGAGCCTTTTCAGTTTTCTTTTTGGGACGAGGGGGACTAGGAGTAGCTTGAGAGTCACGTGAAACAGAGGGGGAAAGAGGATTTTCAAGACCCTGAGGCTGGGGGGAGGAAGATGAAGAATCTCGGGGAGAGGGCGAATGCGAGGGCTGGGGAGCGGAAGTGGAAGCCATTATCAGAAATTTTAATCCTAGGGTTTCTAGCACGCTCAATCAGAGCACCAACAAATATACCACTACACTACAACTGATCACAAATATCGGGAGAAGAGGATACGCGAGTTACCTAGGTCAGGAAAAGATTGGCGGTAAAAACTGGAGCGGTGGAGTCGCGGGAAAACACGCCGGAACAGGAAGAGAATCGCCGGAAATCGCAGATGAATGAATTAGGGAAAAAGTGGAGAAGATGAATAGTGGGAAGCAAAATTTCGAAACTGACTAAGTAACGTACGCGGGCAACTACCACCATACGGGATGAATGACGCGTGGCATACGGGAATTAATCAATGGCTAAGAATTTCTACGGAGAGACGGAGAGACGAAAAGACGCGAAGGTTAAAAAGTAACCTCGGGGTACGGAAAAAACACTGTAGAAAGGGCAGGCATTTAATGCTTATGACGTCATCCACGCGGGCGAATCCTCTGACTAGTTGCATCGTCCCAGAGTGAACTAGTCAGACCAGGGGAGGGAATAACAAAAACGCCAGAGAACAATTTACAAGGCTTACCCTTATCTTCTTACAAGTGTAGAATTCTCATATCTTCATGATTTGCAGGAACCAGGGAAAACAGCACAGCGCTGACTTTAACAATACTTCACTGGTTGAACACGAAGAATACCCGGTTCAACCAGACTAGAGGGGGGAGTGGTTGATGAGGAGTGATATGTGCAGAGTAGGAAAATGATGCAAATCAGAGGAATCGACTCCACCAGCGGAATAAGTATGGCAGAGGAAGCGCACTCGTCAGGGGAAATCGTCCTCGCCATAGGGATCTTACTCATTAAAGGCATCTTATACACCAGAGAAGTCATCCTCGTCAGAGAAGTCACCCTCGCCAGAGAAGTTAACCTCGCCAGAGAAGCAGCCTTCGCCAGAGGAATTACCTTCATCAGCGGAATCGCCAGAGACGCGGGAGATTTCCCGCGTGAAGGCAAATTTACCGACATGCCCCTCTATCACGCCAAGCGCATTCACCATAGATGATTTTACCATTTTGCCCTACTATGTAATCTATAAATAGAGCCTGAGCTCGTGCATTGTAACTACGCTATCTCTTACTTTCAAATACAACAGCTAGTTTTCTCTTGAGCTCCGGTTTTCCAATTGTTTACTTTGCTTTCTCCGATCATCTACACTAGGTATAATCACGCTTATTACTCTTTAGATTAGGTGTTGGTTTATAGTTTCACCACAATTGCAGCAATGTCTTCTTTTATAAAGAAGAAGGAACAATTGAATATAACAGAAAATCCGAATTGATATACTATATGATTATATAAATCCCCACTTCTAGCTTTCGTGCTCCCTATTTCATTTGTCGGAATACATAACTAGCACGGTATTTGAAGAAGCCCATTTGAGCTAAGTATTAAAACTCAAGACATCAAACTGCATATCCATATTTGTATTAGCACATCAAAAATTATCAAAATGCACATTCAACAAGCAAAATCCAGTAACTCTAGTCTAAGCCAACAAAATCCATCAAAATCGCCAAATCATCCACAAATTTACCAACAGCATCATAATTATCACTCCACATTCAGAGAAACAAACAAATAAAAACAATTCACTTACTATCGGAATTCAAAAAACAACCATGTTCAATTACAAACAAAACACACACAAAAACTTCAAATTCAATCGCTTCAAATCACTTCGGCCACACACACACCCAAAACTAACAAAAAGTTATTTGCATTGCACCAACAAAACTTACTATTCAGTAACATCTTCCAACACCATATTAACATAGACATCGAAGCCGCGGAGGGTACCCACCAGCTCCTTGTCGCCCTTCATTATCACCCATATTTTCGACCCGATGCATCGGTCAATCAACTCTGAAGCGCAAGGAACAAAAAGTTAAAACCCAGAAAAATGCTTCAACAACACAAGAATTCACGAATATTATTGAAAAATATGTTCATCCAAATCAAGGGATAAATTGAACCCATATGGAAACGGACCTAATGGGAGGAGCTGCGATGGATTGTTAGACGACATGAACGAATACTTGGAAAATTTTACGAGGGTTTTTTTTAAACTAAGAAGTAAGTATATAAGAAACAATGAGGGTTTTTCAATTTGAGGTTTTGGTCCAAAAAGAGAGTGGAGAATGTCAAGAAAATTGACGAAGAAATTATGGTGAACACAAAAGATTTACGTAGTTCGGGCTAGTGGCACCGTCTGTGGGAATCTTGATCCACAACCGACGCAGAAATGTCGATGCAACGAATTGAGACCGAGAAGTTTACGGGAAAGAATGATTTTGGGTTATGGCGCATCAAGATGCGCGCATTGTTGACCCAGCAAGGTTTGGCGGCGGCCCTGAAAGGGGATGATGAATCTTCATCATCGGCTGCGAGGGATACTGCAGCAGCTGCGGAGGCAGAGTTCAAGAAAGCATAAATGCGTGAGAGAGCCCATAGTCTCATCATCCTATGCCTTGGTGATAAGGTCTTGAGGGAGGTGGCCAGGGAGAAATCTGCAGCGGCGGTATGGGCAAAGTTGGAAGCGATTTACATGACGAAATCGCTTGCAAATCGATTGTTCTTGAAGCAAAGGCTGTATTCCTATAGAATCTTGGATGGAAAACCGATTGATGACCAACTGGAGGCATTCAATAAGATCATTGATGGTCTTGAGAATGTTGATGTTTGAATAGGATATGAGGATCCAGCAATTATCCTACTCAATGCTCTCCCGAGTTCATATGATCAACTCAAGGATGCTATGTTGTATGGGAGAGAAAGTGACATCACTGTGGAGGAAGTTCAGTCTGCTCTGAAATCCAAGGAATTGCAGAAGGCATCATCAATACCATCTCACAAGAAAGAGGCTGTTGGTGAGGGTTTGACTGTAAAGCAGAAAGATGATAAGTCCAAGAAATCCAAGAAGGAATTTAAGAAGGGTAAACAGGATAAGGGAAACAAGAACTCTGATGATAATGTTCAAACTTGCTATCACTGCAAGAAACCGGGCCATTGGAAGAGGGACTGCCATATTCGGAAGAAGAGCCAAAAGCAGTCCAACACTACCAAAAAGCAGGAGCCCAAGGAGTAGGAGCAATGTGATACTACAGAGGCCTTGAATGTGATGCAAGGTGACTTGGATGATCAATGGATACTGGATTCAGGGTGTTCTTTCCACATGTGTCCAGTTAGAAGTTGGTTTACTGACTTACAATTTCAATCGGAAGGGACAGTGGTTCTTGGGAACAACCAGACCTGTGAAATCAAAGGGAAAGGGAGTATAAAGTTCAGACTGCATGATGGCACCATCAGAACTTTGATGGAAGTTAGGTACACCCCTAGTTTGAAAAGGAATATGATATCCCTTGGATCTCTTGAAACGAAGGGGTATGAATGGAGATCTGTAAAGGGTGGGGTTGTTGTCACCAAAGACAACAAGATTATCTTGAAGGGGATGAGGAGAAATGGTTTGTATTACCTTGAAGCCACAGCCATCACAGGGTAGTCTGACTCCATGAAGAAGGATGAATCAATCTCATGGCATAAAAGATTGGCTCATGTTGGAGAGAAGGGGCTAAACCAGTTGCTGAAGCAGAACAAGATCAACAATCCTATTCCATTCAAGGTGGACATGTGTGAGAAACTACAGAGCTTTCCTCAATGCCAAAATCATGTACCAAGCCTTTGAGCCACACAACTTCCTTGACAGCTTCTGTTGCAGCCATGTACTCTGCTTCAGTGGTTGATAGTGCAACTACAGATTGTAGTGAGGATTTCCAACTAACTGCTGATCCAAAGAGTGTAAAGATATAACCTGACTGAGATCTCCTATTGTCTAAGTTAGCAGCATAGTCAGTATATCCCATCAGAAAAGGTTTGTTGATGGGATATACTGACTATGCTGCTAACTTAGACAATAGGAGATCTCAGTCAGGTTATATCTTTACACTCTTTGGATCAGCAGTTAGTTGGAAATCCTCACTACAATCTGTAGTTGCACTATCAACCACTGAAGCAGAGTACATGGCTACAACAGAAGCTGTCAAGGAAGCTGTGTGGCTCAAAGGCTTGGTGCATGATTTTGGCATTGAGGAAAGCTCTGTAGTTTTGAAATGCATTCTGACATCTATGTGCTTAGATCTCTCATGAAAGGTTTGATGCTTCATAAGATACAAAGCACTCTGACTTTCACATTTGAAAACCTTTGGATGCAGAGCATACATACATGTCAGACAAGAGAAGCTTGAACCAAGGGCCTTGAAATGTGTGATGTTAGGGTACCCCAAGGGTGTGAAAGGGTATAAGTTGTGGTGCACTGAACCTGGATTGGGGAGAGTGTACATCAGCAGAGATGTGGTCTTTGATGAAGATCTCATGCTTTACAAAGTAGGATCTGATTCAGAGAAGGAAAAGGAAGATGGTCTGATTATGTTGGATGAATTACTTCATAGGAACTCTGCAGATTATGAATCAGGTGGAGCAACTGAAGTCTCTCAACAAGTTGCAGATGGTTCAGAGGTTGGGAGCAGCTCTGATAATCTGAGTTCATATCAACTAGCAAGGGACCGAGCAAGGAAGCAAGTCAAGCCACCTCACAGATACAACCAAGCTGAGATGGTGTACTTTGCTCTGAGCATAGCAGAAGAGCTGGAATATCAGGAGCCTAAATTCTATGCAGAGGCCATGAAGGGACCAGAAAGAGAGCAATGGCTTTTAGCTATGAAAGAGGAGATGAATTCTCTTGAAAGGAATGGTACCTGGATACTAGTGTCAAAGCCACTGAACAAGAAATTAGTAAGCTGCAAATGGATCTTCAAGAAGAAGATTGAGGTCATTGGGAAGGAGCAGACTAGGTACAAAGCAAGATTGATGGCAAGAGGTTTCACTCAAAAAGAGGGAATTGATTACAATGAAGTTTTCTCACCTGTGGTTAAGCATACTTCCATCAGAGTTATGTTGTCGGTTGTTGCACAATTTGACATGGAGCTTGAGCAGATGGATGTTAAAACTGCCTTTCTACATGGAGAATTGGAAGAGCAGTGCATCTTAAGCAAAAGCAAGAGACTCCCATTTGAAACAGGTAAACATACATCTAAAACTCATCTGGATTATGTTTACTCTGATTTGTGGGGACCAACACAAACTGAAAGTCTTCGAAAAGGGAGATATTACATGCCTATAATGGATGATTACTCGAGGAAGTTGTGGATTTTCATCTTGAAGGATAAAACTGAAGTACTAGAGAAATTCAAGGTGTGGTGTAATGAGGTGGAGACTGAAAAGGCAACCAAGGTGAAGTACTTGAGGACTGATAATGGTTTGGAATTTGTGTCCAAGGAGTTCAATGATTTCTGCTCTGAAAATGGAATCCAAAGACACAAGATAGTCTCAGGAACTCGTTTCTCTGACTGAGTCCATTCCTCTGATGTAGATGGTTCCTCTGACCCGAACGATTCCTCTATTCAGGTTGATTCCTCTGCTCTGCATATATTAAGAAGTAACCCTCTGCGCGGAGCATGGATGATCCGGTGGATGCATCCAACTTTCGCGGCTTACGATTAAGAAGTAACCCTCTGCGCGGAGCATGGATGATCCGGGGGATGCATTCCTCTGGCTGAGTCCATTCCTCTGATGTAGATGGTTCCTCTGACCCGAACGATTCCTCTATTCAGGTTGATTCCTCTGCTCTGCATATATTAAGAAGTAACCCTCTGCGCGGAGCATGGATGATCCGGTGGATGCATCCAACTTTCGCGGCTTACGATTAAGAAGTAACCCTCTGCGCGGAGCATGGATGATCCGGGGGATGCATTCCTCTGGCTGAGTCCATTCCTCTGATGTAGATGGTTCCTCTGACCCGAACGATTCCTCTATTCAGGTTGATTCCTCTGCTCTGCATATATTACTCCTCATCACCCCCCACACCAGTTCAGTACCCCATCGGGACCCAATAATGGTTATGCATGTATCGATCTCCTTGACAATATATTGCTTAAATAATCTAAAGTTTCAATAAGAGTCATCATTTCGAACACTTATCCGTCCTACTCCAACAATATCCACGACAATCTTTATTTAAAAGAACAAGCAATAATTGCTTTACGCATATATTATTCAACATATAGAATTTGATATCCATATAACATTAAATTAATAAATGATTGAATTTTAAATATAAAAAAAAATTAAATAATATTTATTTAAACAAAATAATGTCTCCCTACACGGGAGCAAAACTAATTTAGGTTCAATATATTCAAATTTCAATTCCGTTAAAAATTCAAAAATAAATTTCAATCACTCTGTTACTTTTCCAACCAAACAAAACTAATTAGACTCAATACATAATTTACACTTTTGCACAAATTTAAATATAAAATGCACAAAATCCACCGATACTGGAAATGGATTTAATCGATAAGATCCAAAAATGTATAGACCCAAGTGGTAAAACAGAGGTTCAATAACACATTATTGGAACAGTTGATTTCTTATCCTGTTGTCATCACTTTGCCTATAGGAAGCTTATTGTTCCCATCATTTTGCTTCCACCAAAATCATCACAGCCCTAATTTTGGGTTTTAATTATCAAATAACAAAAATAAGGCCACTAATTGTCGCCATAGAGCCACTTCTCAGCATTGCTAGTGTAATTCACCAACTCCTCAGGTTTAAACCATAGGTTGATTTCATCCTTGGCTGTCTCAGGGCCATCACTACCATGAATTATATTCCTTGAAGAAAACAAAAAAAGTAGTTCAAAATCAGGACAAGACAAAATGAGCAAGTTCTTGGAGATTATGTCGTCTTGCCAGTATGCATACCTCCCAACCACAACGGCAAGATCTCCTCTGATGGTTCCGGGTTCTGATTTCTGAGGGTCTGTGGCGCCAATGAGTTTACGTCCATACTTGATCACCCCCTCGCCTTCCCAGACCTAAAGGAGCACGGAGATATATACTACAAGTTAGGTAAACTCTTAAAACTTTCTTGCGAATAAATCATATGGGAGCTGAGCTCTTCTAACCATGGCAATGACTGGTCCAGAGCTGAGGAAATCGCACAACCCATTGAAGAAAGGTCTTTCGCTGAGGTCATGATAATGCTTCTTGGCGAAATCCTTTGACGGAACCACTATCTTGATGGCCACAAGCTTAAAACCTTTTCGTTCAAACCGGGAAACAATTTCTGAGATCTGAATTCAACAGAGAGTTTGTCAAAATGTCTGGAGAGTGTAGCAGGCCCAGACAATCACCCTATATAAAGTAATGGTGGGGATAGGGAATGGGGTTGGGGTCTATAGATAGATGTGTTCTTTTGTTTCTTCAATTCAAATGTCAAGTGAACTCAGGAAAAAATATATTTAACTTCACTTACCACGCCTCTGAACCAGATTTAGACGAAAGAATCTTAAACAGAGAAAGTGCGAGAGTGGACACCACTTACCAGTCCTCTTTGCACTCCATCTGGCTTGATGGCAATAAAAGTTCGCTCCATCTTAGGGAGAAGCAAGCAGAAGAAACAGAATGCCAGTCAGACAGAGTTGAACATAAAATATTTCCATGAAACAAGTGCGATAAGACAAGGAAATATGAGAATACATACCGCAGCAGCATGCGCCTCCTGGTCTTGTAGCATGACAGCTGTAGCATTAAAAAAAAATGAAAACAAAGATAAATGAATATGGCCCTTAAAAATGTTTTGATTTACATCTTGAAAAAAATTAGCAGGAACTCAAATGTGGGTGATGCAAAAACTGACACGGTCTATGGATAAATACTGCATTATGCACAAGTCATGACTTTGATAAGGACCAAGCATCTCCGATTTTACAGGGGGTGAAACGATGTCACTATGGGGAGCAGATGAACAAAAACCAGAAATTTCTTGTAGTTTGTAAAAGAAATATCTTGTCAGTTGAGTATACAAAAAACACCCACAATTCTAACCATCGTAGTAGAGCAACTTTGCCCTCTACTACTAGCTAGAAGTGATAGCTGCTCGATTTGAACATTGCATTACATTATTTAAGCATTGATTCCCTAGTCAGTAATTGAACATGCATAAGTGGGTAGATGACAGACTGTTAATTCACTAATTGAAAAGGTATGGCTTGAACTCTGCACCACGATTAAATGGCATACGCACTTAGAGGGAGTAAGAAACCCACCACAGCAACCATAACAAGCTAATATCATCTACATTTCGATCAAAATATACCATATACACACCAACACACGATAAGAATTATTTGAAAACATTTTTGCGAAAAAGGGGCATTCCCCAGACCTGCCGCTGGAAGGGCAAGGGCACCCGTAATCCAACCCCTATACGCATTTCCTGACTCGGATGCACCGAATGAAGCGAGAGATGATGCTCTTCCTCGGCTTGATACTACTGCCGCTGCAGCTGCAGCTCTCCCTCCTGAAATACAAAATTTCCTTAGTTTCTCAGAAGCAAACAAGCATTTATATATATATATGTGTGTGTGTGTGTGTGTGTGTGTGTGTGTTCAGCGGGAAGCGCGATAAACAAACTGCACGAGACTGTACTAGAAATTGGAAAAAGGAATGGATTAAAATGCATTTAAGCAGAGGTAGTGGTGCAGATCAATCAGTGCACATCATATTATCACGAACAAGAACATCCACAAATGGCAAACTTTTCCACATTCACCATATGATTTTCCACTAGAAAAAACAGAGTTACTTTCTTCACGAATTTCATTCAAACAATCAATCTACTTTTGACATAGCACCAGCCGACACCTCAACAATCAGTCAAACACATGATTAACAAACGCACACGATTCGTTTAAATCTCAGACCTCTAGTTATGTCAAATCAACATCAACGATTATCTGATCACAACCGATTTAAAGCTGAACGTCACAATTTCATAAATTTCACTGATAAAATAGCAGGAAAAAAAACTGCAATTTACCCGAAAATGAACGAGAGGACTGCTTCGAAGCAGCGGAGACGAAAGATCTCGCAGATCTGAGAATCTGAGACCTCATTTCCAGAAAATGTCGATCTAAATTTGGAGCAGAGAGAAACTCGAAGTGGTGGTTGCGGCAAGCGAGAGAGTGCGGAAAGGAAGTTCAAAGAAGAGTGATAGCTTCCGTTTTTATGTGGCTTTCTGTGACTAACACCGTGTTTGGTAACACCGTTGAAACCAAGATAAACTTCCCACATTTATTTGGCTTAGTATATTTTTCATTTTTGTACATTAATTAATTTCTCTTTATGGTTAGGGTTTTAGGTTTTGCGTTTATCACGTTTAGGGATAAATTTTGTTGCGTTTATAGCTCTCAAATCAACTCAAAAGAAAAATAAAATAAAAAAATGTTGCTTTTATAGTTTTTTTTTTTTTGTTCATGATACTTTTCAATCAAAATGATGAGAAAAATTCGAACACATACAATACAAGCATTTTTATTTAAATACTCAATAGCTCAGCAACAAAATTTAACTAGTAGAAAGTAGAAAGTTTTTCGGCAAAACCACCATATCAAATGGCTATTTAGTAAAGACAAAAATTAATAGCTATCAAAGTGACGATGCTTATAAATACTAAAAATTGTAATTATTTTGAATCAAAGTGATAATTATGATGAAATTGCGATTTTATATATATATAACTGAGAACCCTTGAAAGCACATAAACACATACCTCAAAGTGATAATTATGAATAAAAATGACGGTGTTATTAATGTTCATGTTAAGTGAGAGCACACTTGAGAAAAGTCATTATAGAAAATTAGTATATAAGTCAAAATAGTCGAATATTTCTATTAGAAATTCATTCCTCCTGCAAAACACACATTTAACCAATAAATGATGACAAAATAAAGGTAAATCGAGACATATCGTTCTTTTTTCTTTTTCTTGTGAGAGCAAAATGGAGTTATTGTTGAGAAATGAGAACGCATAGAAGAGTTGTACTTGATGCAAACATAATTGGACCCGGTATTAGCTGCTGCAGTTTCACGCCTTTCAAGGAATTGTTTAAAGTTAGTGAAGATTTCGTCGGTTGGGTAAAAGGCTTAAAAATCAGAAGAAGATGAAAAGGAGGCCTATCCAAATTGTTGGGCCGACCCAAATCTTATTCCCTCCGAAAAAGTGCAGTATCAATATTCAATATATAATACGATTAAGGATTCCTGCGCTCTCCTTAATCCGGGGTCCTACATGACATGCTTAAGAATTCAAGGTTTAAAATTCATGCAATTCTAGAGCTTCTGACTTAATATCATTAATCTTACGTGGCAAATTAATTCCACGTAATTTCTTTTAAGTTTATTCATATTTTACATTTAATATCGTTAATCTCAAATACCATGATCAGTCGCCATCTCCATTCCATCCCAAACCTCAAAAACCATGACCAGTTGCCTCCACCACAATCCCCTGAAACTCTCACCGCCACCACCGCCTTCGCCGCGCCGGCCACTATCGAAATATGGCACCTCTTTCCCTCCACCGTGATTTCCCCGCCAGCCATCTGATCTGCCACCTTCCCAAAATTTGGGGAAAACCAGAACTCTGCAACTCTCACCGCCACTGCCGCCTTCGCCGCGCCGGCCACCGCCTTCGCCGTCGCCGCCATCTTCCACCTCCATTTTCCCATTCCCCGCGATTCCGCGATCTGCCACCTCCTTTCGAATCGACTCGCCAATAATCTGAAAATCATCAAAACCCGTTCGTTCTGCCTCCCGCCGCGATTCGCTTCGCCACGCCGGCCACCGCCGAGGTCGACACAGTCCGCCGCCTCGCCATGGTAAGTATTCAATTAGGAAAGATTATATTTGACTATGATTAGTGCTCAATTATGGAATAATGAAATTTTGGAAAGATTTACCAATCGATCAATAATCTGTCAATTTTTAGGGTTTAGATTTAACAATGGAAAATTATTATGTTAGGAAAGATTACATTTCACTATGATAAGTACTAAATTTTAGAAATATGAAAATTTGGAAAGATTTACCTATCGAGCAAATTCTTAGGGTTTAGGTTTAACAATGGAAACTTTATAACTTACATTTTAGCTATAAATTCATTAGTTTGAATGAGAAGTTTATTGCCGCATTGAGTTTTACAGCAGCACATTCTACTGTCTTCTTGCTTATTGCTCCTTTTGCTTATTTCTCAAGGTATACATTATATCAATTTTATTTTATTACTATTTTTTTAACTCAATTATCAGAATATATGTATGATGAACAATTTGGCAAATTAAACTGCATTAGATATTTAAATTTCGATTTGTAATTTTGAGCTATAAATTCTGGCGCGACTATAGGCCGTCCTTGAGCCCGGAAACCGTCCTTGAGCTCCAAAACTCGGTGAGGGCCGTCGCTCAAACTTGCCTCCCCTTCCTGAAGACTCGCCACTGTCCATGTGCCGTCGTCAGAGACTCCTCTGCCTCGACGAACAAGGCAGCCACCCCGGGCTCTCACAAGTGAAAGGAGAGTCTCACACAAACAGGTAAACTAATAATTGTTTACTGCCTATGTGCAGTATGTTGGGAACATGCTTAGAAATTGATTGAGTTCCACATGTATTACTTCCGTCTATTGATCATTGCTTCTGGTAGGGGTAGTTTTGAAACCCATGGTATTCTGATCTGGTGTTTTTCGAGATGATGAGGAACTATATGATTGGTTTTGGTTATTGATTCGTTTATTTTGTAATTGAAACTGGTGCTTTCAATTTTGTATCTAATTTTCATATATTGGTGGTGTTTTCAATTTTGTAACTTTAGTGTTATTGTGTCTTTCTATTTGTTAGGCATCTACAAGAAGTTTATTATGCCATATGTTTACATGTGAGTCTATGATTGAACTGGCCAATAGAGTAAACAATAATATCCTGTCTGAAATTGGCGTCGCCCGCCTCCCCTGTCTGAAATCGACTACTAATCTCGCACGTATTGTTTGCTGCTTTCTTTGTGCCACAACTTTCTATTGAATATCTCTACCAGAGCTTCTGCATCTGAAATCTGTTTCATTCTATTGAATTCTTGATTGAGAAAAAAATATTAAATTGGTGGCAGCAGCACAATGACTCGATCTTATTACTGTTTGCTAAATTTAAAATGCTCATTCATCTGGAATTTTAATTTCTATCTCAAAGCTGTTCTTTCCTTGGACTATTAGGATCACATTTTGATATTGGTTGATGTTTTGGTGGGATTGTTGTAAATTTATATAGACGTAAAACAACATTTACTATTGGTGGGATTGTTGTATTGGTTGACATTTATTTTATAGAGTCTATGCATGATTATACATTTTTGGTGGGATTGTTGTATTGGTTGAGGAGTATCAATGCATTTACTATCCTGCTTCGGGTTGTTGCTCTTATGAATTTTTTGTTTCTGTCCCTGTGATCATGTTGGAAAAAATTGTTGCTTTACCTGTAACGTGTGTTTTTTGTTTTGTGATTGTCAAAATATGCCCTTTTTTGCTGCTTTAATTGTTGCCGTATATTGTAGCCGTGCTCCACGGTTGATGAATCAATTCTCCGGATGAAGTTCTATTTAATGCTTCAAGGTTGCGTTGACTCTTAAGAGTTATGATTATCAAACCGTTGGGATGTCCATGTGTTTATGCTCATGAGTTTTATTTTTCTACCATTATAATTAGGGGTAAATTTAGAATTCTATTGGTCCTATAGTGTAAAAGTTCACTTTAGCATATTCAATGTATTATTTATATATGAGTATTGTATAATAAATCATGCATTATTATAACACATAAAATGCTGGAATCTACACTATTCGTGGGATTTTGCATACATACAGATTCGCATCTACTTACACACACACACTTTCCATATATTGCAGATTGCAGTTCTGCAATGGTTAACATAGCATGAGCTGGCCTGGGTCGTTTGGGATGGTCCTGCAGCTTGGAAAAACGATGCTAATAGTTGTTTATATGTCACCAAACAAACTACCTGCATATTTCATATTAGCTTTTGCAGTTCAAAGTTGGCATAAATAGTTTTAATGAGGGAATGTATTGAATAATGGATTCATGATTCATCTAAAAGAAATGAAGCACCTGGGAATGTAAATTCAAATTTAATGAAATAAGTATTTCTGATTTAGTTAACTTTTAATTCATTTTAATGTGTGTTGTGGAGTTAACTGATCACATTCTTTCTCCCCTCTTTTTGTATTTTGTGGTGGAATCTGGCACCGAATATGTACTATCTTTTGTGAGTTTTGAATTTGAGGAATTTTTCTTTATTGTATTCTATAGTTAGTTTTGAATTTGTGGAATTTTTCTTCATTCTATTCTATAGTTTCTAAATAATATTCCACACTATTCGGTGGAGGAATTTATCAATTCAGGTAATTTATTAATCTGGATTTATGCGGTTCTTGGATAAACGGTTATTTGTAGAGTGCACAGGTGTTTCTGATGTCTTCTTCTCTGCAAAGTTGCTAACTCTTGTGTGATTTTTAAATTCGTGTGGAAAGGGCCGGGTTAAGTGGAGCCATACTGTATTTACTCCTCTTATAGTTTGAAATATAATGTAAACTTATTTTTCAATAATAATTTTATTTTTATTTTATTCAAATTAACATCTTCATTTTTTAAATCAAACATTTCATTAAAATTAAAATTTAAATATTACATTTTAGTTACAATAAAATAAGTAGTATTTATAGATAAATTTTGTAATAAAAAAATAAAAAAGAAAAGATACAATTTTAATATGATGAGTGCATAGAACACGTCCTATATTTTCTTTCTTTTAAGTCGGACTCAAAACAAAAGACCAGATGCAATGGGGGAAGGGGTGGAGGGGGTTCGTGTCGGGCGTCAGAGCGTTGCTGTGGAGACTCTTATTCTAATTAAATATGTTAGTTAATATTATCATCTCATAATATATTAATTATTTAAAAACTTATTAATATATCAAAACTTTAAAATTATTACGTTAAAGGAT
Organism: Salvia miltiorrhiza; assembly: GCF_028751815.1. Classification (NCBI taxonomy): domain Eukaryota; kingdom Viridiplantae; phylum Streptophyta; class Magnoliopsida; order Lamiales; family Lamiaceae; genus Salvia; species Salvia miltiorrhiza. The sequence continues at coordinate 15,160,955 of NC_080389.1, forward strand.
ACCCGTCGAATTTCGACGGGTTACCCACTAGTATTGTAAAATTTGATCCCTAAAAGTAGGAAAAAAAAAAGCTGAGATTTCTGGACCATCAATTTCCCTTTATTCGGAATATCTTGAAAAGAGAGAGAAAAAAAAATATAAAGATACTTAATGTTCACCACTTGAGATTCTAGGTTCGAGTCCTTCATTGCTTGAATTTTGAATTTTCTTTATTTACTTATATAATTTATCTAAAAGAAAAGATATTATTAAATTATTGAGAAGGTCCAATTCAAATGATAAATTTGAGGCTTTAATGATTTTATTTTACCCTCCTTTGGTTAAGTGTATGTAATAAATGTATAGTTTTTTATGATATTAAATGTATCTTGTACCTAAAAGAGATTGTGGCATATTATATGTACATGCTAGGAAAGTTAACGTCATTCTACTAACTTTGGGCTACCTACCGTTGGAATTTTCCTTTGATGCAGACTGTTTTATATTTTGATTATAAGGCATAATTTTAACAAAGAACAACTATTGTTCCAGTTTTAACGTAATTGTGGTCGTAATTCAATAATTTCTCAGACTATTAACACTTCTTTTTAAGAGTTGTAAAGCTGGTGCTACCTGCTAAAGCAATTGATGTTCAAATTATAGATATTCGATTCATTTATAAAAAGGAAAAAATTGAAAAGCTAAATTTAAACAAATATGCAGTTTGTATCGAAGAATTTTATGTTTATTCATCATTCCATTCCTGTTTATCCACCACCTTAGTTAATTTCAGTTAAGCATTGCCCTGGATGAATAAAATTACGTAAAATAATAACTAAAACTTCACAAATATTATGAGTCAAAATCTGTTAAATACAGTGCTAAAAAATTCAAGCCTGAAACAGGATATGTACATGATGAAAACGTTTATTGTCTCTGATCCATGATAGAATAGGCTACATACAAAGTGGTAACAAGAATCATTTTGTGATGCTTTATAGAATTTTAAGAATCTGGACATATATATGCACAGGCGATCCATATAAGATAAACCAAATCACACCTTTGGTTCGTTCAGATCGTCAGGATCGAGTGCCAACTTGCAATCAATCTGCAGTGCTTCCAACCATGAATCAACCTGAAGATCGAGCGCATAGGGACATGTAGATAAGGGCATGCACCAGAAAAGTGATATTAGTAGAGAGCAAATGAATTATACTTCTGCTAATTCTTGTTCAAACCACAGCCAATGTATGGGATATTCAATTGACCTCTCTTACGTTACATCTTTCTGTGATCATAGAATACTAGTCATTTTATAGTAGTAACCTTTAATTTTATACCTGATTTATTTTCTTTCATATTGTTGATGAGCTTTCATGATGCTTTCAAAATACTTTAACCAAAAAAAACCGTTTGGATAGGTAATCATGTAGGAAAACTTGACATACTTGTATCTTGGATTTGCTTGAGCATTCATATCGCAGCCCATGGCGTGTTAAGATATAAAAGCAATATCGAGATGCTTCATCTTCTAGTGTTAAGCAAGGAAGACGACCGACTTCAACAACATCAGATAGGATAGTGGAGTCCTGCGGACTTAAATCTGCAGAATAAATACAACAAAAATAAAATATAAAAACTTGAACTGTTGAAAGCCAAGGGTATTAAAAACATAGGACGGATGTTGTGTACAACAGTACAAGAGATGCATTGTGCCAATGTCAAAAAGAAATTTTATTTAAATAAAACGCAAATCAGAGAAGAACAAAGTGAATAGCTCAAGGAAATCTAAAACAGCGAATTTAATGCAGGAAAAAGAAAGTTATAGCATCATTATTAACTAGGAAAAGATAGTTGGATCAAGGCAGAAATATAATTTGTTTATCTACATCATGAGGATGAAGGTTGTTTTGAGGCTATCACAGTAATGGAAGTATGTCAAGGACTCACGAGTCGCCATGAAAGTGAAGCACCACATACACCATAAGATGAGATAGTATGCTCATGCAATTAAAATCCATTGTAAATATATATCACTAGTTATTTAGTTTGATAAAAGAAATTTTAATTAGCAAAGCTTCTCTGGCCAAACCTTGTTCAGTAACTGGATTATAAGATTCCCAGTTATAAGTAAACAAGCTAATAGCATAAACTAAAGATAAACTCCCTCCGTCCCATTGATTACGTCTCAATTTCCTTTTTGGGTTGTCCCATTTATAATGTCTAACTCCACAAAAGGAAATAATGTATCACCATTTTATTGCCTAAACAACCATTCCTTAATTTGTGTGCCCCAATTTTTTGAGACGTTATTAATGGGACGGAAGGAGTACTAAATATCAATTAATCCAATAAGAGAACCTATGTTTTAGATCAACTACCTGTGGCTTTCATATACAAATAGATGCATGATCCATGAAGGACAATGAAGCGTGGAAGCCAATCATCAACTTCAGTATCATCTATGGGAGGTTGTTCTCCAGGTAATGCTGCCCATCTCTACAAATAAGAACAGAACACATAAGCAGACAAAATAGAAATGGTCGGGAAAACAAGAAAATGTTGACATGAGATAGATCAACTTACCATCCGCAAGTACAGATAGCCTGACAGACGCGCAGATCTCAGAATTTCATCTATATGCTCTAGCCTGTATACATAAGAAACAATCTAAAACTTGAATGGTGGACTTTTCAGATTGTAAAGAGAGGTCGACTAAAATGATCCTAAAGAAAACCAAGCAGTGAGTGCTGAGAAAGAATCATTCAATCTGAAAAAGCACACGCATCTGAAGCTTTCAAAGAATCACGGAAAATGTAGATTCAATTATTACATTGAGGGGGAGTTTACTTTTAGTTATTGATAATATACACGATTGAGTATTTTTATCCTCATTAACCCTTTGAATGGGATATGAATCAAGCAAAATTAGCTCAAATGATAGAAAATTAACAAGGACCTTGGGATATCTCAAAGTGTCAATCCATCTTAGTAAACAATGGATTAGCTTATATTATTTTTTAATCTATGTAGGCTAATACTCAAGAGTAAATGCCTCTGGACTGACAACCATCTTCAGATGCCAACCCTGGAGGTAAATGCATACAGATACTCCCACACGCATATGTGCATATTACATAAGTGTGTCCATGTAACTCCTAACCTACGAGGGGTCTATTGGGGAGTAATAACTAATAAGTTTAGGTGATGTTTGATCAATAGTGAAACTCAGTCTGGAAAAATGAGCTTACATCACAAGAAGGCAAGACAGAAGATATAATAAAACAATGAAGAAAGTAGAAGACGGGGAGCAGATTAGTGGGTAAGTAGGCAAGTTAAAATGCAGAATGAAGCTTGCTTACTGAGCTTTAAAGTGAGATTCTCTTTCTTCTAAAGAAGCTATTTCTGAACGAAGAGATTCCACCTCCACAGCACTTAATACAACCTGCTAACCGCAATGTTTGAGTTGTCGGAAAACAGAAACTGAAAACTGAATTTCCAACCAAGTAGTATTTGGGTTACTTTTACCTTTTCCTCACCATTTGCGCCTAATTTCCAAGACAAGCGTCCCCTTAAATTAAACAAGTTCAGCATCGATCTGGCACTTTTTAATCTTCTACGAGCTGATGTGAGACTCTGAGATCTAAGCTAAAGCAAACAAATACTAGCAATCAATTTTAAGTCACATAAGTCCAATTTCTTTATTATTGTTCTGCAAAGAAAAAGCACCTCAACTCTGTGGCAGATGGTGATGCTTGGCTTGGAGTTGGAGGAGAGCCTGAACAAGAAGTTGATGCTGCAAAATAATCAGGGAAGACTTGAATTCCTCGAGGACCATCACCCATGAAGATCACTTTCCCTAGTAAGCCTTATATCATTCAGCTGGCAGAAAATAAATTTATGAGAAATCCTACAACATCAATGGCTTACTGCCCCCATCACATTCCCCAGTTCCCCATAGATAATTACTCTTCAATGCTTGAATAAATCACAAACATCCGTATTGTACAGATTAACAACCGCTGAAATCTAAATGTTGCACAGAACGCTTGTCTTCATATTCGACAAAACGTGCTTAGTTATAAGCACTTGTGTCAATACTCATAAAAGTGTCAGCTAAACTTGTCACGCTCCGTTAATAATTCAAATTAACTTTAACGAAAAGAATATCTTACAGGAGCACCTTAATATAGTCATAATCCAAGAGGAAACTACATATCCAAAATACTTCCCTATTTTTGCAGAAATTACTAACATAATTTCAAAAATAGTCAATTAACCTATCCCTCCAGTTATTCCCAGAAAAATCCCCTCTCACAAGCCCAGGGTTGACTAGGAAAATACATAAACCCTGGAAAAAGAAAGGAATGAACCTACAATTGATTAACCAACAGAAACAGACGAAATTAAGCATGATCTCGACAAAAACATCACGAATACTAGATAAGAGCTATCTAAAAATCATAATCATAATCATAAACGTCAATACCGACAGTAAATTAAGAAAAGCGCATATAAACTAATTCTGCTCTGCATCAAAATTGACTTAAAATCAAGCTAAAAGAGCTCCCAAAAAAGAGACAATTGCAACTACAAACGAAATATTACAAGGAAAAAAAAGAAGAAAACCTTTGTTGGCAAGATTAGTAGACTGCATAGACCAAAATGAAGAAGAAAATGTGAAGGTAAAGTTGCTTCTCTTGTTTGTGGAAAGCTGTTGACAATGATTATCGATGATGTGGCTGGTGGGTTTGTGGGGATGACATTTTTACCCCTTATTTTATTCAGCCGTCGCCTCTTGCCTAGCTGGCATATTCGGTAAGATTATAAAATGACTGTGTTGTCTATCTGGACCAATGGCAGACTACCAAATTTCTTGCTATGCCGCGTTTGGTTGATCGGAATCAAGATCCGAGTAACCAGAGCATCCGTAGTGGGACTCGGAGAGCGGGTGCGCGCCCGCACCCGGCTCGCGCGAGCCCCACCTCAGTGGCGCTAGGGGTGTAATCGAACCGAATAGTGGTGTGCTCAAGTTTAATTTGTTAAGTATCGAATCGAATCCCGAACTTTACTTACCGAATACTTTGAGGCTCACGAGCCTAATCGAGTCTATACGAACTTTCTAAATTTATATTTATATTCAAAATATTGATTATTTTATTTTAAAAATAAATTATTTTATTTAAAATAATAAATATATTAATTATTTTCTTATAACAAATAAAATTAATTAGATATTTAATACAATTATTAATTTTAGTGGATAAATATAAGTTATGTCTACTAATAATTTATATTTTTCAAGCTGAATCACTTGACGAACATGTTCACGAGCTAACGAGTTGAATACTACTAAGCTCAAGTTTGGTTTGTTTATTTTACGAGCTTCTCTAAACGAACTTGAACGAGCTTTTCTCGAGCCGAGCTCCGAATAGTTCGCGAGTGGCTTGATTTGTTTACAGCCCTAAGTGACGCGCTTCAGGATTTCAATTGTGCACCGAGCTCAAGAAGAGAGATGATTGGGTGTGTGCAATGCAATGGTTCTTTTTTTTGTCGAGCATATATGGACATGATTTGGTCTCATCGAGCCATAAATCGTAGAAATTATTTTTTCTAAAATATTGTACTCTCTCAATCCCAAACGAAATGTCCTATTTCTTTTCGGCACGGAGATTAAAAAATGTGTATAAAGTAGATAAAGTGGGTTGGCGGAAATTATTTAAATATTAAGTATAGAGAGAGTGTGTATTGCCAAAAAAGAAAACATGACATTTTGTTTGGGACAGCCCAAAAAGGAAAACAAGACATTTCGTTTGGGACGGAGAGAGTAATATTTTTTTAAATAATGTAATTTTAATTTTAATTTTAATTAAATTTATGTTGTTAAATTTACTATTAGAATTAATTGAAGAATACATTAAAATAAATAAAAGATATAAAATAAAATTTAAGAGCCCGGATGGAGAGAGCTAGGGCTGGTAATCGGTCCGGTTCGGTTATAACCGAACCGGTTTACCGGTTAACCGGAACCGATTAAAAGCCAAAATGATAACCGAAAACCGAACCGGTTTTCAGACCGGTTAACCGATTAACCGGCCAACTCCAAATCCTACAAGCTATCTGCAAGCTATCTGATAAAACTACAGCCCACAATCGTGAAAGAACAAGGAAGATAATCACAAACACAGGGATGATAATAACACACAAACACCCACCTTAATCCTGCAAGCTTGTCACAGCCCGCCCTAACTAGGGATAGTTAGGCCGAGTGATCCGCGACTAGGGATGGGGTTAAAGAAGAAGGGGAAGAAAAGGGGCGTCATTTATAGCCGTAAAACTTACTCATCTTAATAAAACTCGTCATTTTTATTCATTAATACTCAATTGAAAACAGTCTATGAAAGACAGCATAAAACTTAATTAATATCATTAATCAAGTTATACATCATATGAAACCATTATCTTAAGACTCAAAGTATGACATAACATACTATAACATCAACAACATTTTGCAGCGGAAAGTAGCTAGACATATGTATGAAGACATATTCTAGACAGGTTAAATATTTATTAACAACCCTGGAGACTCCGCTCATTGCAGCACCATCATCACATCAGCTCAACCTGCACATTTAGAAAACATATGCAGGGCTGAGTACAAAAGCACTCAGTGGGCACGTATGCCTAGGTATAAAATACATGCTTAAAGACTGTAAACTGTCATGCCATCATAAATAGTACAGCAAGGGGGTTTTTCGCTAAAAAGGCCCAAGCTTACTAAATTCATTTGTGATTCTTAAGGTTCGTCTGCAGACTAAGTTCTCTTGTAATCTATCATATCTGGAGCTGTGTGCCGGAGAGGTGGCCACCTCTCACGGACACTTGACCGGCCAACCCGCTAGATGACTCACGGTCACTGGTGTACACTAGTCCTGGCAGGATAGCTATCAACTGCTCAGGACCCGAATTCGATTGCATCATTGGCAAAGCCAAAGCAGATAGATATCATACTAAAATTGAAACATTTTATGGCAAGACAATACTTGAAATAACTTTAACTCAAAGATTTTATCATGAAATAACTTGCTTGAACGTAACATTTAAACTCATTTGATATATATGAAAGTAATGCCCACCTGATAGCAAAGAATCCTTGACTAGCTCGTACTCTTGTGCTTGACCTTTAATCCGAGAATATAAAGTAAGAATTTAACTCACGGAAAATTCTCAAATAATGAGAATGCATAATTTAACTATGCATGACTCATATTCCGATAATTATTATTCTGAGATAATAATCTGGAAGATTCTATTATAAATCTTAATTGTCGGATTAAATAAAATTAACTAATTGAGGATCGTCTCATGAGGGTGGATAAATAATTAATCCGCTCATCTTAGAGTATTCTAACTCACTTACTAATTAATAGCCTCATTCTAAATTAATCAATAATTAGAATTAGCTCAATTTAATTAATAGATTAATCTAGGCTATCCTTAAATTGGGCCTGATTTTAAGCCAAAAAAAATAATGGCAGTCCAAATAAAAATTAACTCTAGCCCAAACTAATTAAATACAGCCCATTATCAATTTAGATATGCAGCCCACATAATTAAAATGAAGGCCCAAATTTTCGGCCCAAAGAGATAAAAATCAGATGGCCCAACTCTTTCTTCTTCTTTAACAATCATCCTCTCTCTCTCTATCTCTCTCTCTCTTTATCGTTCAACAGCTCATTCCCGTAAGGTCTTCTGCCGCTTCTGGCTCCGGCCGTCGCCGCGCCTGAGTCCGGCGCTCTGCTCTCTCTCTTGTCTGCCTTCGATTTCCTCATGAAACCGAGCTTGCATCTCCCTCTCCTCTTTCGATTTCGGAGGCTCAGCCCCCTCTCTAGAGGTTCCGGCGGCGTCGCTGCTGTTGAAGGCCGGCGGAGCTGTATGGCCATCCTTCCATTTCTCCTCCCAATTTCCGCCCTCAATCGACTGAAAAGGAAAGAAAAGAAAGTCCTAATTTTCCTCCTGAATCGAAATCGCCGCCGTCTGAATCCGGAAGCCGGAGAACGGCCGGCATCTTCTCCCGCGATGCCGCATCTGTTCCTAAATCCGGCGATGTTTGTCGCCTCATGGCTCTGCTTTCTCTTTTCTCCACCCAAGGCAGACGTACACATGTTCAATCTAGATTTGGAATCGGAGCCCTAACTCCTGCCTGACGAATCGACGTGGTAACCTCCGCTGCCGCTCTGTGAACTGGCGAGAGCCTCACCGTCGTCGTCGCCGGGTTCTCCCCTGATCTCGCCCGACGAGCAGTAGAGCTCTGCCTCCGCCAATGCTCCTCGGTTCGGCGAAACAGGGCAGCCTCCCCTCCTTAATGAAAGCTAAGTTCATTCTTAATACTCTATTGTGAACGAAACTCAAAGTTTGTTGTAACCCAGTTCATAATTCTATTGAGCTCTAGCATTTCTATAATTTGATTATGCAGTGGTTAAAACTAGCCATAGTAGTTTGTTTATCAAGCTTAAGTGTAGAGCATGTATGATGGGAAAGTAGTATATGGAGCTCAATGAATACCTTGAATGCTTTGCGAATGTTTGGTGCATGGTTGGCCTTCTGTTGTTGCTGTTGAATTCATTGGGGAAGAAGCTGAAAAGAATTGTGGGTTCATCTTAATAAATGCAGGTTGATTAAGAATGGAATGGGGAGTTAAAGCCAAAGCTTACCCTCCCTTGAAGTCTGGTAGCAGCAGCAAATTCTTCTGCTCTCTCTTTCTTTCTTCAAATTCTTGTGCACTAAGGAAATTTGAAGGGATTGTTGGGTGTAGTATAAAGGGGTAGATAGGCTGTCATAGGGTGGCTGATAGAGGGTGGTTGAAAGACCCCTTACTGCTCCAGCCGCAAGCGCCGCAAGCTACAGGGGAAAGGATGGGACATGAGTGTTATCAGAACTACTGTTGTTGCAGCTATTTTATTCTATGTGTACACACACACCTTTCTCTTTCCCTTCCCCTTTTTCTTTTCTTTATTGCTGCGTGTACTAACTATATGGTAGGAGTAAAGTGAAGAAAATCCTTCAGTCTTCGGTAAATCTATATCTTGTGTATCTGTAATACTAATCTCGAGTTTTGCTAATAAAATTGCATGTTTGCAATCAAACATTGATTATTCCCATTAATCACGTATCTTGAATATCGATCTCTGGTCTTGCTAATATCATGCGTTTCATTTAAAATAAATCTGAAAAAAAATGTAGATGTAATTTGCTTCCGAAGATAAAAAAAAATCCGCGACTCAAGTAATAATAATAATAATAGAAAAATAATTCTATTGTGATTAATAAATAACATGACTTAGCTAAGTCAGTTATGAATCTGAATTGAATAATTATTGGTTTACTCAATAATTCTCATCGCGGTTTTACTCACGCGAAGCTAACTGGCTTAGTAATAAAATAATAACCTGCTTCAATTAGAATATAATCCAGTGTCATAAGCTGAATTTAAATCATAAATAATTACTGGACTTGATTTACTGAAAGATGAAATAATAATTATCGTATTACTGGATTTAAATATAATAAAAGAGCGAGCTACTACATACTACCCCTCTTAACAAAAATTTCGTCCCGAAATTTGCATATCTCTGCTAAATGTTTCGGGTACTTCTCTCACATCTTATCCTCAAGCTCTCTTTCCACTTCTTTCTAACTATCATATCTCCATTGGACCTTATCCAATGCAATCGACTTATTACTCAATTGCCGAATTTTATGATCTAGCATCATCTGAGGTCTCTCTTCATAACTCAAGTCTGGTTCTAAGATCATTTCTTCTTAGTAAACCACATGGTTTGGGTCGAAAATATATATATATCCTCTCAATTGTGACACGTGAAATACGTTATGCACATTTCCAAAGCTAGGTGGCAAAGCCAACCTATACGCTATTGGACCTATCTTTTGCAATATCTCGTAAGGACTTATAACTCTGGGTCTAAGTTGTCCTTTAACTCCAAATCTATGCATCCCCTTTGAGGGTGAAACCTTAAAAAAAAACTTTGTCTCCTATCTCGAAACTTTGTCTCACATCTTATAGGCAAACTCAATTAGTGGCAACACATTCTCCCGATTTACTCCTCTATCAAGGATAGTAGTTCTTATCATATCTTCTATCGTCTGCTATGCTAAAATTCATCCTTGTACCCAACTCTTTATGTAACTCATCCAAAAACGTGATGTAATATTTTTTTTTTGAGGTGATCTACACCGGTACTCAATGCAATCTTATAATGTCACGAACATACAATTGTGCTAACTTATCTGGTCCATACGCGATTAGGATCGGTATGAAATGTGCAGATTTTGTTAGTCGATCTACAATCACCCAAATTGTTGTATTTCCTCTTTGACTTTTTGGTAAAGCTATCACAAAATCCATCGCTATGTGATCCCATTTCCACTCGGGAATCTCCAACGGTTTTAACTTCCCATAGGGTCGTTGGTGTAATGCTTTCACTTGCTGACAAGCTAAGCATCGCTCTACAAACGAAGCTATGTCTCATTTCATTCCGTCCCACAAAAATCTATTTTTCACAACCTGATACATCTTTGTGCCTCCTGGGTGGGCGGTGTAAGGCGTGTCATGAGTCTCACTCATGATCGTATTCTTAAGTTCATCATCGCGGGGAATGCATATTCTCCCCTCAAATAAGATAGCATTGTCTGATGCTTTTTGATAACTCTTGAGATCTCATGCTCTTATCCTTTCTCGTAACTTGTTCATTGTCTCATCTTTCCTTGTGCTTCAATCACCATTTTCCTCAAACTAGGCATCATCGCAACAATACTTGCTATCGTCCCTGGTGGTTTTATCATCTCTATCCTCATCTTGTCAAAGTCCTTTATAAGCTCATTCTCTCTCGTGAGAAGACATCCTAACTTTGACGAGATCTTTCGGCTCAATGCATCGGCTACTACATTGGCCTTACCAGGGTGATAGTTAATGTCGCATTTAACATCCTTTACTAATTCGAGCCATCTCCTTTACCTCATGTTAATATCCTTATGTTTGAAAAAGTATTTCAAAGTTTTGTGGTCCGTGAAAATCTCACATCTAACTCCGTAGAGTGATGTCTCCAAATTTTCAGGGCATGCACAACGGCTGCAAGCTCTAAATCATGCGTTGGATAATTTATCTCGTGGGGTCTAAGTTGTCGTGATGCATAGACTATAACTCTTCCTTCTTGCATCAAAACACATCCTAGCCCATTCTTTGACGCATCTTTGTAGATGGTATACTCTTTATCCATTTCCGGGACTAGCAGCACTGGTGCTGTAGTCAATTTCCTTTAAGCTCTTAAAAACTCTCTTTACACTCCTCTTTCCAATTGTACTTAGCTTCTTTTCTCGGTCTTGCTATCATGGAAAATCCTTCAATAAACCTCTGATGGTATCCTGCTAAGCCTAAAAAGTTGTGAATCTCGTTAGGCGTAGTTGGTGATCTCCACTCATGTACAGCTTGTACCTTAGCGGGGTCAACTTTAATTTCTTCGGATGATACAATATGTCCTAGAAAAGTTACTTCGTTCAACCAAAACTCGCACTTGGTGAATTTGGCAAAAAAAAAAAAACTTCTCAACTCTTAGCGTTTCTAACATCGTTCTCAAATGTTTTGGCGCTCCTGCTCATTCTTCGAATAGATGAGAATATCATCTATGAAAACTAGGACAAATTTATCCAGTTATTGATGAAAACTCGATTCATGTGATCCATGAAAACTACTGGTGCCTTCGTCAAACCGAATGGCATAACTATGAACTCATAATGCTCATAGCTCATTTGAAAAGCTGTCTTAGGTATATCCTTCTGTCAAAATTTCAACTGGTGGTAATCTGATCCCAAGTCAACTTTCAAGAAAAAGCTCGCTCCTCGTAATTGATCAAACAAGTCATCTATCCTCGGCAAAGGATATTTGTTCTTGAGTGTCAATTTATTCAGCTCTCGATAATCTATGCACATTCTTAACGTGCCATCCTTCTTTTTGACAAAAAGGACTGGTGCTCCCCACGGGGATACACTAGGTCTAATAAAACCTAACTCGAGCAATTCTTGTAGCTGAATCTTCAGCTCTTGTAGCTCCTTAGGCGCCATTCTATAGGGTGCCTTTGACACTAGTGCTGATCCAGGTTCTAGGTCAATAGTGAACTCCAACTGTCTTGTTGGTGGCAATCCTGGTAAGACCTCGGGAAATACATCTCTATATTCCCTTACCACTGCTACATCCTCAAAGTTTTTACTTGATTCTCCTTCATCCTTCAAGTAAACTAGGTAAGCTTGTGCTCCTTTCTTCTTTACCAATTTCGACGCCTGAAGTGCCGAAACGATTGGAACTCTCTTCTTTCTATCAATGCCTTGAAAACATGTCTGTTCCTTCCCAGGTGGTTGGAAAGTTATCTGTCTCTTCTTACAATCAATCGGGGCAAAGTTCTCTGCTAACCAGTCCATCCTTAGAATAATGTCTACGTTCCACATAGGCATTAAGTGCAAGGTTCTTGTTTTCATCTTTAGTGATCCTAACTCAAACTCTATTTTAGAAATCATGTGAGAAACTGTAGTAGCTCTTCCTACAGGAGTGATTACTCTCAACTCGGGACTAGCTCGTTTTGGTTCGAGTTTGAAGGTAACATGCTTCAAACACTTAAAAATGCGAGGCTCCTGTATTAAACAGGATTCCAACTGGTGCATCTAATAACTTGCCCATACTACCTTAAAGTCCTGCCTTAAACCGGCACATAAAACTCAGACATCTCTTCATCAGTATCCATCTTCTGATGAGCAAATCGTGATAGCTCACAGAATTCTCGGTTATACTCTACAACCGATTTCTTTCCTTGCATCAAACTTCGATAATCAGCCTCTCGCTGCTTACTGTACTCCTTGGTACCTATTTCTCAAGAGTAGCCTTGAATTGTTCTCAGGTGTAGTTTACCAGTTGCTCGGGTGTTAAAGTCCTCTGACGTGCCTCTCACTAGTCTTATACATCAAAAGAATCTACTAGGATAACTCAAAAGTTGTAAGGGTTCAATCCTAGAACAACATCAAAACAAATTGTTCAAGAGACTCAAATGAATGACCAGATGGTAGAATGAAGTAACTACCAGGTCGAACAAAAATGACCTAGAGTAAGAACCCATCTGGCTTTTCAACCGAAAGTTGAAACACATGGGTTTATAAACCCAAAACACGTCTACTGAGATTTGGATCATGCGGACTGGCCAGGTCCAACATAATCACTCCCCAGTCACACGGGATATACTATCCCGAACTTGGAAATTCTGTGTCTTCTAAACCCTCAACATACTATATTTAACAAAACTTAAGTTCATACCAGCAAGCTAAAAGCTTAAACTTAGGGTCCTATGTTCTAGACTCTTGTTTCGAAAGTTCAATATTTTTTTGACTCTCCTCTCATGTTGCGGTGGTGGTGGCGGAGTATTATCCCGCCTATCCTTCACATCACACTCTTGATGACATCTTTGAGGCATTTTTGAAATCACAAAAGGAAAACTCAATTCGACCAACGCTCTAAGCATCCTCGAAACTCAAGTTCAATTTACTAACTCAACTTTAAGGAAACCCTCACGGTCACCTTAACATTCATCTGTAAGGCAATAAGCACTCACGAAATGCTAACAAAAAGACCACTCTGGTCAACCTAATATATCCATCAGTAGAATGCCTCTTTTTAGAGGACTTACATAAAGGGGTTATATAAACCCTACAAAAACCATAGTATCTATCGTAATGTCCCTTCTAAACCGACACTATTAATAGTACTATGTCTCGGTCTGGACATCTTACGGTAATTTCTACCAGTTAACTCATCTAGTTGCTACTTTAGCACACTAGGAACATCCATCTATTTAACATCAGTAGGGTACTATATTTGCATGCTTATCTATCAGCATGTTAAAAGCTCAAGTACCAGTATCTCCTAAGTAAGTTATATACATCGCAATGTAATTGAAACTAATCAACAACGAGGGTGTACCGCTCATACTCTCAAGATCATCCTTAACTCTAGTCTACATCGACTTTTCTTCTCATCCTCATCAACTCTAGCCCTCCTCGGCTACTTCTCATCCTCATTATCGTTTATCATTTATCATCTTTGGTAACTGATACTCAAAGATCGACTCGATATCTACTACACTCTTCTAGAGTCCCTGGTAGAAACAGGCATCCGGTCAGTAGATCCGCATAGAAAATCTGGGCATCTGTAATAAATCTCATCTCCTGCGGGTCCAGCACTCAAGACTACACGTCCCATCATATTGAGAGGTTTTCTTCCTTGCTCAATCCTACCACTCGATTGGTAGCAAGGGGACTAGGTGCACGATGCCATCCAGTCTAGTAACAACCATAAGGCTTTCATCCTTTCATAGTCTATGAACATGTGTTTGAAAATATGCTAGGGTATCTCTGTACCACATACTGTACGCCTCATCCTCGTATCCGATCTTTCCTGAGTTCGATCTCACAACAGTCCACTTTCGTGCAGTGCCAACAGTCCTGGCCAACCTATAATGAGAACTTAAAGGTGACTCTAGGAACTAACTCTACTTGGCTCCAGCAACAGAAATAAACAAAACATAACTTAGCAAAACTCCTACTAAGTAGTACTGTTATCTTAAAACTCAAGCTCAAAACATCTAAATTCTCATCTCGTCCCATCTTTACTCAGTAGGGAATCTCTCTAAACAATGATATTAGATCCCTTAATCTAAATCATCGTGATTCAGTAAGACAACTCAACAATTCTCTCTCAAAGCCATCTCCAAAGACTATGGCTCATGATACCTCCTTAAGTACCATTAAGGTTGCGTGAGCAAAACTCGCGTCATAAAACATCTCAAACATAGCGTACAATATCTCATTGCAGCATGTTAATAACTCATCATTAATCATGCTATTATACTCAAGCTCATAACTCAAACTCATAACTCATACAAACAAGTACTTAAAGCAATTGCTAATTCTCTCAAGCTTTAGCTCTAAGTTCTCATTTCATCCTTCTACTGAGTAGAAAATCTCTCTTAACAATGACATTAGATTCCTTCATCTAAATCATTGTGACTTATCACAACTGCTCAAACAATTCTCATCACAAAACATCTCAAATACATCACAGCATAACTCATAATTATGCATCCTCAATCATATAACATCATATGATATAAACGCTCTCATGATTCATCATGTAACGTCAACATATGCTTTTACAACATAATAACTCATTATTAATCATGTTGTAATCCTCAAACTCAAACTATGCATCTTCAAAGTATAACATCATAACTCATCATATAACCTCAACATCATGCTCTTCAAAATTTAACGTCAAATAAACTTTGAAATTTTACATACCTCGTTGAGCCTGGTGTGATGGTGCGCTGAGCTCACGGTTGTTAATAACTATTAGTCTAGTGACTCATTTTAGACTAAACTCAAGACTTCTAATTCAGAGCTTTCCTTCGCTCTGATACCACTCTGTCACAGCCCGCCCTAACTAGGGATAGTTAGGCCGAGTGATCCGCGACTAGGGATGGGGTTAAAGAAGAAGGGGAAGAAAAGGGGCGTCATTTATAGCCGTAAAACTTACTCATCTTAATAAAACTCGTCATTTTTATTCATTAATACTCAATTGAAAACAGTCTATGAAAGACAGCATAAAACTTAATTAATATCATTAATCAAGTTATACATCATATGAAACCATTATCTTAAGACTCAAAGTATGACATAACATACTATAACATCAACAACATTTTGCAGCGGAAAGTAGCTAGACATATGTATGAAGACATATTCTAGACAGGTTAACTATTTATTAACAACCCTGGAGACTCCGCTCATTGCAGCACCATCATCACATCAGCTCAACCTGCACATTTAGAAAACATATGCAGGGCTGAGTACAAAAGCACTCAGTGGGCACGTATGCCTAGGTATAAAATACATGCTTAAAGACTGTAAACTGTCATGCCATCATAAATAGTACAACAAGGGGGTTTTTCGCTAAAAAGGCCCAAGCTTACTAAATTCATTTGTGATTCTTAAGGTTCGTCTGCAGACTAAGTTCTCTTGTAATCTATCATATCTGGAGCTGTGTGCCGGAGAGGTGGCCACCTCTCACGGACACTTGACCGGCCAACCCGCTAGATGACTCACGGTCACTGGTGTACACTAGTCCTGGCAGGATAGCTATCAACTGCTCAGGACCCGAATTCGATTGCATCATTGGCAAAGCCAAAGCAGATAGATATCATACTAAAATTGAAACATTTTATGGCAAGACAATACTTGAAATAACTTTAACTCAAAGATTTTATCATGAAATAACTTGCTTGAACGTAACATTTAAACTCATTTGATATATATGAAAGTAATGCCCACCTGATAGCAAAGAATCCTTGACTAGCTCGTACTCTTGTGCTTGACCTTTAATCCGAGAATATAAAGTAAGAATTTAACTCACGGAAAATTCTCAAATAATGAGAATGCATAATTTAACTATGCATGACTCATATTCCGATAATTATTATTCTGAGATAATAATCTGGAAGATTCTATTATAAATCTTAATTGTCGGATTAAATAAAA
The DNA here is from genome assembly GCF_028751815.1 of Salvia miltiorrhiza. Lineage (NCBI taxonomy): Eukaryota > Viridiplantae > Streptophyta > Magnoliopsida > Lamiales > Lamiaceae > Salvia > Salvia miltiorrhiza. The sequence goes on from NC_080389.1 coordinate 15,177,587, forward strand.
TTAACTAATTGAGGATCGTCTCATGAGGGTGGATAAATAATTAATCCGCTCATCTTAGAGTATTCTAACTCACTTACTAATTAATAGCCTCATTCTAAATTAATCAATAATTAGAATTAGCTCAATTTAATTAATAGATTAATCTAGGCTATCCTTAAATTGGGCCTGATTTTAAGCCAAAAAAAATAATGGCAGTCCAAATAAAAATTAACTCTAGCCCAAACTAATTAAATACAGCCCATTATCAATTTAGATATGCAGCCCACATAATTAAAATGAAGGCCCAAATTTTCGGCCCAAAGAGATAAAAATCAGATGGCCCAACTCTTTCTTCTTCTTTAACAATCATCCTCTCTCTCTCTATCTCTCTCTCTCTTTATCGTTCAACAGCTCATTCCCGTAAGGTCTTCTGCCGCTTCTGGCTCCGGCCGTCGCCGCGCCTGAGTCCGGCGCTCTGCTCTCTCTCTTGTCTGCCTTCGATTTCCTCATGAAACCGAGCTTGCATCTCCCTCTCCTCTTTCGATTTCGGAGGCTCAGCCCCCTCTCTAGAGGTTCCGGCGGCGTCGCTGCTGTTGAAGGCCGGCGGAGCTGTATGACCATCCTTCCATTTCTCCTCCCAATTTCCGCCCTCAATCGACTGAAAAGGAAAGAAAAGAAAGTCCTAATTTTCCTCCTGAATCGAAATCGCCGCCGTCTGAATCCGGAAGCCGGAGAACGGCCGGCATCTTCTCCCGCGATGCCGCATCTGTTCCTAAATCCGGCGATGTTTGTCGCCTCATGGCTCTGCTTTCTCTTTTCTCCACCTAAGGCAGACGTACACATGTTCAATCTAGATTTGGAATCGGAGCCCTAACTCCTGCCTGACGAATCGACGTGGTAACCTCCGCTGCCGCTCTGTGAACTGGCGAGAGCCTCACCGTCGTCGTCGCCGGGTTCTCCCCTGATCTCGCCCGACGAGCAGTAGAGCTCTGCCTCCGCCAATGCTCCTCGGTTCGGCGAAACAGGGCAGCCTCCCCTCCTTAATGAAAGCTAAGTTCATTCTTAATACTCTATTGTGAACGAAACTCAAAGTTTGTTGTAACCCAGTTCATAATTCTATTGAGCTCTAGCATTTCTATAATTTGATTATGCAGTGGTTAAAACTAGCCATAGTAGTTTGTTTATCAAGCTTAAGTGTAGAGCATGTATGATGGGAAAGTAGTATATGGAGCTCAATGAATACCTTGAATGCTTTGCGAATGTTTGGTGCATGGTTGGCCTTCTGTTGTTGCTGTTGAATTCATTGGGGAAGAAGCTGAAAAGAATTGTGGGTTCATCTTAATAAATGCAGGTTGATTAAGAATGGAATGGGGAGTTAAAGCCAAAGCTTACCCTCCCTTGAAGTCTGGTAGCAGCAGCAAATTCTTCTGCTCTCTCTTTCTTTCTTCAAATTCTTGTGCACTAAGGAAATTTGAAGGGATTGTTGGGTGTAGTATAAAGGGGTAGATAGGCTGTCATAGGGTGGCTGATAGAGGGTGGTTGAAAGACCCCTTACTGCTCCAGCCGCAAGCGCCGCAAGCTACAGGGGAAAGGATGGGACATGAGTGTTATCAGAACTACTGTTGTTGCAGCTATTTTATTCTATGTGTACACACGCACCTTTCTCTTTCCCTTCCCCTTTTTCTTTTCTTTATTGCTGCGTGTACTAACTATATGGTAGGAGTAAAGTGAAGAAAATCCTTCAGTCTTCGGTAAATCTATATCTTGTGTATCTGTAATACTAATCTCGAGTTTTGCTAATAAAATTGCATGTTTGCAATCAAACATTGATTATTCCCATTAATCACGTATCTTGAATATCGATCTCTGGTCTTGCTAATATCATGCGTTTCATTTAAAATAAATCTGAAAAAAATGTAGATGTAATTTGCTTCCAAAGATAAAAAAAAAAATCCGCGACTCAAGTAATAATAATAATAATAGAAAAATAATTCTATTGTGATTAATAAATAACATGACTTAGCTAAGTCAGTTATGAATCTGAATTGAATAATTATTGGTTTACTCAATAATTCTCATCGCGGTTTTACTCAAGCGAAGCTAACTGGCTTAGTAATAAAATAATAACCTGCTTCAATTAGAATATAATCCAGTGTCATAAGCTGAATTTAAATCATAAATAATTACTGGACTTGATTTACTGAAAGATGAAATAATAATTATCGTATTACTGGATTTAAATATAATAAAAGAGCGAGCTACTACAAAGCTATTTGTTGGCTGTATCTATACAAAAAGCAAAATCAGCAGCCACCCAATTTCACAAATCTCAAATCCCTAAGTTCTAATAATTATCAAAATTAGTGTTGAAGAGGTGCTGCCACCCAAGGATCCGGAGAAGGAGCAGACGTGGTCCGGTGGGAAGAGAAGAGGTGTCGGCGCTCAGGCGAAGAGGTGAGAGGAGGTGCAGTCGCCGGAGAAAGAGCAGGCGACGTGGTCCGATTTAGGAAAGAGGTACAGCTCTAGCAGATAGTGCTCAGGTGCGGAAAAAACTGGGAAGACGTCGGCGACGTGGCCCGATGGCGAGGGGTACCGGCGACGTGGTCCAGTGGAAAGAGGCGGCCTTCAATTTCAGAGTCGCAGCGGCGGGGCGCACAGCCAGAACAGAAGCTGCTGCTGTATTTCGTTCTTGGGGGAATGGAATTAAGCCCTATTCTATTTAAATTATAAAATCTAAATTATTTAATTATATGACTAAACCGGTTAATCGGTTTAACCGGTTAACCGACCGGTTAAACCGATTAACCGGTAAATGGAAACATAATAACCGAAAACCGAACCGGTAAAAACCGGTTATCAGTTAACCGATAACCGGTTTTTTCAGTTCGGTTACGGTTTTAACCGGATAACCGGAACCGGTTTACAAGCCCTAGAGAGAGCCCACTATGGGAAAGAGGCTCTTAGATAATGGAGACCACTTTTAAGAGCCCGCTCTACACTTAGAATGCTCTTAGAGCATCTCCAATGGTAACTCTACAATAGAGTGCCCATCACTCTATTATAAAGTTAAAATGTAGAGTTTTTGGATTTTCATCTCCAACAATTAATTATACATCTCCCTCTACAATGGAATATTCCATTTTTATGCTTTTTATTATTAAATTATTTTATCAATACAATTATTATATCATATCATATATATTTATAAATAATTATATTTATATTCAATCATATTTAATTATGACTATAATTGAATATACTTTAATTTAATTTAATTTAAATATTTTTGATAAAAAAATTAAACAATAAGGTGTTATATTTAAATATTGCAGAACAATTAATTTATTTCAACAACATAAAAACTAACATTATATAGTACTCTTAGAATTAAACATTATATAATACTTGATAAAGCATAAATTACATGATAATAACAACTAATGCATCAGGAAGCGCAAAGTGAGTCACTTTATCTTTGATCTTTTTTATAGCGTCCAATAAATTTTTGAAAATGACTTGTTTCATTTGGCATTGTTTTAACATATGAAATTTACACTTCTCTTGCAATTTCAATTGGTGCAGACAGGTCACGTTCATAATAATGCACGCTTTCATTATATTATGCAAATGTTTCATTTTCTAGTAGCGGGCTGGATTTATAACAATTGCAAATCGGCTTTGAAAAACTCCGAATGCACGCTCCACATCTTTCCTACGCGATTCTTGTTTCATTGCAAAAAAAAACTCTTTTTTCGTAGAACGCGATTCATGAAAAGTTTGTACAAGTGTGGACCATTTCGGATAATATTCCATCGGCTAAATAATAGCCCATGTTATACTATTTTTCTTGTATGACATAATGTGCAGATGAAGTGATACCTCTAGCAAAGTATATCATTATTGGATCCTGGCAAAAAGATGAGATCTTTCCAACACATTAATATCATTATTGGATCCTGGCATATCAAAGAATGCATGCCATATCCAAAAGGCCATAATCAACAACGATTTTAAGAATAATCGTTGGAGATTCACTACGACCTGCATACGAGTCTGCCCAACCAGTTGGATAATTTTTTCACTTCCAATGAATACAATCTAGACTACATAACATTCTTGCAAAGCCACATTGTTTGTCAATATAAAGTAATTTAGCAACATCACTAGCATTAGGAGATCTTAGATATTGATATCGAAATATTTCCACAATTGTATGATAAAATTTCTTGACACAATTAATTGCAGTGGACTCACCAATATTTATGTACTCGTCAGTAGCATCTGCTGGTACCCCTTACGCCAATATTTGAAATGCAGCTGTTATTTTTTTTTGCAGTGTGGACAAGCCCCATCTTCGAGTGTAATCCCTGCGTTACTCGAAAAAATCACTATGATTTTTGGTAGTATCCACAATACGGAGGAATAGACTCCAAAACATCCAGAAGCGTCTAGAAAACATTCATTCGTTGAATGTTGAATTTTCAGAAAAAATATTTGTTGAAGAGACGATGAGCTTCTGCTTCTCGGTCCCGATGGATTACCTTGTGACCAAGAACTAAACCTCCATGAATTCTTGTAGCATTTTGATATTCAGCTAGTTGTGCTACAATAAGATTATTATTCAAAATATGTTGACTCATCAATTGATGTTCAACATCACATTCATTTGATTAATTGTTTAAGCTCATCATCAGATGGGCTTGAACTTGAATGAGAAAATCTTTATATATATAAAGAGCAAAGTAAATGTAATTTCATTCAATTTGAAGGACATAATTGAAATTGGAAAAAAAGCACTATCTACACTAATACCTAATACCTAACTGCCGAATATTTCAATTGGAAAAAAAAAAAAAAAACTGCCCATTATTTAATGATACAATTATTGTTCTTCCTTTTATATTTTCATTAAATTATATTTTAGATAAAATATGAATTATACATCTTGATGGAAGGTCATGAAATTACCTTTAATTTGATATATAATATGTAAAAAAAAAATTAATATCAACAAGTTATAATAATTTAAAACTTTAATATATTAAATAATTTATATTTAGAATAGTAATATTTTCTCTAAAATTTGGAATTGCGTTTTAGCTTGCTCTATCATAAGAAAAATTTCATTCAGGCATGAAATGAAGTAGGATAATTTTATGCTTTTTTTTTTCTTAATGATTATATTTTAATTTTTTAAATTTTGCATCTATATTTATTTTTGAAAAAAAAATGTGGAGAGTGTAACTTTTTATATTTTTATTTTCTTTATTCTTTACACAAAACACAATTTTACTATTTTGTGTGATTTCATATGGATAATATATACATATATATATATATATATATATATATATATATATATATATATATATGCATCTTAAATTAAAGATCAAGGAAAGTTATAACATAGTATATATTTAATCTGATATAAATAAATATATAAAATATAATGATATAAATTGAACAATTAAAAATCTTTTTATTTTTTATTTATGTATATTTTTTTCTAAAGATGAACGTGTTTAAACTTTTCTATAACTTTTTTTCTTATTTTGTCATTTTCTGATATTTTGATTATTATATTATGCATTAATATTTATTTAGTGTATATAATATATTAATAGAAAAATAAAATTATTATCAAAAGATATCAAATTATATATTTATAGTTTAATTATGTTATGAAGAAAATTAGAAAACAACCGTAATATAAAAGGATGTTGTAAACGTTTATGTTGTCTATTAGTATTACTTTAAACTCATGAATATTAAAAGGTAAATTTTAATATTATTATATTTTAAATCCATAATCCATGTGCATCGCATAGATGGTTTACTATATATATATATATATATATAGAAGAATGAGTAAATATATTTATTTTTTAAAGAAAATAAATTCAAGTAGAAGGATATAATTGTCAGTTTACAATTAAATGTATAATTAGACGTTTACAATTAAATTATCTAATCCAAAAATAACCAACAATTTCATATAATCACATATATAATATAAATACTTTAATAATCTAAAGCTCAAACTAAATTTACATTTATTTCAAAAAAAAGGAAAAATAATTCTCCCATCCAACTAAAATTTAAGGCACGTTAACTAATCATTTTCTTCATCTTTTTATTTACATATATCATTTTCTTTTTTCTGTGTAAATGAATTATATATAACATATGCAATATGTCTATTAAATGAAAATTTATAAAAAGAGGTTTAATATATGATATGTATAAACTGAATTTAAAATGAATATGTTATAATAGTTTAAATTTTCAGCATATTATTTGAATGAAATAATTTTGTATTTTTATTTTTTATAATTTTATTTTTAATATTTTTCTTATATAGCATTGTATATATTACTAGATTTGATTATTAATTACAACTTTGAATTTAAAAGTAGTTATAAATGTTACATATTTTTAAAATGCTCCCATATTAAAATTTTAAAAAAAAATGTTAGTTTACTCTTTACAAAAATAAAACAATGAATAATTTGTTTTAAAATAATTAATATGATAAACTAACTATTAATTAATGCATTACTTACAAACTTCAAGTTCACAAGAAAAAAAATCATTTTTTCAAGATAAAATATGCAATATGTAATTATACATCTTAAATTTGATACAAGTATAAATCAATTTAAAATGAATAAGTTATTTTTTTTTTAAGTAAAAATGAGCAAGTTGACTGTTAATAATCTCTCTCTCTCTCTCTCTCTCTATATATATATATATATATATATTTTGAAGAAATATAGCATTTTGATATAGTTGTATATCATATGCCATATCATCATTTTCAAATTTCTTATTAGGATCAAAATTTGTAAGACTGATTTCTTCTTCTTTAGTAGGCTTTTTAGCCAGAAGATTAGCAGGCTTTTTAGCCATCTGATTGGGATTTGGATTTTTTCCCAAATTCATCATAGGTCGTTTACCCATTGCTCGTTGTTTTACCAAGATCTTCCAGGCTTCGTCCCTGCAAGAATTCTCGAGTTAAAAAATCTGGTAATGAATTTGATTTTCCAGATATATGTTCAATATCAAAATCAAAACATGCTAATATGGATTGCCATCTAGCAAAAATTTGTTTTGATGCAATATTTTTGACATCTTTTAAAAGAATATCCTTGGCTGATTTACAATCAACTCTTATTAAGAATTTTTGGTTTAGTATGTCACTCTCAAATTTAGCAACACATTTAACAATTGCAAGTAATTCTTTTTTAATGGTAGAATAATTCTTTTGAGAATCATTCCAAATTCCAGATGTAAATCTAATAAGTTCTTCTTTAGAACTATCAGAATTTCTTTGTTTAAGAATTCCACCATATCCGATTTCGGATGCATCAGATTCAATTATCTTAAATGCTTCTGGATTAGCAAGGGATAAACATGGGAGTTCTTTAACTCTGAGCTTAATTCTTTTAACAGCTTCTGTATGTTTATCAGACCAAGGTAAAGGATTTTTCTTTAACATTTGGAATAACAATTTACAATCTTTTGCAAGATCTTGATAAAAATCACCTATATAATTTAGGCAACCAAGAAATCGTTGGAGTTGATTAAGATCTGTAATTTTATCGGGAAATTTATCCGCAAATAAAATTACCCTTTCAATTGGAACAATTATTTTATTCTCAATATAATGTCCAAGAAATTTTATTTTTGTTTGAAAAAGTCTAACTTTCTTAATATTAATAGCTAAACCAGCCTTTTTGGTGGTTTGTATAAAAATATTAAGATGTTTAAAATGTTGATCAATGTTTTCAGAAAAAATTAAAACATCATCAATATAGACAATTATGAAATCTATATAAGGATTAAAAATTTGATTCATAATATTTTGAAATTCCATTAGAGCATTTTTTAAACCAAATGGCATAACATTCCATTCGAAATGTCCAAAAGGAACAGTAAAAGCTATTTTATATTTATCTTCTTCTTTAAGAAGAATTTGATAAAACCCTGATTTAAGGTCAAAAGAGGAAAATATATTTCCGGTATATAATCTATTTAATACTAAATCTCTTTTATTTGGTAATGGATGCTTTATCCATTTGAGAGCTTTATTAAGCGGTTTATAATTTATAACAAGTCTTGGAGCTCCTCTTTCAATTTCTGCAGCATTTTCAACATAAAATGCCGGGCAACTCCATTGACTTTTACTGGGCCTTATTAAACCCTTTTTAAGAAGACTATCTATTTCTTCTTTACAATATTTTAATAATCTTTCATTCATAGCAATAAGTCTTGCTTTGGTAGAAATATTATCTTCATCAAAGAAGAAATCAGTCTTACAAATTTTGATCCTAATAAGGAATTTGAAAATGATGATATGGCATATGATATACAACTATATCAAAATGCTATATTTCTTCAAAAGGGTTCTAAAGAAGAGATTAGATACCCATATCTGAATTCCGGATATATTAATTGTTGTCCAATTCAGAAAGATCTAAAAGGTCTATCTCCATTTCAATTGGCTCAAACTCATCTTAATAAAGATATTTTACCAATTTTCGGTAAAAAGAATAGAGAATATTTTGAGGCAATTCTCCTTGAAACCGGATCTGTTGAAATTCAACATGCGGATCGAGGTAACGAATACGCCTATTCTAAATGTGTTATTAAGAAAATTCTTTCTTCCTCAAATTGGGGATTACCTACTTATCAAAGTAGACAGCTTGAAACATATCAAGCTCTCCCAAACTTTTATAGTTTTCATGATTATATTAAAGCTTGGGATAATTTATTCATTTATGAAAACAAAAATAGAAAACATTCTTGGTGGATCAAATTTGATCTCGAGGATGTTACTCAACACATTCCTCAATGATTTTTAATATTTTTCTTTTCATGGGGGGATCACCCATAATATTCCACAAAAGAATTAAACTTATTTGGAAAAAATTTCAAGAGGTTAATAGTAACCTTGAAAGTCTTGAATTAATTTTGCAATTTGCAAATCATTATTCTATCCCATGGATATTAAGATGGGACTATGTTCTTCAAACTCAAAAAAGAGAAAAAGGTGAGTTACAACTCTCTCCGTCATTTTTGGTCAGAAGAATCCTTATTAAATGGTGGCCAAAAGAAGATTTTTTCAGAGAAGGAAGAACATATGACAGAAGAAGAATTCTCTCTATCAAAACATCATCCCAAATAATTGAAAGATTAAATCATCAGACTCCTTCAAAGAATTCTTTGCTTAAAGATCTTTTCCAATCAATGGATAAAGATTCAATTAATTCTTTATGGAAAGAAGTTTTTGGGAAAGAGAACCCTGAAATGATCAAAGGAGAAAAATCAACAGCAATTCCATCTTCATCATCGGCAGAAAATCTTATCACCGATACAGAAATGCTCGACAATGAAGAATTCCAAGAGGCTCAAGATCCTTATGGAGACATCAATAAATTTTTATTGGAGGACATCAATGATGAATAGAACACTGTTAATTTCTTGAAAGTTGATAATAGTACAACACTGAAACATCTTCTTAACATTTTGTTATTCTTCTCATCGCTATTTTTATATATTTATGATATTTTGCTTTTTGTATCTAATTATTTTACATTGAAAATTTGTTAATATGAAACAATGTCATTATTATAAGAAGATAGTATAATACTTCCACCATCTACGAAAATACTTTTATCATTTTGGGTGTCCAGAAAACTATAATACTACTTTTCATTTTAAGACATGATCCCACATCTTTTCTTTATCTTTTATTTTTACAAATACCACTTATTTATAAAAACATATCATCCTTAATTTAATCTCAAGTGCTCATTTTTTATAATGGTAAAAATCACCACTCATTTTATGAAAAATTATGTCCACCAATAGTGTCATATTTTTTTTGAATTGAGGAAGTATATACTCCCTCCGTCCACGAAAGAACTTCCTATTTTTCTATTTCGGGACGTCCACGAAAGAACTTCCTACTTTTTCCTATTTTGGGACAATACCCCACCACTTAAAAAATACTCCCCTTTTAAGACAATTCCCACCACTCAAATAACATTAATTAAAACAACACAATAAATTATTAATACTTTTTCACAATTCTCAATACACTTTACAACTTTTTCTCCACTCTCAATACACTATACAACATTTTATTAAAACCTGTGCCACTCCCTCCTAGGAAGTTCTTTCATGGACGGAGGGAGTATATTGTATGTGTAGCTCGCGCAAGTCTAGAACCATAATCACCGCGCATCGCGCGGGAGATGCACTAGTAAAGAAGAAGTGCCAATATCATGATGGTTCATTTTTTTACTTTTTTTGAGTAAAAGAGAAGAAACATGTATGCTAATTATGGAAAATGTGTACTTCTTAAACAATAAAAATTCTCCAATACTATCTCATCTGAAAATGTTAAATATTGAATCGTCATCATCCATCCAGATTTCATTAAATCCACACCATCCACCTTATCATTCCCCCACTATATGAAATATTTGATTCACAATATCATTCACTACATTGATAAAGCACTTGATCCTACATCCAGCTTTAGTGCAACACCCACCACCTTATTCATTTATTGCATTGATTGCATTTTGTCCTACCAAATGAAATAATGCACATTTTATTAAATCAATCTTATCTAAAAATCTACACATTTGAATCACCACCTTCCAACCAGATTTCATTAAATATACACCATCTATTATTTATACCTTATCAATAAATCAACCTCCATATATATGGTCTATTTTTTCATACTTGAACATACAATAACCCACTTTCATCTTGTATGAACGTGTCTTTCTTTAGCTAATATATCATTTTTCATGGCTTCTTCCCGATTAGAGCATCCGCAATGGGGTTACATGATAGCTTACATGATAGCCTACTTTATGAGGGGGGGACCACCTGGTGTAAAGATGCTGCATTGGGGTTACATGATAGCTTACATGATAGCATTAGTTTTGATTTTTATGCTTTTTACTTAAATTTAATTGCTCAAATTTAAATAACACATTTTACTAATAATTAAAATTTAATTAAGGGTTAAGTATCAGATTAGCCCCTAAGGTGGAGGCCCCTATGGCATTGGGCCCCTTATGGCAAGGGGTGTGTCAAATAAACCCCTATCGTAATTAATTTTGAACAAATACACCCTTAGACCTAACGTCCACTTAACACCGTGAACTATTTAATTTTTTTAATTTTTTTTTTATTTCTCTCTCACGCTCTGCTCTCTCTCACCTCTCACTCTTCTCACTCCTCACGATCTCTCTCACGCTCTGCTCGCCGGAGGGAGGCGGCAGCGTCGCCGGATCTGGAGAACGGACGACGCCGCTGCTCTTGTGCAGAGATGACGAAGGCAGCCGCTGCTACCGGCCAGGGCTGGGAGAGCAGGGGGAGCGAGATGGAGGGAGACGGCGGCGTCGCTGGATCTGGAGAACGGACGACGCCGCTGCTCTTGTGCAGAGATGACGAAGGCAGCAGCTGGATCTGAAGAACGGACGGCGGCGCTGCTCTCGTGCGGAGATGACGAAGGCAGCCGCTGCTGCCGGCCAGGGCTGGGAGAGCAGGGGAGCGAGATGGAGGGAGGCGGCGGCGTCGCTGGATCTGGAGAACGGACGGCGGCGCTGCTCTCGTGCGGAGATGACGAAGACAGCAGCTGCTGCTGGCCAGGGCTGGGAGAGCAGGGGAGCGAGATGGAGGGAGGCGGCGGCGTCGCTGGATCTGGAGAACAGACGGCGGCGCTGCTCTCGTGCGGAGATGACGAAGGCAGCAGCTGCTGCCGGGCCAGGGTTGGGACAAGTGGGACCCACCAAAAAAAGAAAAATAAAAAAATAATAATAAGTAAACGGCTGTTAACTCACCGTTAGGGCTAAGGGTGATTTTGTTCGATTTTAATTACCATAGGGTCTTATTTGACACACCCCTTGCCATAAGGGGCCCAATGCCATAGGGGCCTCCACCTTAGGGGCTAATCTGATACTTAACCCTTTAATTAAAATAAAAAACCTAAAAATTACATTAAAAAAAATTAAAAACATAATTTAAATTACATAAATTAAACTCCTAGTCTAGATAAGACCACGACGCTTGAGCATTTATTGGACCATGTGCTCGTGGGCCATCCTCTGTGCATCGCTCATATGCGATGTATCCAGACTGAGGAGTTGCATGTCGAGCTCCCTCTCCTTGAGCTCGTTCTTTTTGGCATATTCGGCTGTGATTTTTTCCAAGTTTTGATCGGACCGATCCAATGCCTCTTTGTACTCCGATGACTGCTCGGAGCTTGCCGCCGCCTTCCCCTTCCCCTTCGCTTTCGCCGCCCTCGCCTTGTTCCCAATCGGCCGGGCAGACGAGATCTCCTCGCCCGACGCCGAGGTGGTGAAGGCGCCCTTCTCTGTCGTCTTTGTCCTCTTGGAGGAATGCACGTCTCCCTCGAGGTACATCGACTTGAACTTGTGGTTGTTCCGTAGAGTTCTCCACGCATTCCAGTAGTTGAAGGAGGCGTTATTTGCGCTCCGACTTTTGAAAAGAGTTTGGGCCTTGTCCCGGAGCATATCGTCAGAATGGCCGGACGGCCACCGGCTGCGCGCCTCCACCCAAATACTCTCCCACAACCGCACCTCTTAGGCCACTCGGGTCCAGTGCCCTTGAATCTGGCGGTGCTTGAGGTTGGCGCCGATAATGGGGTTGACACGGGCGACGATCATCTTCCAGTAATCGTACCCCTTTTGATTTGTCCCACGGATGGCGTCGTTTGTCTCCTCCATCCAAATTTGGACGATGATGTCCGTCTCCTCAGGGGTGTAGGTATGACGGATAGTCTTTCCTCCGTCATCCTCCGCCCCCTCCTCCTTCGCCACCTGCGCCTGCCTGTCATGCCGGATCTTGTGGCGACTTCTTTCCTCCGGTTGCCTTTCTTCAGTTTGGCGGCACTATGGGCTGCCGAAGGCATTTCCTCGCCGGACTGAGGAGCATCCCCCAAGTTACACCCCGATAAATCGGGATGATATTCGTCGGATAGATCGGGGCACCAATTTAGGTCATAGTAATTTGGGTTGTGTGGATCCATGGAGGGTGTAGAGAGAGAAAGAAAGGAAGAAGTAAGGATGAAAAAGAAGAAGTGAGGGTGTAGGGAAAAAATGAGGAAGAAGAAGAATAAATAGAAGAAAAAGAAGAGAGAATTTTTTTTGAACGGTCAAAATTCACGCAAATCGAGGCAGCAACGGTCAAATCATTTTTTTTAATCGGCGCATGCATCACACGCGCCTTACACTATCATCAAAATGGGCTACACGATAGAACGAGTAAGCTGCTATCGTGTAGGCATTGCCAATGCTCTTATGACACGTAATACTCTATAATAATAATGTGCAATATCAATTTTCATCATCAAGTAATTAAATTTATTTATAATTATAATTATTATTATAATTTATACAACATTGAAAATATACGTTTTTAAATTTAGGACTTTATTGAGTAATTGATGTGGTCATTTTATTTTATTTTATTTTTAAAACATATTTTACATTTATTTATATTTTAATTTTATTTAGTATATATATATGTATATTTAATTTCGATGTTCGATTTTTAAATATGAACTCCAAGTATTAATACCCTTAACTCGAGAGCCAAAGAACTCGCATACATATACATCAGCCTTGAAGTCTAGGTAGGGGTGAGCATTCGGTTATATGGTTCGGTTTTTGCTAAAACCAAACCAAACCATATTTTAGTTCGGTTTTTAAAAAAAAATCGAACCGAACCGAATTAACCGAACAAACCGAACCGAATTAACCGAAATTTATATAATTAAAACCGAACCGAACCGAAAAACCGAATTAATCCGAAGAAAACCGAAATTTTCGAAAAAAAACCGAAAAAACCGAAATTTTCGGAAAAAACCCGAAAATTCCAAAAAAAACTATAAAATTAAAAAAATATTAGAAGTTAGATATTATAAAATTATAATTAAAATATTATATATATATATATATATATATATTTATATATATATATTATAAATATAATTCGATTTTTCGGTTTTGTTCGGTTTTAAAAAATCCGAACCGAACCGAAAAACCGAAATTTTATGGAAAAAAAAACCGAACCGAACCAAAAAACCGAAAAAACCGAACCATATTTTAAAATTTCGATTTGAATCGGTTCGGTTATTCGGTTTCGGATTTTTTGCTCACCCCTAAGTCTAGGGGAAAAAAGAAAGAGTTTAGGTCCATAATGCTCCCAAAGGAGCTCGCTATGCACACACGAAACACACAAACCTCCGCAAAAAAGTGGAATGGCGACAGTGGCACCTCGTAAATTAAAACTATGCCCGAGGACAAAATCGTCTTTTGAAGCAGCCAGTTATCCGCGATGCCCCAAAACGATTTGTAATTACGCAGCTAACAACCAAAACATCAAGACCTCGCCTCCGATCTCTCTCTCACTACTCTCTCTCTCCGTGTCCCAAAATTTTCCAATTTCTTCTTCACTTTTTCTCTTTTCCTTCCCCACAAATTTCATTTTTTCAATTTCATTTTTTTCCCAAAAATATTATTTTCGCACTTGTGCCAATGCTATTATAATAAATAAATCGAGCAGCGCTGTATGCGAAGATAGATTCCCCATTTTTGTTCCGCCGCAATCGAGCGATCTGAGAGGGGTCAAAGTCTTCGGACTGCAAACCGTCGATTTTCCGGCGTCGGTTTTTGAAAGTTTCCGGTTAGCTTTTTGTAGTCGGATTGGAATCGAGGGAGTTTGAATTAGGGCAAAAGTTCTGAATTAGGGTTTCGGAGTGTTAGGCAGTTTTTTGTCAGTTCTTTTATTTGGGTGAGTGAACTCTCGCGCATTTCTAGGGTTCATCATTGATTTTGTTTTTCGCCTGTTGTTTGGTTGAATTGATAATTCCAGTAGGCTAGCTTTTTTTGGGCGGCCGGAGTGTGAACAGAGAGGGCCTGGGGTTCGTGAATAATTAGGTTTGGTTTGGACAAGTTGTAGATATGCCCAGGAGTTCGAGGCACAAATCGCACAAACAGAGCAAACACAGCTCAAGGGACTATTCGGACTCCGAAGAGGATGTAGTGAAGATGAAAGAGAAAAGTAGTAAAGATGATTCGGTTCGGGCTCATCGGGATTCAGCATCTGGTGAGAAGAGAAAGGTTTCATCTCAGGTGCGGGAAGGCAAGGACAGTAAAGATCTGAGCGGCCACGGGAATGGCGATGCCTTGGAGGAGTATGTTTCATCCAAACGACGGAAGGAGAAAACTGATGTCGCCATTGGCGGAGATCGTTGGAATGGGGGTGGAGATGAGAGAGGGGATAATGACAGGAATGCGGAGAAGGATATTCATAAAGGTGAGAACTTGAAAGTTGATAGTAAAGGAAAGGAAAACAGTGGCAAAGGTGAGAGCTTGAGAGTTGATTCAAAGAGTAAGAGTAAACGCTATGAGAGCGGAAATGCTGGTGAGAGAAAAGAAGACAGTTTGACATCTGCACTGGTGGACAGAGAGGAGAGTAAGAGCAAAGGGGAATCAAAGCGGAAATCTGAGAGGGATTCTTCTTCGCGTAAAGAAGTGTTGAAGGACAAGGACCGCAGGTCGGACAAGGAGAAAAATGGCGGTCAGGAGAGCAAGGGTGGTGATGCTGAGGTGAAAATAGTGGATTTAGATGTCGGGAAAAAGCAAGGGCCACTGCCTGGAGATTTTATTGAGGAGAGACAGGGGAAACGCGCACGAGAAAATACTGGTAAGGTAACTTTGGTATTAACATGGATACTGACGATTTATCTTTGTTGATGCACTGCTAATTGGTTTTCTCTTATGCAACCAATCATCTCGATGATTTGATATTTATGAACTCTTTAAACTTCCGCATCATTTTTGTTATGCTTTTCCCTAACTAATCATTTTCTCTCTCAGTATGCTCTTTTATGAATGTGTTGGCTTTTTCATTGTAAGACATTGCTTTATGACATTAAATTTTATGTTTTGATTTGATTTTGTTTACTGCTGGTAGAGTGTTACTTAAGAATCCCTCAACCTATGTATCACTGTTATGTGTCTCCAAGGTTTGGTTCATATGGTACGAAGAGTGTTTAGATTCTAATATAGAATATTTTTGTTTTCTGCACGTGAGGAAATGCTTATAAGTAAAAGAATGCAATCTAATAAGCTCTGTGTTAGATCAGTTGCTCAGAAGTATAACAAGATAGTATTCATAATAGTAAGTTCCTGTTCCTGTTTAGGTGTCCTGAGAAAATTGAACTGCATCTAGGCTGACTTGTGTGATTTGATTGCTTTGTATCTTTCACTTGATTGAGGTCTTCCTCCACAGTCTTGAGTCATTCTGGATGTTGCTATGATTACTCTTCGTTCATGGCTAGGAGGAGTGATGTATTCTTGTAATGAATATGTGTCTCTCACTATCTTGAGTTTTAGAGTCTTTGCTTCCTACCTTTAAAGAATCAAATATGTCATTGTGTTAGATTGTACTTATTCTGATAAATTAGAAATGATGCTCAGGCTCGATAATTTTATTTGATTCCACTTAATGTTGCAACACAAATTTTTTGAATTTGCTTCTTGAAATCTGATTATAAAAATTTCAGAGTAGATTGGTAGTTCTATCGTCATCTCTTTTTGCTACTTTTTACTTTCATCAGAAAGCAGTGTCTCACGCACCTAATTTTCATTTTCCTTTATTTCTGCAGAGCGTGTGTTACTGGACGAGTTGCGAAATCCGGACTTGGAGAAGGACATTGAGAAAAGGATACGCAGGAAAAGAGAAGGTTCCAGTGAAAGAGAGAAACATTATGATGATGGTAAAGAAGGTGGTGAGAGACGATCATCATCAAAAGGTGATCGTGCGAAGGATGTAAAATTTAGAGATGACAAGCACAAGGATGGAGTTTATACTGATAAGTATCAGGAAGATGGCTACAAAGATGACAGGAGGAGGGATGAGAAGTACCGCGAAGATGCTGATAAGGAGTATAAATATCAAGATGATAAGTATCGAGAAGATGGTGAGAAGGATGCTAGACGTAGAGATGATAGGCATCGTGAGGACAGTGATAGGGACAGTAGACGCAAGGATGATAGACATCGTGAGGATGGAGAACGGGATAGTAGGCGGAAGGATGAAAAGTATCGTGAAGGCGCTGAAAGAGATGGCCGTCGGGATGATAAGTATTATGAGGATGGGGATAGAGACCATCGACGTAAGGATGATCACTATCATGAAGATGATGACAAGGATAGTAGGCGCGGGGATGAGAGGTATATTGAGGATGGCGATGATAGGCGCAGGGAAAATATTTATAGGGACGATGTTGATAAAGATAATAGGCACAAGGATGAAAAATATCGAGAAGACACTGAAAGAGACACCCGCCATAAGGATAGTAAGCAAGGAGATGGATATGATAGAGATAAGAGACCAAGAGACGGTAAGTATAGGGATGAACGGACAACAAGAGATCGCTCTGGTGATAAGTCTGACCTTAAGCGTTCTAGGGACGATAGCTCTGCTGTGGATCATTATGCTAGAAAATCAAGTGCATATGATGATAGTCCAACCCATGATGATCGAGCGGCCAGGTATCGAGATGATCAAGGCAGGAGAAGAACTAATGAAAAGGACGAATATGGCGATATTAAATCTCGAGGCACAAAGGATCAAAGATCTGATGCTGAAAGGAAGAGTACAAGCAGTGCAAGAACGGATTTGGCTACTGATAGAGTTAGGTCCGCATCCAGAAATGCTGATTTGGAACTTACATCGAGCCATGGTAGACGGCGGAGTTCACCCCCCTCAAATTCTCATACACCGAGGGATCACCACAGGTGCTTGTATGCTTGTAATCCTGTTCTAATAATTCTGTTTGAGTTGGGTGAGCATCCTAAGGGTAAGGGTGAATTTTATTGAGCAGGGGAAGGGAGATTTTTTGTCAAGGGCAAATTCTATTCTTCGTAATATGTAGCAATTACTCTACAGAGAAGAATATATCATTTTCTTAGATGAGAAAATATATAGTATATTATCATAAAATTGACACAATGATTTTTGTGCGTAAATACATAGTAAAAAATTATCTTCCTGAGACCCCAGTTTTATATTTGGTACGGTTCAGTTATGTCAAGTTAATGGTATTTCTTGAATTCAGAGAATTTCTTTTAATTATGTCTAAATCCAATTGCATGTCTACAAGAACTATCTTGAGGCTGCAAAGGCCCAGTGATTAATAAATCAAGAATTTCCTCTTCTTTGTGGGTGGGGTAATTAGCTGGCATGTTAGTACCACCGTGAAGTAATAAAAGGGATTTGCATGTCACAGTTGAGGACTTTGTTTGCCTACATAAGTCTCTTGCTTCATTTGTTTGTCCAATCTTATATTGTTCTTGAAATTAAGCTTCTATCTTTGTTTTTATGCTTTCCTTTTTGAGATTGATGTCAAAGATTCTACTTAATTTGTCGTTTGCCTGACTTTCTGTTCCATAGCTTAGTAGTATTACATAAATTTCCTTAAAACATTAATATAACATCATGCACGAACAGCTGCACTGGGAGCATGTATTTACACGTGTATTAAATTTTCAGGACCCTGAAGCAAGATGACTCCAAGTATAGAGACTATAATTATGAAGATAGAATTCGACCTTCAACAAGAGATCATGCTGGTGCTGTTGGAGGATCTGAGAAGACTTCTTCATCTCGGTCAGTTGAGAAGCTTGGTCAAAGAGATGATGGCCATTTCGGAGAGCTTTCTGCTGAAAGACGTCTCAAGTCTGATATTCGATCTTCACCCTTGCAGCTAGTAGATAAATCTCCATCATCGAGTAGTGACAGGAGACAGTTCAGTAGGCCTGATGTTAGACGGAGTGTTGATATTGAAGAATCAACGCAGAGAAGTGGTGGTTCTCGAGATTGGAAGGAGTACACTGGTAAAGATGTAAGGGGAAATCGAGATGCCATGGATGTACTTCCTGGAGATGAATTTTTACAAGGGGATACAGATACTTTATCTATTTCTTCGCCTTTCACAAGAACTGGCCATTTCTCCAGCGGTTCTAAGCCAATGCCGCCACCTCCCCTCTTCAGGACAGGTGTAGATAGCCCTTTAGGGTCGGGCCCAGGTGATGATGATGGTAGAGGTAAATCAGGCATCCGTCATAGGAGGGTCGGTGATCCCAACATGGGTAACATGGGTAGAATTCAAGGAAGTCCTTGGAGAGGTGTTCCAAGCTGGCCTTCTCCTGTGGCAAATGGTTTCTTGCCTTTCCCACATGCTCCGCCTCCTGTGGGTTTTCATTCAGTTATGCAGCCATTTCCTGCTCCACCAATGTTTGGAGTCAGGCCATCTTTAGAGTTAAACCATCCTGGTGCTTACCATATGTCTGAAGCTGATAGGTTTTCTGGTCCTGGGCGTCCAATGGGATGGCGCAATCAGGTGGATGATTCCTGCCATCCATTACATGGTTGGGATGCTAGTAATGCTGTGTTTGGAGAAGAGTCTCACATTTATGGGAGATCAGATTGGGATCATTCCAGAAACTTACCTGGTAGTCGAGGCTGGGATGCTGGTGGAGATTTCTGGAAGGGACCAAACAGAACTGGAAGCATGGAAGTCCCATCTTCTGAGAAAGAGAATAACTCTGTTCGAAGTGGAGATGAAACTTTGGGGAGCCAGTCTACTCAGGCTGCTATAAATGAGCAAAATCAAGTTGATCAGCAGGCAGATAGCACAGATATTAGGCAGCCAATAAAGAGCTCCAAAAAGAATGAAACTGAGGGTAGTTTAGAGGATACTGGTGACGTTGATAAAATTTTGAGAAAGGATGATGTGCGCCGATTCCATGTTTACCTTTCCAAACTTGACATTTCTGCTGATCTTTCTGAACCTGATTTACTTGATAAGTGCAAAGACTTGATTGATAAAGAGCAGAGTATATCATCTGATGTAGGTGAATCTAAAATTTTATATATTGAGGTAAAGGTTACAGCTGATTATGTGCTTCATTTTCCTATCCTAGATACCACTGGAGTTTAGTCTTAAAATTATTTTCCTTTCTGTGTGACAGGATTTGGAAGCCGAGGTGGTATCTCAAAGACTTCTGAATTATGTACTATTTGGATCTAATGATGATTCTGTTTTTCAGGTATATTGTTGCATACATTTGCTTATGCAGTTCTTTGATGAGTAAAATTCACCGACAATATATCAACGCCTCAACTATGTCCTTATGATGTTGAATTATGTGGATTTAAAACTGTTCTGCACTTATTTTGCCATGCACTACATATCTGCTATATATTTCTCCTGGCAACTTACTGCTTTAGAATGTTATACTCCCTCCATCCACGAAAAGTATGGCAATTTTGCCATTTTTGGTGTCCACCAAAGTATGGCACTTTCCTTTTTAGAACATGGCCCCACATCTTTTCCTTATCTTTTATCCTTACAAATACCTCTTATTTACAAAAAAACGACCCTTAATTCAATCTCAACAACTTATTTCATACAATGGTGGGACGCTTTCTCCACTACATAAAAATGACCACCCATTTTATTAAAACTTGTGCCCACCAAAAGTGCCATAGTTTTGGTGGACGGAGGGAGTAGTAACTTGTTTTGTTGCTGTAGTGATGTTCTATCCTGAGCATCTCTTTTGAGTAGTTGATTATAAGCATCCATTTGTGAACTATTAGTCTCCAAATTTGCTTGTAACTGGTTTAATTTTCTAGGATAGCTAGAATGTCTTGACAAAGAGAAAAATAATTGTCTTTTATCCAAATAAGTGACTCTGAGTGTTGAGTAAAAGCAACTTACTTCCAATAGCAGGCACACTGGGGGCAAAGGCAGTTAGTTACTGAATGCATGTATCACTTAGGTGTGGCTCACATTTTCTTCTGTCTTTGTTGTCTCTGATTGTCTTATTTGATCCACCTTTTTCCATTTGATCCACGTTTACAAGTATGGTGCTTGGTTTACGGTGCTGAATGTTACCTTTATAGGTAGACATGTTCCTTGATTTGCACTTGCTTTGTTTCTTTCTCTGCAACTGCAGAAATCTATGTCCCTCTACAAGAGGCAGAAAGAACACTTTCAGGCTGAAGATGCTGAGAAACTCGAAGTCTCAAGTGATTCTATTCCTAATTCCAATCTGGAGAATGTGACCGTGCTAGACGACAAAACTGAGAAGCTGCCTCCAGTTGATGAAATGCAAGTTGTGGAGGATGATGCTCTTCCAAACTTTGATATCGAGGAAGATCCTAAAAATGGTATGAAGAATGATGAAGGGCATGCAGAAACCAACATACCTGTTGGCTCTCCTTTAAGTGAAAAAATGGAGGACTCTGTTTCTGCCTCAGAACATATCAATGTAGAGATGAATCCAGTGCTTGATCTGGGGCCAGAGGAGCATGATGTCAAGGAGATGCCTTTGGCAGCTGAAGATATTGAAGGCTCGCGTGCTCCACTGCCACCACCAGAAACGAAAGATTTGGCTGCAGAATCCGGTAGTAGCAACGAAGAAGTGAAACTGGTAGATACTACTAAGTGTGAACCCTTGCTTAATTCTGATATGTTCTCAGAGACATCTGAGGCTATGATGCCAGAGTCAATCGTGACTGGGTCAGTCAATTTGAGTTGGATACATCATTCTCCTGAAAGTACACATTGAGACGATTTAATTTTTCTGAGGTTTTTGAAATGACTTTGGTAATTTCTTAATCTTCGTTTTCGATGTGGTTGCTGCTAGTTAATCAATAAAACTCTCTGGTTCATCTATGATTTTCTCTACTCCCAAGTTTCTCTTTCTAGGTCGGAAACGTGGTGTTTGTTTCCTCCTGGAATGTCGGGTTTTGGGTTCTTGGTGAGGAATAAATTGGGAAAATGGTTTTGTATGGTTACATACAATGGGTTTTTCCTTTTCCTCACCAAGATCCAAGATTCAGACAACTTCAGCTTCACCAGAATAGGCTTCTGTGCTTTGTAGCTGATGAGTTATGAATCTACCTCAGCAAATCTTTCCACCAGGTACTTTTTCCTTTGCTTTTATTGATATAGGTAGGGGGTGTTTACTATTGAGAATTAGTCTAAATAGATAAAACAGTAGTATATCCCAAAAGGCTCTTGATAATTTCTAACATTTTATTTTATTCATATTCCATTAAAAGGGTGAGTTTGGAAGCATCCTAGTAACCACAATGAAAGTACTCAATTTTGTATATTATAAATCATGAAAAGTAAATGCCCTTGTCTCACTTCACTTGGCCTAGTTTTCTTTTCTGGCTGCCCCATCCGATTTGGCCTGTTTCTTTTTTGAGTAATAATTTTTCATTACAATAGATATGGACCTACATCTTTATACAACAATCTTACTCTTTTCAATAACTGCACCAAATGGAACGATGCCAAGTGAATGAGACGGATGAAGTATTAATGTACCTAATTGCCTGAAATATATATCACCGTCCTTTTGAAGTGGAAATCATGTATTTGTCGGATATGTTTATTCTGAATCCAATATATGGAATTTCAGGTATTAGAGTAATTTTGCTTGGTTAATAAAATGGCCATAAATGGTTTGTTTTGAAAGAAAACAATTTCGTTTGCCTTTTCTCCCCATTTCCGACTCCTTTTATCCTTTGGGGGTAAAAATGGTTTGTTTGCAAAACCGAGCCAATTGTACGTACTTTTTTTCAAAGCATGTTTTTATCCTAATTTTAAAGCATAGGCATCACAAATATTTAATAAAGTGATCTTGTAATGTCTTTTAATAATACTAATTGTTTAATAAAGAATAATATATACTCCCCCATTATATACTTTCTCTATCTGATATATTTAAGTATGGAATCTTTAGATAGGAGTTTTAACAAAAAAAAATATTGAAAAGATTGTTGAGGGCATTGATGGTCGAGAAAGGGTCCAACATTAAAGATTAAATTGTCAAATTATGTGTATGGTAGTTAGAGATGTCAATCGGGCTATCCTATCGGATTTAAGGCTAGCCCTATCGGGTTATGGGTTATTCGAGTACGGGTTAATTGAGTTAAAGTTTTTTTCAGGTTAGAAATTTTCAATCCTAACTCGAGTTTCGGACTAGCTAATCGGGTTAATCGGGCTCAAGAATTTATTTTAAAAAAATTAACTTAACATATTTCTTTTGATAATATTATATTTCTAATAAATAAATATGTGCATAAATAAGTAACATTTCAACATCGACTTACATAATAACTAATATGCAAGTTCTAGAGATATAAAGATGCAATATTTTTATTAAATAATACTTCATCTGTCCCGAAAAAGTTTGCCTCAATTTCCTTTTTAGGGTGTCTTCAAAAAGTTTGTCCCAACCTCTTTACTTTCTATTTTTGTACATGGCCTCATCATCAACTTTACAATTATAACACTTTAAACACTATTTTTGCACATGACCCCACCATCAAATAACTTTTTATCAACTTTTAATAAATCTCGTGACGTTCCCTTTGGGGCAAACTTTTAAGGGACAAATGAAGTATATTTTATGTTAAATATTTGATTAAAAACACAGAGAAGTAAAATGATGATTATAACTTTGTAATATTGAATCAAAATACATTTTGCAAACTTTGGGAAAAAATATCTTATTATACTATTTTTTCTAAGCAAAATAATGAAGTCGAAAATCAAATAACGACAAAATTTTCATATAATCAAGTAAACATGTAATTTTCGGGTCAGCACTATAGGGTTTCGGGCTAATTTCGGGCCGACTCTATCGGATGCCGGGCTAATCAGGTTTTAATTTTTATCGGGTTGAAAATTTTCAGCCTTAATCATCTCGAATTGACAAGTTAATCGGATCAGCCATGGGTTTCAAGTTGGATTAACATCCCTAGTGGTAGTATTTAGAAATAGAAATGACATATATTTAGAAGATATATCAAAAAGAAAAGAAATGCATAAATTTTAAGGGACACATGAAATCTTAATTATTGACCGTTCGATGGATCATGATCAACGGCTGAGATTCCGTCTCATTTCTTTGAAAACATTTAGATCATAGTGAATTAATGGCCCAGATCAAATTATATGGAGATCCGAAATTCGTAACTGTTTCTCTTGCAATTCATACGTTTTTTCTTATTACGAATTGAAAGTACTTTGTTACGAATTATATTTTATGCACGAATATGAAGTTCTTTTGTTACGAATTATGTTCTGATTAGGCAAATTTCAAGCCACAAGATCAACCAAGATCTAATGGACACGATTTGTTCCTATTTTATACGCTTAAATGTGTAGAGAATAAAGACCAAATTATATCTGTTTGTTTCTTTGAAAATACACGGATGAGATTAATTGCACAAATCATATCCCATTAATCTCGTTTTCCGCAAATCATATCCGTGATCTGTTATATACTACGAACGTGCACACATGATTGAGTGAACGTTTTTCATTATTTTGAACTTAGATCGAGTATATCCGTGTTGAACATATGTTTTGAACTTACATGTATGTTCATGAACGCATTCACAGAAGTTTAATGGATTGACAAGTATGTTCATAAACACCTTCGATCGAACGGAAGGGTGCGAGAGTATTGGGGGATTTGATTTGTGCAATTAATCTCACCCGTGTATTTTCTAAGGAATGAACGGATATGATTTGATGTCTATTCTATAATTCTATCTATAAGGGGGGTGTCTTTGTACAAGCTGACCCTATATATATATAGGGGAGGGCTAGAATAAAAACACTTTTAAGTGTATAAAATATGGATGAATCTCAGCCCTTAGATCATCAAGATCTACGGTTGATTCGTAACCCTCCTGGACGAATTCGTAACACTGTTGGATAAAATTCGTAATTTGAAAAAACGTTTATATTTATACACTTAAGAGTGTTTTCATCCTATATATATAGGGGAAGGCTAAAATAGAACGCTTCTTAAAATATAAATTAGGAACCATTTTCAGCCCTTAGATCATCAAGATCTACGGTTGATTCATCACCTTGTTGGATAAATTCATGGTCCTGAGTTCGAATCCCAAAGGTAGCAAAAAATTATTTTTCACAATTCATGCCTTTATACAGTTTATTCATGCGTGTTATACATAAAATTCATGCATTTTTGCTGGTTCGTAATTCTTAAAATAAGGGTGGTTTATTGAATAACCGCCCCCTATATATATATATATATATATATATATATATATATATATATATATATATAGGGGAGGGCTACGGTAAAAACACTTCTTAAAATATAAATATAAACGTTTTTTAATATACGAATTTTATCCAACAGGGTTACGAATTCATCAAACATAGTTACGAATTACGAAAAATAATTTTTTGCTACCTTTGGGATTCGAACCCTGGACCACGAATTCATCCAACATACAAATCAACCGTAGATCTTGATGATCTAAGGGCTGAAAATCATTTATATTTTATACACTTAAGAGTGTTTTTATTCTAGCCCTCCCCTATATATATATATATATATATATATATATAGGGTTGCGCTAAAATAATACTCACTCTTAGCCTATAAATTAAGACCTATTGTAGGCCATTGGATTTTATTTAATTAATGGTCAGATCTTCATCATCTTTTCCTTAAGTAATTAACGCAGATTATGTGTTTGGATACAAAAGTAATTTCTGTATTTTAATAACAATCATTTCCTTAAATAATGGGATCACATTTATGCCAATATCTAATATTCCATAATTACAATTCTGAATTAATGCATACACAATAGGAAGAAAAAAAAAACTTACGAATAAAGTTGAAGAACACGATCAGTATTCTTATGGAGAACACTATTCACAATTTTTCATTATCATTCTTTCTGATTTTTTTTTAAATTATTTTCAGATGCAAACCCGATTATGTATGGTCTGGTAAGCAAAAAAATTCATACGTAAACCAAAAATAATTTGTGTGTAAATAAAAAATAATTCGTACGAAACCCAAAAACAATTCATACAATCAGAGTTGAGGCTAAAATAATTTTTACGAAAACCAAAATAATTCATACGTAAACTAAAAATAATGCGTACGTAAATAAAAAATAATTCGTACAAAAACTTAAAATAATTCGTACAAAAACTAAAAATAATTCATGCAAGAACATTAATAATGAATGAATTATTGGATTATGAATTAACTAAAATGTAACTCTGTACGAATTATGAATTAACTAAAATGTTACATTTCAGCGTACGTACGAATTTTTCATTAACAATGAATGAATTATTGGATTATGAATTAACTAAAATGTAACTCTGTACGAATTTTGCATTATCAATGTATGAATGATTGAATTATAAATTAATTAACTAATATACAATACTGTACGAATTTTACATTAGCAATGTGCGAATTAATAAAATGAAAATTTTTATTTTGATTCAGAAGATACGAAGGGTTTTTAGTATACCAAGTAAATTAAAATTCAAAATTTTATTGATATCCACAATTTTTTCGGGTGAATTTTTAGGTGGAATCATTTACTACCAAAATAGTGTCACTCCCTAAACTGTGAAGTAATCATTTCGAATCTTAAATTCCATAAATAAATTGGAGAGAGAATCAGAATATTTTAGAAGTTCAACAACCAAAGTCAGTAATACCCTCACGTAAAAAATATGTATGAATAATTTATATTACTTAATGAACTATAAAAACCATAAATTATGGAATGACAGCCGTTGATTTCATTTGATCAAGAGCCATAAATTAGTCTTATATTATAGACTAAGAGCAGTGTAGTGAATAGCGTTACCCTATATATATATATATATATATATATATATATATATATATATATATAGGGTTAGGTTTTATTGAGAAGCTCAAATGTGTTGAGAAGTTGATAAGCAATCTAATAGATGAACATATCAATTAGTTTTTATGAACGCGGGTTTGATCTGGGGTTCGATCCTTGGTGGTGGCGTATTTTTTAACAAATTAAATATATTCGTATGTCGTCAGTTATATTTGGTATGTTCAAAGAATTTATTGATCTGGGGTCTAATTACCATGTTCATCTATTAGATTGCTTCTCAACTTCTCAACACATTTGAGCTTCTCAATTGAACCACTCCCTATATATATATATATATATATATATATATATATATATATATATATAGGGGTGGGCTACCGTGAGAGCACATCTTAAAATAAGAAATAAGATCAATTTTTAATGTATGAATTTTATGTAGAACACGTATGAATTCGTTGTATAAAGGTATGAATTGTGATAAATAATTCTTTTGCTACCTTTAAGATTCGAACTCAGGACCATAAATCCATCCAACATGATTACGAATCAACCGTAGATCTTATATATATATATATATATATATATATATATATATATATATATATATAGGGTTGCATTATACAGAAACACAATATTAGATGGAGAATGGAGTCACAATCTGGTTCGTCAGATCAATCTTGATCAAAGGCTGAGATTAGAAGTTAATATAATTAAAATTGGTAAGATTCATAATATCCCTTAATTTACTCTCTTCTCTCTCCTCTCTCCTCTCACGTCACCCCTCACCTCTCTCCTCTCTCTCTCTCGTCCCCTCTCTCCTCTCTCTCTCTCTCTCTCTCTCTCTCTCTCTTAAAATCAAAATACATAATTAAGTTCATGACAAGTTCAACACAAGTTCAGAAGTTCAACAAATTCAGAAGTTAAGAAGTTCAAGACAAGTTCAACACAAGTTCAACAACACAAGTTCAGAAGTTCAACAAATTCAGAAGTTCAGAAGTTCAAGACAAGTTCAACACAAGTTCAACACAAGTTCAACAGAATTATACGTATAAGTTCACCGCCAGCAGCGCCGCCGTGCACACCCACCCCTTCGGCCACGTTCACCGCCAGCAGCAGCTGCATCTCCACCACCATCGCGTAGCACCGCACCTCGCGGTAGATCACCTCCATCACCGGCAGATAGACGGCGAAGTAGATCCCCGCGCCTAGAATACCTGTTACAACCTTTTGTGTGTGTTCTGTGTGTGTGTGTGTGTGTGTTCTGTGTGAGAGACGAGAGAGAGAGAGGGAAAAAGGGAAGAGAGAGAGAGAGAAATGAGAGAGGAGAGAGGAGAGAGGGAAAAAGTGACGGAAGAGAGAGAGAGGAGAGAGGAGAGAGGGATGTGAGTAATTTAAGGGATACTAATATTAGCTTTTAATCTCAGCCCTTGATTAAAATCGATCTAACAAACGAGATTATGACTCTAGACTTTGCAAATATTTATGTTCTTGTTGAACTCTTCCCTATATATATATATATATATATATATATATATATGGAAGGGCTAAAATAAGAACATTTCTTAAGATATAAAAAATAAGAATAATTTTCATCCCTTAAATCATCAAGATCTACGGTTGATTCGTAATCCTGTTGGATGAATTTATGGTCCTGAGTTCGAATCCCAAAGGTAGCAAAAAAATTATTTATCACAATTCATACCTTTATACAGCGAATTCATACGTGTTCTACATAAAATTCATACATTAAAAATTGCTCTTATTTCTTATTTTAAGATGTGCTCTCACGGTAGCCCACCCCAACGCATCTGAAATGCATCCGTTGTTAAAATTAATGTACTCGAAAGAAATAAAATTTCCGCTTCTTTTAGAATTCTAACTAAAGTGATGCATTAATTTATTAATATACTCAAAAGAAATAAAATTTTTCGTTTTCTCTAAAATTTGAACTAAAGTAATGCATTAATCTATCAAAATGATGCACACTACAGATCTTCATGTCGAAAGGTTGAAAATGATTTTCATTTTCATATACTTTTGATTGATTTAGTTACTGATTGAACCTATAGCTGATATATTTTCAAATTGAATTGGATCGATAGAAAGGTATCAGTTGTTAGAAAGGAAAGATTTCGTTAGAGTATTTTAGGGGTTAAATCCTCTGTCAAGGATCCCTAATTTATTTGTTTCCTTTGATATTACTCTCCTTGTACATTTCCTTTTCATCCCTATAAAAGGGAGTGCTGTAATGCTCAATATACACCACAGAAATACAAGAACAATATTTACAATCTCTCAAATTCGCTTACAATATGTCGATACCATATTTCAACATCAGTTAGATATGCATTTGAGTAATAGTTCCTCCATTTATAACAAATAATTTTAGAACGGAGCAACATATGTTTTAATAAAAAATAGTTGAGTGTATTGCGAGTGAAGAAATGAGCACATAATGTGGTATAAAACTTTTAAATATAGAAAAAAGATTAATTTTTACGAGCGTCCTAAAATAACAAAATAAAATTATTAAAAGTCGTACAATATTATAATTTCATATGCCACATAATAACACGTTGGGTGACTTGGGGTCTGCCTCATGATAGGAATCAGCCAACCATAATAATCAATGCTATTCTTTTATGATACTCTTAATTAGTAATTAAAGAAAAAATATTTAAATTGAATAAAATACGAGAAAAATAAACTTCATACTACAATTGGTAGTGGTACAAAAGTGAGACATAGAAAATAAGCTATGAATCACGAAATTCAGACGATGCCAAAACTATGGATGTGGATTAGTTACTTCCTTTTATTTGGTGTATATAAGTGCATACATAGGTAAAGAAATTAATATCTGAAAAACTATGGTGCCTGTGATAATTACATCTTTACGTGAAAATGAACGAGGTACTAAATACTTCTAAAACTGAACTAGGTGGTACAATAGTTTTAGAATCTCATTGAAGCATTAGTTTTAAAGTTTAGTGCAAAATCTTTAAAAGTTTTAGTGCAAAATTTGCCTAAAAAAAAGAATTAGTGCAATATCTTTGGTCATCAAATTCACATTAGGGTTGGCAATTGGGTACGACGGAGACGGATAGTGGTTATCCATGTTCGTACTCGCGAGCGAAGGCCGTACCCCGTCATTCAACCCGTGATCCGCGATGGGTACTCTTTGCCACCCACACCTGCCACCTTCGGATGCCTGTCATCCGTCGAGTATTCTCCACCTGTAAATTAAATTTTAAATCTAAATTAACAACAATTTTAACATAAATAAAAAATTCACCATAAATCACATTATTCAAATCCACATATTTGGGGTGTTGGGCCTTTGGTAGAAATAAAATTAGGACATGTTGGGCTCATATCCCATATACAAAGCCCATGTTCATGGGTATTTATACGGGGTTTTTTTCGCGGGAAAACGGGTTTCGCGGGTACAGATAGTAAATATCTAAACTCGTACCCACGAACTAAATAGATATTGAATTTTAACCACGAAGCTATCTATGGATATCAAATGCCCTTCAAATCTGTACATAATAGGGTCAAATACCCGCGGGTAAATTATCATCCTTAGTTCACATATCAGGACCCCATTAAGGGAATCAGGACCTTGAGGCTTGAGCAAAGTTGCCAAAATATTACAGAAATTTATTTGTGAAAAAAACGAGTATATGATACTCCTTCCGTCCACGAATTAAAGTCCTACTAGGCCTTAAATTATTGTCTATTAAATAATGTCCTATTGTGCTTTTTGTACTTGTTTACTATTCTTATTTTCCTATATTTTCTACTGTTTCACACTAAGGGACCCAACTTACAACACCTTTATCACTTCTATATTCTATATTTACTACCACTAGTGGACCCACCCCACAACACCTTTATCACTTTAGTCAACTACTTATATATTTCACTCACAACACCTTTATCAATTTTCTTAGTTTTCGTATCGAGTATGAAATGAGGCTTTGATTCGTGGACGGAGGGAGTATATTTTTTAAAAATCAATTCATTTTCCTAGCTTTCTCAACCATAATACCACTAAATAAAATTTTATAATTCTAAAGGTATGTGGAGAATAATAAAAGAGCACCTCCAGTGGGGGTGCGCTAAGCCGCACTGATGCGGCACGATGGAGGCAGTTGCACGCTGGCGCACCTCTATAGCTCGATGCGGGGACGATGGCTAGTGTCAGGTGTGATGGAGGATAAAGGTGGGCGCGTGTTAAAATAAAAACAAGAGGTGGGGCAACGAGTTGGTAGGGTTGTTTTTAATTTGTTTTTTAATTTTCAATATCTTTTCTTTTAATTTTAATTTTTTTAATTTTAAAATTTGAAACCTTTTTAATTATTTTAATTTTTTTACTTAATTTTTAATAATTATAATATTTTTACTTATGATATTTTATTTTAATTAATGAAATGTTTAAATTTATTTTTTAATGAAATGTTGAAAAATTAAATAGGAAAAATGGGATAAAATGAAAATGAGGAATTGAAGAGTAAAAATAGATAAAATAAAAATGAAGATTATAGAGTCCCTTGTAGAATCAATACACTGAAGAAGTGAAGAGGGGCTCTAAAGTGGAAACCATCTTATAGAGGCCTCTTTATAGAGCCCTAGGGGGCTCTAAAGTGGAGACCATCTTATAGAGCCTCTTTATAGAGCCCCTATAGGAGATGCTCTAACAATGGTCAAAAGTTTGATTTTTTTTTTTTGATAATATCCATTTTACTCCCTCCGTCGATGAATTAAAGCCTTACTTACCCTTAAATTTTTGTCCATCAAATAAAGCTTTATTGTGGTTTTTTTTTTATACTTTTTTACTCTCCTTATTTTCCTATATTTATTACCCTTTGCCACTAATGGACCCACCTTACACCACATTTTTCACTTTTATATTCTATATTTACTACACTTTTCACTAGTGGACCCACCCACAACACCTTTATCACTTTAGTCAACTATCCTTTAATTTCACTCACAACACCTTTAACAACTTTCTTATTTTTCGTGTCGAGCATGAAATAGGGCTTTATTCTTGGTGAGGTCATGACTCAAACTATTAACATTGATTAGGTCGAAATGACAAACAACAAGACATCAAAATGTGACATATCATTAGCTGATTGCAGAATATTGATGCTCATTATTCTTTGGTTTATCGTTTAATATATTTTTATGATTCTTTTAATTGTCATGTTGTTTTTATAATAGTGGCATGCAAGTAACCTGCGTTTTATGGGGATCACTTGCTGATGAACTGAAAATATTTATAGAGAATTAGTCATGCGAAGATAAAGAGCTAGTGGCTTTGCAATCTGCAATGATATCCACATTCAGAGGTTAAATTCTTAGTATTTATTTCTAGTTAGCACACATTTGATGCATAGTTTCAAGAGATGCACCACTAAACTCAGTTATCCAACAGTGTTGGGTTCCCAAGGTGCTATTGAACTGGTGTATGGGGGGAAGGGGGATACACCAGTAGGCTTTTTAAAATGTTTTAGACTGAAGGAGTCAAAGATAAGACTGAAATAGAAGAACAATTGCTTATAAGAGAGTTCAGTCAAGTAAAGATAAACACAGAGTATGGTGAGAATTCTTTTTCGATAGTCCGAGGAATTATCAGTAGGAATTCTCACACAGGTGCAGAAACAAAGTAAACAGAAAAAACCTTTAGTGCGACAAGTTACGAATTTTAAAGTTTCTTTTTTTAAATTATCAGTTTCAGTACATAATGATTGAGAACATAAATCAAAAGGAAATACTGAAAGCTGTAAACGACATAAGATTTTTACGTGGTTCGGAAACACGTTCCTACATCTACGGTCAGTCGATCAGGCTGACGAGTACTCGCTTATGTTTACGGGTGCACAATAAACCCTATGACTGAAACAACTATTTTAGTGCCAACACTTTGGGTTGGACTTCTTGTCTCTTTTCTCAATCTCGCAAATGCGCTAAGACTTTACTCGTCTTACTTGTGGGGGCTGAGAACTCTTCGAGTTTAGACAATCGTCTACAATTCTATCACTCAAACACTCTTTTCGATCGGTTGAAAATGGGTTTGATCTTCCAACTAAATTACAGAGAACATGATTTCTTTAATATGAGCTTAGGCTAAAGATTTACAATAGATTGCCTAAGTATTCTAAGAGAATGTATGTAATCGGGAATTTGATTTGAGCTTTGTATATTCTCTTATTCGATTCAAACTTTGGATGATTGTGAGTAGGCTGAGTTGCAAATTCGGCAGAGGTTTAGCTTGTGTGTTTGAATCAGTGAGGATTGAACTTGAACGTTGAGCCTATTTATAGGCAAAGGTCTTGAATAGATCCGTTGGTGGAGATGTTATTCAAAAATTGCCGTTGTGAGACATACTTTAATTCAGACTCAAGTCTTCATTCTTCTGATCTCCAAAGGCTAAAAGGTGTAACGTCATCTTTCTCTTGGAGATGGTGTTGCAGGCCGATGTGAAGCGGAAAGGGAAGCCTTATGTCAGGAAGGACAATCTCTTATCTTCGACATTTAATGTTTCTGTCCTTTGTATTAATTGCACCATGTACGTCAGTAGACTACTTTAGCTTCTTGAGGAACAGACTGATGCATTCCCGAGTATCAGTCCGTGTATTGATAATTACTCTTCAGTGCCATTTCTTCAGTCGGCTCTGCTAATCATGTATCTTCAATCTCATGCTTCAGTCAACAGTCTTCGATCTTCAATTTGGTGTCTTCAGATACTGGTCTTCAGTCTTTGCCGCTTCAGTCTAAACTATTGAGGACTAAAACACTTAAGTCCAAAAAGAGTATTAGTCTAGAGAGACTTTCTATCAGTTTTGGTATTATCAAAACCAGGAGGTTGGATATATCTTTTTGTGTCCCGACAATTTCCCCCTTTTTGATGATGCCAAAACCTTACAAAAGAGTAACTAAGACAAGAAGAAAACAACTGGGATTTTGGATTGCAAAACTAAACAGAGGAAACGCCTGTTTTCCCTAAACAAGATAACCCTTTTTCCTGCAATCAGAAAAGACTAAGACATACAAAAAGTGACTAAGATTAGAACATAAGAGCATAAAAAGAATAAGGATCTGAACAGTGCCTGGACAACTAGTGATTGTCTTCAGGATTTAGAGAAGAGGTCATTTCATAAAACATGAAAACTGATGAGTTATCAGTTTCAGATAACATTCACTACAAGGAGAAAGAAGCATAAAAGCATGAAAAGATAATTCTACGGTTTCTGTCCGTAGATCCGATAAATTTCTTCTCTCAAATCCTTCGCCCACTTCGGATGAGATTTCTCGGAGAATTTCTAGATATCCATATGACCTTGATTTCATGTTCAACCACTTCTCTGTCAAAAATCCCATTCCTGGTGGGAGTAGAGATGTAGTGCAGTAGAGGAAGATGGACTGCTTTTACAGTGTCTGCTGCAACAGATAGACGATGCACCTTTTCATTTTCTCCCCAGTTCTTGAGAAAATATAACCGCGCATCTTCAATGGCCTGTTTTGAAGCTCCTCTCTTCAGATTTACGCAAATTCGATACCATTTGGTGAAGCTTTCTTTCAGTCCGATCCACCAGTCACTCAAGTCACTTGGCATTGGTCCTTCATTGTTAGCTCGTGTTTCTTTTGGAACCCATATCTGTTTCAGAATTGGTCTTGGTGTTGATCTTTTTCGCTTGGCTGGTTGTCTGACTGAAGTGGTTGGGGCTTCAGTTGGTACATGAGCTTTCTTCTGTTGAGCTTTCCTTTTAGGAGCCTCGCTTTTGTAGAAGCTTTGTCTGGTGCAGTATTGAGGTCTCCTTTGCTCCCATGAGGGTCTCCTTTGAGATGCGTGAGTTATCCTCGACTGATGGAGTCTTGACTGATGTTGTGGAACATGAGTCTTATGATGTCCAGTTGCACACTGTTGTGGATGACCTTTAGCTCGTCTGGACTTATCATAGCTTTGTCTCCATGGTTGTTGTTCTCTTCGAAATTGAACTGATTTCAATTTTTGATTGTTTCTGTTGTTCTTCCCCCTGGATTGGTGAGGAAGATTCTGTTTCAGTCCCGATGTTCCTTCCCCATATTTTGACTGAAATCTGCTTTATAGTCTTCTTAGAAGGGTGAACTAGTTGGGGGCTTCCTTAGCTCGTCTGTAGCTTTGAGGATGAGGAACATTTCTTCTTTCCATCAGTTTTCGCTTATGAATTTCTTCCATATCATGATCCCTAGACTCTTCTGAGGTGTTGTCTTCAGAAGTGTCAGTTGCTTCTTTGATCACAATATTCTTTCCTTTATCAGCAGGAGCCACCTTTCCTCCAATATTTTCCACAAGAGCTTTTGAAGGAAAGTTAGTCATCATGGGAGATTTCATCATACAGTCCTTGACTGTTTCCTCCAATTTGTGATTGAGCATCTTGATTTCATGAGATGCTCTGTCATATTCTGATGTAGAAATTCTGAGTTTTTCTTCCAGCCAACTGCTCTCCACGATCAGTCCATAAAGACAGGTTTCATCTGGAAAGTACATGATCGTCTGATTCTTGATTCGTTCTTCATTGATCTCATTTTCCATTTTCTGATTCTGCATGAGAAGATCTTCGAACATTTTTCTTAACTGACAGTGATTAGTCATGAGCTGATCGTACTCTTCAGTTTCATCGACTGAGCTATCTCCAAATTTTGAGTAGTCTCCTGTAAACACCAATGAGTTATCAATATAAGGAGTTTTTGAGTAAGAGTTTACCTCTGGCCCATTCATTCCGTTGTCGTAGCTGTCGTCGACCATGCTTTCGGTGTCGTTGGCCATGAGGGCTTGGCTCTCATCATCTGAGCTGGTGGAGTTGAAGGCAGATGATTCTGATGCATGTTCGGAAGATCCTGCATCGTCAGCAACCATCACTTTTTTCTTTGCATATTTGCGTTATCTCCTAGCTTTCATCTCTTTGCGCTCAGATTGCAACAATTCAGGGCATTCAGATCGATATTGCCCTTTCTTTTTGCATCCATAACATTCCACATCTTTTAGATCAATAGAGGTTGACTTCCTTTCTCCGCTTCTGTCAGTGGAATATCTGGACTTGCTTTCTCTTTCTTTTCCTTTGTAGTGCTGCTTGTGGAACTTCCTGTACTTGCGGAATTTGTATTCCATCTTGTTGAATCTTTCAGTTAATAGAGCATACTGACTGAAGAAGTCTTCTGGTCTGAGTTCCGCTGGTTTCTTTTACTGCTTCTTATTTTCTTTTGCTGAAACTTTTAGCGTCGCTCCTTTTGAGGCTGATGGAGCATCTTCGTCTGATCCTCCAGCTTTCTTTGTTTCAAGGTTTCTCTGGATGTCGAACTCATTCGTCACGAGATCAGAGAAAAGCTTGTTCGTTGGGAGCTGATTGAATCCTGGCTTGTTCTGATGAGCAACTGCGTAGATCTGCCAATCTCCTCGCGGAAGTGGTCGTAGAATCTTTAGGTTGATCTCTCGTTGAGTGTACTTATCCTTCGAGATGGATTGAACTTCGTTCAGGATCTGGTTGAATCTGAGTTCCATCTCGTCGACTGATTCGTTTTTTAGCATGAGGAATGAGTTAAATTTTTGACAAGCTATTGATAACTTGTTCTCCTTTATCTCCTCTGATCCGATGCACATTCCTTCACGAATGTCCCACATCTCCTTTACAGTTCTGCACTTGATGATCTTGGTGACGTGCTTGTCTGAAACTGTGCCGGAGATGATGTTTTTGGTGAGGTTGTCGAACTCATCTTGCTTCCTTTCTTCTGTGGTGAAGTTAGCCTTTGATTTGATCTGGACTTCATCAAAAGGATCTCTAGATGTGTCTAGAGGAACCCTTTTGATCACCTCCGTGATGATGATGGGTCCTTTGGTGATGACTTCCCACATTCGGCAATGTTGGGCGGTGACGAAGCTTTCAAGTTGAAACTTCCATATGTCGTATTTTTCAATACTAAACATAGGTAGTGAGGATACTCTGCTATGGTTAGTTTCCATAGAAAAGGAAAACAGAAAACAATAGATAAGAAAAGCAGTAAACACTTTTTGAAAATGAAAGGTTTTCGAGACCTTTAAAGAAAAGGATCTAGTTCTGTAGAACTTGATGAAAGCAAAATTGTTCTTGCGAACAACCTGCTCTGATACCAATTGTTAGGTCCGAAAGGGTCTCGAATAGGTGTATGGGGGGAGGAAATACACCTATGGGCTATTTTTCTTAGTTAAAACAAAACTTTAAATACAAACTGACTCAACATGTTTACTGAAAAAAGTTTTGTCAAAATAGGGTTTACGACTGATACTGAATACTCTTCAGTAAGGAGTTATCAGTTAAGTCAAAGACTTTAACTGATACACGTAAGGCTCCAGTCGAGTTTGATAAACAGAGAGATGTTATGAATCTTACTGACTATTAGAAGATAGATCAGTTAGACTAATAACACACGCAGCGGAAAACTTTTGTTTCGAAATAGCCTGTGATATTAAACACGTTGTCAGCAGTTAAGTTTCTCTTTGCAATTAATCAGTTTTCAGTTTATGAAGGTAAGAGCACAAGTAAGAAGGTAAGTACTGAAAGCTGTAAATAACACAGAGATTTTTACGTGGTTCGGAAAACACTTCCTACATCCACAGTTGGTTGATCAGACCAACAACTTTACTGGGCAAGTGCTTACGGGTGCACTGCAAACCGATGCGTGTGCTTACGGATGCACAGCAAACCTGAACGTGTGCTTGCGGGTGCACATAAACCGAGACATATGAAGATTCTATCTTCAGTACCAACACACTGGGTTGGATTTCTCATTCCTAGCGCACGCTGGGCACTAAGATCTCACGGAGACAGAACACTGGTCTGAACTCCTTTTTGACACAAACACTCAATTCGGTTCGTTGAAGAGAGGTTTGAAAACTTGCCAACTAAACCACAAAGAACAAGTTCTTTGCAGTCAGTTTTACCTAGGCTTTGGATATACAATATTTGCCTAAGTTCTAAGAGAATGTATGTAATCAACAGTGACTGATTTTTAGCTTTGTGATTCTCTTCTTCGATTCAAACTTTGGAGAGGCTTGATTTTGCTGAGTAACGAATTCGGTAGCGTTTCAGCTTATGTTGCTGAAATAGTGAAGATTGAAGTGATCATCGAGCGCTATTTATAGGAGACATCTTGAATAGATCCGTTGGCGGAGATGATCTTCAAGATTTCTTCCGTTAGAGAGTAATTTGAACTTGGGCTGAGGCTTCAATCTTCGAGGTTCCTTGTTTGGTGAGAACGACTACTTTGAAGAGCAGGAGATGCGACATCTCTGAAAAGGAATGGCCTCTGCAGAGAAAGAAATCTCTGCATTTAATGCGGCTGTACTTCTGGAGTGCGTGGCTTCCTTTGAACGTTGGAGGCTTAGTCCGAGGAAGAATGTTTAACTGATACTTGACTTTAGTATCAGTCCGCTAAGTCCACGTGGCGCGCATTAAGTAATCTGTCGAAACTGATCCTTCGACTGATAAGTCAAATATCAATATTTGACTTTGCCTTAATCGTTACATCAGTCAGCATCTTCAGTCTTCAGTCTTCAGTCTTCAGTCCTTCGTTCTTCAGTCTTCAGAACAACAACTAAACTAGAGAAAGAATCTAACACTTGAGTTCAAACATTTCTAGTCTATTACAAGTGAAACCTATTGATTTTGGTATCATTAAAACTAGGATTATGATATTTCATTAAGTTCCCAACACTAATGATATAAACATGGAACAAACAATAACAATTAAAGAAAAATCAGTCAAATGCGCAATTAAATTATACAGATGTGTAATATCATCTTCATGCGCAAAATAATATTTCTTAAATAGAATTCCACGAATGTTTGAGCAAAGTTATTTGCGTAGACGAAACTTTGTGGAATTTCTAGTAATCAGGTGCATACTTTCAATCTTGCCAACAAATCCATACACGAATTAATAATTATATGCGCACACTCTAAATAATGCCCAATTATAGTTCTAAATTGAACAAAAAATTATTCATTCTATGCGCGAAGAATTATATGTGCAAACAATTCTTTGCGCACACAATTCTCGCATAGAATTGTTTGCGTGCGCAACATTCTATGCGCAAACAACTCTATGCGCAATTCCATGCGCAAACAATTCTCTAACAATTCTATGCGCAAATTGCTCTTATGCGCAAAATTTCAGTCGTGCCCACGAATTCAAAATCTGTGCACAACAAATTCTTTCACAATTGTTCTTCATTTGTTGTGCATACAAAACAAAGATGCTAAATTAGTGCATATAAATAGCAACGCCAAAAATTAACGCATACAAACCAACAATCCATAACATTAGCCCACACAAATTAGCGCATACAAAACAACATACAAAAGATGCTAAATTAGCTCACACAAATTAGCGCATACAAAATAGCAAGCCATAAAATTAGCGCATACAAAACCAAAAGGCTGAAAATTCTCGTACATTGACGCCAACCAAAATTTGCTAAATTTTTAATGCCGAAAATAATACAAAAATAGCACAACAATCCCACCTCTTCCAGTGTGTCCATCTTCTCCGGCGCAGCGCCGATTTGCCAAGGGTGAAAAATAATGAAAGCTTTCGAAATAATCGAAGGACCTTAAATTTCAATTTCTTCTGCAAAAAGTCACAAAATGCGTAAAGGGAGATATTTCAAAATTCAAAATAAAAGGAGTTAAAACATAATAAAACAATTCTACTTACCCATCACCCATTTCAATAAATTCGGTCAACACTACTCAACTCATTCAAACAGACACAAAGTTTAAGGGGAGTCAAGTGTACATTCTATTATTAAAAAATGGGAATAGTTATGGGTTGTTGCATTTAGAAAAAGTGGATATTTTGTGAATTGAGATTGACTTAGTAGAGTAATTTTATATATTCTCACAAAGAATAATGTTGTTCATAACAGAATGTAAGATCACGCATTAAATAAGAAATATAATACCCCTTCAGTTCATGGCAAGTGTAATTTTTTTTTTTTTTACATTTTCTTGCACCCATTTTTACCTCATTCACACTATTTATAAAAGACAAATCGACTTGATTGTTCTTTTTTTATACTTTACGCATATTTTTCAATATTTTCTTAAAATATTTTTCAATATTTTTAATATAATTTTTGTGAATATCAAATAAAATAATTATTGTACACTCTTCGTCGATTAATATTTTGGCCGTAATTTGTAACTTTAATTTCAACTTTTACATTATTTCATTGATACCAAAAGTATATCACAAATACTCATGCGCAATCGGTTGCACCGTGTAACTGATTTCCAGAATGACACTACTTCATTCGGGAAATGACATTTGAATATTTCCGAATGACACTACTTCAACATACAAATGACACTTGAAGATCTTCAAATGTCATTTGAATGTTGAAATAGTGTCATTCAGAAACCAATTGCACGGTGCAACCGATTGCAAGGGAGAATGCCTCAAGGTATATTGTGTGATTAATGATTATGTATAAAAATACATAATTTTTTTTTTTCATTTTTCACGAAGGGTGAAGTTGAATTAATTAATATATACGCCATATAAATGGTCTCAATTTTTTTTTTAAAGATAATATATAAATGGAAACAATCCCAAACTTATTTGTGGCCAAAATCTCATCTTTCACCTCCCTCTGTCTCTCTCTCAAAACATGGCTGCTTCTTTCCATCTTCAAACCCTACACCTCCGCAAATCCCCTTTCCTCCAAAAACCATCTCCCAAATTCCCCAAACGAAGCACCACCACCGCCAAATTCAACCTCTACGAAATCCTCGGCGGCCGCGGCCTCTGCAACGGCGAGCAGGGCCTCCAGCAGGAACTCAAAAAAACCGTCGCACCACCACCACCTCCGCCGCCGCCGCAATTGGAGGATCAATCGGCAGAAGCTCTAGAAGTATCCGAAGACGGATTCGAGAAGGAGCTCCTAGGGCTCACCGGGGGATTCCCGGGGGGAGAAAAGGGGCTGAAGAAATTCATCGAGGAGAATCCACCTCCGCCGCCCCCCAAATCGGAGAGCGTAGGGTTCGATCGGAGTAACGCGAAGGCGAAGGCGCCGGAGCTGCCGCTGCTGCTGCCGGGGATGATCGCGATCGTGAAGAATCCGAGGAATCCGTTCCACATGTACTGCGGGATAGTGCAGAGGATCAGCGATGGGAAGGCGGGAGTGCTGTTTGAAGGCGGGAATTGGGATAAGCTTGTGACGTTCAGGCTTGATGAGCTCGAGCGCAGAGACAAGGGCCCGCCCATGGTGAACCCTAGATCCGCCATTCTCGAAAATGCGGTCGAGAATACTACTTGATTCTTTCATTTCAAATGTACATACCTCCATAAATGTTCTCTCTACAATTTGTATCATGCTAATGGAAGTAGATAAAAAATGGTTAACTGCAGAGAAATTCCATTATTTTTTACCTATTTTTGTGATTTACTAATAATAATTTTACTTAGGGCGAGTTTGATAGTGTAATATAGAAATGAAGATATTAATTATATAGAGATAATTAATCGAACTTTTGTGAGTTTAATTATTTAATATTTTGTTTGATAGCTAATAAATAATGTATGTATAACTTGTTTTGGATGTTTGATAGATTCTACTAAAATGCATATAATGTTTGATAACATTGCCCAAGTGATAGTATATCTTGTGAAATTACCATATTACCCTCCACTTAAACCCCTTCAGTTACGTAATGAATCAAGTTATCCATTGATTCCTCATTTTGTTTCAGTGGGTGTGCTAGTAATGAATCAAAATGGATAGCTTATCAACCAACTGAAAAAAAACTGAAATTAAATTTGTTAATTCACAAGACATTTGGGTGGATGCTTGGCTTCGAAATATTAGAAGTGTCAGCAAGTCATTGGTATTATGTGAAGATGGCACAAGACATTTCAGATTTTCTGCAAATCACAATGGGATATCAATTCATAGCCAAATATTTCGAAGCCAAACATCTCAGCTATTGAGCAAATAATT
The DNA here is from genome assembly GCF_028751815.1 of Salvia miltiorrhiza. Taxonomy (NCBI): domain Eukaryota; kingdom Viridiplantae; phylum Streptophyta; class Magnoliopsida; order Lamiales; family Lamiaceae; genus Salvia; species Salvia miltiorrhiza. Next base: position 15,219,399 of record NC_080389.1, read on the forward strand.
TCATATTTCAAATCTCAGCTTCTATTCCATTAATTTGGTCTTCACATCAAAAGCAATAATTTTGGCGAAAGAGAAAGCTTTGAGACCAATTTTTTACAGCCGCAAAACAAATTTGCAGATCCAAATCAGAAGAAGAAAAAATGTCTTTAAAACATAAAACCCTAATCAAACTCTTCGAAATTTGATTTCGCCAAGTCGCAGAGGAATCAATCGAAAAATTGCGCAGATCTGATTTCGAAATTTCACAAATTTGCAGGCCCAAATCATTCCTACGACCAGAAATCAATCAAATCTCACCTTCGACGAATCAATTCAACGAAATCTCACCAAATCATTCCTACCGCTAGAAATCTCACCTTTGAAATTTCTCAAATCTCACCTTCGACGAATTCAACGCGTGTCTACCGACGAGCAGCCATTGAAGTCTGAAGAATCGAGGTTATGTCAAAGAAATGGCGTAGTAAGACCGGATTTGATGAAGCTAGCGATTTTTGAAGAAGACGGAGGGATAAAATCGTAAACGGAAAACTTAATCTAAATCACTGTTCAAGACCATATAATTTAACTGGGGGTGAGCGGCGGATGAGTTTTCTCAGTGAAACAGTGACTTTGATGCGGGCTGGACTCTTTCTGCGGGCCTGGATGATTATTGGTGAAGTCTATCAAACAGGAGGAAAAGGTGAGAAAAACAATTTATCTCACCTAATAATACCTATCAAACTCGCCCTTATGGTATTGTAATCGACTCGGCGTGGCTCCTAATCCTAAAATTAGATTTGTATTATGAAAAGCATTGCATACCGTCTAAAGGCTTAGAACATGTCCGTTACTTTAGACTTTAACGGTGTTTACTCTGCATGATCAATAAAATGTATTGAACATAGTTTTTTATTCTTAATTTTAATGGAATATGTAAATAATTAAAAGTGTTGATATATTTTAAAATTTCAATCAATTTAAATAAAGAAGATATTAACTTTATTATTTTTATCTAGCAAAATAAAACCTCTTTTAGTAAAATCAAAACTGATATTTACAGACCCTTAGCAAATTTTTTAAAAAAGTAAGATCCCATCCATTGCATTAATCACTACTCACTAGAACTTAATATTTTAACCAAATCATAATTATATGGAGCCTTCTGGCCAATTAAAAGAAAAATAATAAAATGAGTTCTAAATTTTTGTTCCATCTTTTCATTTTAGAACATTTTTTTTATCAAAAAAAGGAAATTAAATTGAACATTGGTACCAGGAGTACCAACACAGAGTTACACTATTACACATGACACCTTCCCAGTCATCCATGAGGAAAAACTGAGCTCTATGTCAGAACATACAATATTTATATAAAAAAAATATTTTATTAACTATTTATTAATTACTTAATAAATCAACTCGGCAAAACCATTTTATCCATTTTCTTATTACTTGTGTCCTTCCATTCACACTACACTTTTCATGGACAAAGGGAGATAAACATTTTTTTGAGTTTCCTTTCAACCCTAAGTCTAGCTCATTTTTTAGTTCCAATATAAGCAGCAAACATTTTTTGAGATCCCTTTGAACCCTACGTCCTAGATCACTTCTAACCTGACTCACAATATTTAAATTTTTGGCCACGAAAAGATTGCATGACCCGTCATGCCATGGTGAGGATCTAACACAAATATATTAGAAATAAACTTAGCATAAAAGCCACTCCTCTCAAAAAAAGAAAAAAAAATCACTTGTAAACTCTGAAAAAGATAATACTAACGAGGCAAGTAATTAGCCTATGATCTAAATATTGAATTTTGGTACAATATAGTAGTAACGAGGCAAGTAATTAGCCTATGGATAACACAAATTTATGACTTTAAATGTCTCATTCATTTTCCAACAGTTGATACAAAAAGAGATGCTCACCATTTTTCCTTCCTTATTTTCACTTCAAGGATGGATAATATTATCACACCAAAATGGAGGGATAATATTTATCCATCCTTAAAGTGAAAATAAGGAAGGAAAAATGGTAAGCATCTCTTTTTGTGTCAAATGTTGGAAAAGGAATGAGACATTTAAAGGCATAAATTTGTGTTATTCATCATTTTCCATGGATAAATTTATTCATCAAAGTAGACGCACGCAGCCTCAGAGACGGATCTAGAGGCCGGGCAACCTCGGCGGTCGCCCGGTCAATTTTTTTTTATTACCTATATATACGTATATATTTTGATGAAATCTCGGTGGTCGCCCGGTCTGTTTTCTTTTCTAAAAATTCATTAAAAACATCTGATGAAATCTCGCCCGGTCCTAATTAAATTTTTAGATCCGTCCCTGCGCAGCCTTATAATATTTTGAATATTTAAGACATTTTCCTTAACAATTTTGTTACAAGGATTTTTGAATACTCAACTGTATATTTCCCGTCCCAAAGAAAATGTCAATTTCCCATTTTTTATTTCTTCATATTTTCAGTAACATCATCTGCTCCTTCCGACCTCACCACAATCGCGGTTTTAATTTGAGGCTCACATAAAGCTGGGGAAATACGCTTCGATACATGGATGGACGCCACGTGTCCTCAACTTATCCAAGGTTTTACTTAAATCACAATGACATGTGCAAAACAATTTAACTTCATATACGTATATAAAGAGGGATAGCAAAGTAATTTAAAACTTTAAATGAATCTAGATATATATTTACCCTTATACTTCCTCCGTCCCATTATAAGCGAGATTCTTTCTATTTTAAGTGTCTCACTATAAGTGAGACTCTTTCATTTTCGGATAAAAGTTTTATCCTTTAAACACATTTTCACTTTTTTACATACACACAAAATACACATTTCTTAATTCTCATGCCCAAAAAAAAATCTCACTTATAGTGGAACGGAAGGTGTAAAATAAAAAAGTATTTCATACTTACTGTGAATTCATCACTCTACTGAGTACATACAAGGTTCATGGTTCCAAATTCCAATCACATAAAGAGCAAACATTTCATCTTTCTAAATTCATTGTTTTATTCATTGTTTTTTCACAGCAAATTCATAATGTTTCATAGAGTATTTTATACAATAAATTTGGTTGGTATAAAATCACTCCCTATGTGTCAACTTCTAGCTATGAAAAAAAAAAACCTTCATAAAAGACATTAATACTACAGTCTACAGTATGGAAAACAACATGAAAAAATACAAGCACCATTTCTCTCCGGTGCACATTAAAACAACATGAATAAAACATTAATACTATATGTTCACACTAATGGGTCATTATTGGTACAAGGTCAAGTAATAAGAAGATAAGCATTTTAGTTTTGAGCATATCGCAATTTCAACGGAGTTTCAAGTGTGAATTCCACAATCAGGAGACGGTTAAGTGTATCTCAGAAAATTTATAATAGTGGTCACTTCAAACAGAAACTTGAATATACACTCCATTTTGTTGTCCACTAGATGAGAGTTTCTTGCACACAAAGGCCTCAATATAAATCAGTTTTACCAGTTCGAATGCCTTCCTCCACCGGGGTAGCTCTCGTGCGGAGTCAGAAACAGCCACCCAACTGCCAAAACAGAACAAATGTCAGTTGAGAATTTCGCGATCAGGAAAACAACAGTATCAAGTCTTGACTAATCAGTGACCTAAACACCCCTCCCGCCCTTCTTTCCTTTGCGAAACAGCTATGGCATATCAGTTATAGGATGTGAGCAACAAGATAATGGAACTGCAAAGGTTCAAATTCTTCCCTGAAAAGGTCATCTCAAGTGCAATATAAGTACGCCTGATCATTTCATGCAAATAAGTGTTCACATGCATATGGAACTCCTCAGTGAGAAATATGCAAATTTCAGCAGATAAACTAGTTATTTACTTCAAGAACTGAAGAAACTTAATGCATATGATATCTCCAGATTTATGCTATAACAAATCAGTGGTTCAACTCAACATACCATGATTGAGTCAATCTCCTCTTGAGAAACAGGAGTTCTTTTAGGCTGATCGGAAGCCTTCCCTCCCGACGCTGCAGATGGCACCCTTGAGAAGAATTTCGTAACAAGATCATCATTCTTGATATCATTCATGGAGATATCATCAATCTGGGTGGTTGTACCTGCAGAGGAATGACTTTACCCTTTAGGTACTGCATAAGTAAATATATATCTCATTTAAGGCACATGGTAACACATAGGTAACAGACAAAGGCAAGGAAAGCCAACAGCATCTAATATAGAAACAATGGAGGGACTCCGAAAGACAAAAGTCGAAACAAATTTAGGATTACAAATTACAACTACTTCTCAGCATCTCCAGTACTTGAATAGTTCCTAATTCCAACTTCATCAGGGACCAACTAACCATACATTTAGTAATGGAACCCGACATAATCCAATATTTGAGTTTAATTTTAGGATGCTCATAGGGGGTGAAGCTTGAAGATTAAATGTTCCATAACAAATCTCAAACATATTCTTACAAGTAGGAATTTAGTTATCACTAACAGAAATCCATACAGCTTCTACTCATAAGGAAAAGAGCATATTCAAATAGACAGTTCATTTGTTCAACAATATAATAACGTATAAAACTACTTATCCTTTGTGGAGATATACATTCAAAATAGTAAGATATTACAAAAAAATATTTAAGGTAATCTAACTGATATCTATGCTTTTCACACATTTCAGAAAATATAAGCTCTCTGCTAAGATTTCCTGTGAATGAAACTCAAGCCGATTTCGTTCAGAAAATACATAAAACATCATGCTAAATTTGTCGAACATCAATTAGACCACCTTAGAGATTACTGATGAGAATAATATATGTAATGATTTGTGATCCACGTTTTTCTCATTATGATTTCAGTAAGGAACTCAATTTCTAGAAAACTAGAAATCCAATTTGGAGCACCCTAAACTCTTCAAGTAAAATTGTTAACAAACATGAAACATTTTAAAGCATCCAAGCCAAAAAATCGATTGCATTTCAACGGTCAACCGTGAATTATATGTAAAAGTATTACAAATAATCCAGCTAATTTTAACCATTCACATCCAACTTTCCTTCAGAAAGAGATGAAAAAGCGTAAAATGACATCAAACAATCCGCTAGTATACATTGAAAACCTTCAATCTTCATCCTGAATCATGGCTATTACGAATTTACGACCACCGTTTTGTTCCTTCCGACATTTTCCGTGAGCAGAGAAAAAGAATGCGACAAATTCAAATCCAAAGACAAAATCGAAATACCGCAGGAAAGAGATATCATACCAGAGGGTTTTGGATTGCGTTGAGGAAATTTGATGCGTGGGATTCTCTTCATCGCTTGCCCTGCCCCCATCTCTCTCTCGACTTTTCTTCACAAACGCGTAGTTTCTGAATCTGAATTACCAAATATTGGCAGAGACAAAGCAGGAAAAGTACTAATGGGCCAAAGCGTTGTTTTCTAGTTGGGCCTACAAGAAGCCCATACATACAGAAATCGGTAAATATAATTTGAACCAACTGATTATTTTATTCAAAGTCCTTTTTCTCATTTTATTTTTTCTCTGCATAGTTGCTAAAAAATACTAATAGAAAATAAAATAAAATAAATTTAGTACCTCGTCCTTAATCCCGATACTAAAAAAATCTAATAATATAAGAGTGAAGATTTATTCTACCCACTTTTAATAAGGTGTGTATTAAAAATATTTATTTTTATTTAGGGTGTGTTCTATTTGGTTGTAAATTTATCATGAAAAAATGAGAGATAAACAAAATTTCGCCATTTAAATCCTTCATTTCTTTTCCCTTATTTCCTACAAAATAGAATTTGACCCTTACTCATTCCTCATTTTCGCTACAAAGGAGGGACAATATTATCCCTCCATTTTTGGTGTGATAATATATTAATTGAAAAGGAAGAATGAGTAAGGATTAAATTATATTTTGTATAAAATAAGTGATAAGAAAAAAAAAATTAAAGGATAAAATTTTATTTATCCATCTCTTAAAATAAATTTATAGCAAGAAAGAACAGACCTTTATATATAGAATCGACACAAATGAACTAAAATAGCCCCAAATTAGGTAAAGTCTATCCTACACATCTTCTACCTACACATTGCCGTAGGATTCGAACACGTCGCCCTTTATTCCCAGCCATCCGGACCCGCGGTTTAATGCCTCAGACCGGACCGATCTACTTATAAATCTCATATTTTCTTAGGAGCCCCTACTTTTTAATATATTCACAAAATAGTGCCTCCGTAGTCCGTACAATTATTATATCTTTGTACATGGGAAGCTTCCGCTTAGACCCACAGATGTTTAATTTTTTTTGAATTTTGTAGACCCACAAATCATTCCCCTGCTTTATTATGAGAGTCTTCCTCCTCTGAAGGGCCAGAGTTTTCGTCTTGAGCAAAGAAGGTAACGTTTTATATATATATATATATATATATATATATATATATATATATATATATTATTCTGCTTAGTGTAATTTTTTTTAAAAAATACATCTTCATAAATGTTCTTGTATAACATTTGTGGCTTGTCATTTGTTGCGTGTCGGTGCTATATGGGAAACTTTTGTGATTTGTTTATGTAGCTGAGCATTTTCGTGAAATGTATTTTTGCATATCATATGTTGTTGTTATGGTTGATTAGTAATTCCTTTTTGTGGTGTAAATGTAGCTGAGCATTTTTTGAAAAAGTAATTTTTTTTAACATTTATTAAAATTTGTGAAATAATGAACGAATGCTGAAGTTGGTTTTTATTTTGGACTGCAGATTTCGTTCGAATATAGGATTTTAAGATGAACAATATTGATTTGAACAATTCTTATGCCACTGAGACATTTGGAGAATCATTTAACGGTGATGTTAACTCTCGGGGGTCTGAGGAGGGTGATCCACATGGGTACACGGACACCGATTCATTGTTTGATAGAAATGCCGATGATGACGTTGAAGGCGACGCCGATGCGGACACGGAGACAGAAATTTGTGAGTCACAAGCTAATCTCAATGATGGCATTGATTCTTTTGAATCGTTGAAGAAAAGTTTTGAGATGAAGCTTGCTGTAGGTACTGAGATTGACATCCTATACGCCGTGCATAAATTATACTGTGATTACGCGGCTGTGATGGGTTTTTCAGTCCGGAAAGGCAATCAAGAGTATTTTAATCCCCCGGACGATGTTCGTATGAAGATGTATCATTGTTCATGTGCCGGAACAGCAGATAATAAGTCATCGAAGGGGAGAATAGCAGCTTATAAAAAACAGAGTTATAGGAGTAACTGCGAAGCAAAGCTTCGGGTTGTGCGTGACGATATTGAGACTCCTTGGAGAATTACTTTGTTTGTGAAGCAACATAATCACGAATTGGTGAATCCTAGGCAGACTTATTTGTTGCGATCAGCCCGCAACATGTCACGGCAGAAGAAGCAGTTGCTTATCTCTATGCGGGCTAGTGGGATCGGTGTTAGTAAGGCTTATCGATTTTTGGAGGATGAAGCTGGAGGTCGAGAAAATATTGGATTCATACGGAAAGATGTATACAATGCGCTAAATTCTGAAAATCGGAACATGTCAAAGGTTGACAATGGAGATGCAAATAAATTGTTGGATATTCTCACTGATAGAGGAATGAGTGACCCTTCTTTCTTTTGGAAGGTAAAGCTAAGTGACGATGGGAGGCTTGAAAACCTTTTCTTTCGTGACACTCGTTGCCTTATTGACTATCAACATTTTGGAGATGTATTATCCGTTGATGCTACTTACAAGACCAACAAGTACGACTTGATATGCGTTCCTTTGATCGGCATAAATCATCATCGAACGAATGTCATGTTTGGACTTGGTTTCTTGTCAAACGAGAAAACGGAGTCTTATGAGTGGTTATTTAGTACGTTTTTGCAAGCTATGTACCACAAAGAGCCAGCCATTGTGTTCTCGGACCAAGATATGGCTATCATGAACGCTGTTGACTACACTTTTCGACAAGCGTCACATAGACTTTGTCAATGGCATATCAACAAGAATGCTGTGAAGCATTTTGGGAAACTTAATCAGGATAAGCATTTCAAAAATTTGTGGTACAAGTGTATGAACGGCTGCGAGAGTGAGGATCAGTTTGACAGTTGTTGGACTAGAATGATTGAGGAGCACAATTTGTCCGAGAACAAATGGTTTTGTACCATGCATAACTTGAGGAAGCGTTGGTCTTCTGCATTCACTTGCGATAAATTTTCTGGAGGTTTACACGCCACGTCTCGAAGTGAAGTGACCAACAAAGTTCTTAAAGAGTTATGCTCGACAACATCCACATTGCATGATTTCGTCATTGGTTTCGAGAGGATGCAGAAATCTTGGCGTACTAGAGAGCATGAAGAGGATGCGCTTTGTCGGGGCATGCCTGGAATGTTAGTGCAAAGAGCAAGCATTCTTCAGCAGGTGGGCGAGGTTTGTACGAGGAGTGTGTTCAAGCTGTTTGAGTTTGAATCAGTGCATTGTATTTCGGTCGATTTGACTGAAGAACCCCCTGATTTGAATGCTGAGACGTTGGAGTTCAAGTTGTCGTCAAGGACATCGATGACAGGTATTCGTGTCGTGAAAATTAATCAGTTTACTAAGTTTGGCTCTTGTTCATGTCATTTGTGGGAGACGGACGGCATTATTTGCCGGCACCTTTTTAGGGTGTACCTTCACTTTAACCAGCATCGAATTCCTGATGCAATGTTATTGAATCGTTGGAGGAAAGATTCGAAACAGCGGATTGCTTTGTGTGATAAGTTGTTTGACTCGGCAGGCCCAAATCGGTTCAATAATACGGTTTTTGTTAACCACAACACTAAGCGTGTGCACGACCTATTAACGGAATACAAGGATGATAGCAGTTGTAGAGCAATGATACATGAGTCTATTACCAAGTTGATAGATGCAGTGCAAAGTTCGAGCGGCCAGAGGATGGATAATACAATGGATACAGGCGTTGAGCAATGTTTTCCAGCCATCCATCATGCCGCCATAAATCATTGAACAATGCCAAGTCTCCATATTTATAAACCTCTGTTGGAAGCAGCACTTGTTTATCCCTATGTTTGATACCATCAAACCTTTAGTAAATCTCAAGTTAGGAAATATTTCAACATTACTTTTATATAACAAATCATCAATAATAACAGTAGACACAACAACTTCAACCACTAACATAACCATACCTATCACCGTTGTTATGGTCGGAAGCCCATGCAACATAGGGCTTCAATTCCTCGTTCTCCAAATCGGTGTCGTTAGGATCATATACGGACATGGGAACGGCACGTTTAAGTCTAGTGTTTACCGGAGTAAAGGCATCAACAGCATAAACTCCATCAGCAAAAGAATTTGGCGTCTTTAATCCTAAAATTTGGACGTCATCATCGTTTGACTCTTCCGAATCACCATCTAAATCAGTTATGAATTTTGGGATAACACAACTCTTGGATAATGGAACAGAATCAACAACAATGTTCGACCCTATTTTGACATGCTTTTTCAGACCCACATTTTTCTCACGCGAACATCCACTACACATTGCCGATTTCTGTAGCAAACCCTCAAAAACTCTAAACTTATTGTTAATGTATTCTTCCAAACACTTTACTTGGCCCTTCAAGCTCACCAAATACATACTAATATCCTACATGAGCAAATCGTAATAGGTCTTTAATAATGTTTATAATAAGACATGGTATGAAAGAAACAATTAACAAATAACTCACCTTGTTAGTTACATTGCCCCTAACTCTGCCAAGCTCCGGTGACACGAAGTTGGTATATGAAAAGCTATCACTACGTGGTGTGACATTTGGTGTAGGACATCCAGATTTACCCTTACTCTTCGACTTTGACACAAACATATTAGGCTCAGTTGGTTCAATTATGGAACATTCAACAGATTTACCCTTACTCTTCGACTTCGCAGATGTACTACACACGGCTGAAGCCTTTCTCTTACCGGCATACTTCTTTTTACCGGTGTCAGTGGGTTCACCGGAACCAAAATCTAGCTTACGACCAACATGCTTTGCAGCATCAATGACCGGTGAAGGTGATGCAACATGCATCGATAAAGTGATGCCAAGCGCCTCTAATTTCTTTACTTCATTACTAGATAACGAAATCTGCACCTGCAGGTCGAATACCAGAAAAAACTCTTAGTACCTAAAGATAACACGCAAAAATAATTATAAAGCTATTGAATGTGATGTTCATACAGGGTTGCATCCATGTTCACTCGAAAAAAAGTTGCGGAGTCCCTCATCTATAACCGTAAAGTTCCTACTCGCACACCATTTTAGAATTCTTGGAAAACTCGTCAAATGTTTCGGATTCAACGACGCACAATATGTGCCAAGAGCCGGAATTACTTCATACGCCCAACATTGCAATCCATACAAAAAACCATAAGCTTCGAGAGTGTGACCACAGTTACCGCTTGCAACATTTGATAATTGCCTCTTCAATCGATGTGTCGATCTAACAAGATAATTATATGCGACAAGACCCCAAGGAAAATCGTAAACATTCTGCACATCCTCCATCAAATGAACATACCCCAAATCCACTGTGCCGTTCTCATGGTCATTCATAACCAACAATCCGTAAATAATGAATAAATACGCTAGCTTCAAGCTACGAGATGAATTTCCGCCACCGGTGGAACATTCCCTTTTGAATTCATTTTCGATGTCATGAAATAGCAGTTCCGTACGAGATGGAAATACATGACCATGGAATTTTGAATACTTTGGGAGTGAAGGGTTACCACTAAACTTCAAGCCAACCATTAGACAAAAATCTGAACAACTGAATTCCATAACTTTATCGCCAAAGCTAAATATTAAGGTATTCTTTTCCAAGCTATTAGCATGTAGCTTTCTACACAACACTTTCAACAACTCTCCTTCAAACGTGAGTTGGCCGACGTCAAATAAATGAGAAAAGCATGATTCCCGCATAACACACATGTTTGCTCCCGATAAAAGATCTCGAATTTCTTCCAAATACCACATTTGACATCTCGTTGTCAATTCCACCCCTATATTCCCAAATAACAAAATTAAATGATGTACACTTGAACAAATCAAATATACAAATACAATAACCAATAGCAAGAACATACTAGGAATAATTAAAGATTCTAATCCAAAATCAATCACAATTATATAAGTGCCAAACAAGCTGCTCATATATAATAAACATCCCTCGTCGCTAATACAAGTTAATAAATTAAAACACCGAATATCACCATTATAATATTATTCAGTTCACAAGATTTCAAATATTACTTCTCACCTACCACTAAACTAATCTACTTCATCATCAAGGCGAGAATAACAATTAATATTGGAGTAACAAATCAGAAACAGTGAGGCAAACCAAGGGCGAGAGCGGCACGACACAACATTTTCCATTCGAAATTATAAGCATATTGCCGGCGTAAATATTTATAATTCTTCCTTCGGAATATACCTGATACACCAGTTTCATTCGAAGACGTCGTAGCCATGTGGAGACCAAATCACCATACGAAGTTCTCAAAATTGTTCATATTACTATACAAAAACCCTCCAGTAAGCGTAGACAAACAAAAATTTTTGGCAAAATATATTACAATCCAAATCCAACGGTGGTAATCAATCTTTAGAGACATCAAATGAACACAGGCTCGAAACGTGTCCCTACAACAGTCACAAAACCTATTTCATGCATAGCTAGATGATAGGTACATCGTCAGCAAAAACTAGGGACTCCTGATAAAATATGAAATTTAAAAAGTAGGGACTCCTAAAAAAATATGAGATTTATAAGTAGATCGGTCCGGTCTGAGGCATTAAACCGCGGGTCCGGATGGCTGGGAATAAGGGGCGACGTGTTCGAATCCTACGGCAATGTGTAGGTAGAAGATGTGTAGGATAGACTTTACCCCCAAATTATATGTATATATACTGCAAAGTTGACATAATACGCAAATCGACAAAAACTGCAAATTCATTTCCCAGTCGAGTAGCAAATCAATTTATCGAGTGACAAATTTATCTATCGAGTCGAGTGGCAAATTCATTAATTGATTACTTTACCGTAAAATTACAACATATATAAGTAAAACTTTGTTATGAGGTGTAAGAGTGTCGTCCGTGCTTTCATACAAGCAACATTTAAAGTTTTTTTTTGTCCCTTCATCTTAAAAGTCGATAAATTTGACACATTTTTTTTATCAAAAGTGAATAATTTTTACATACATTTTTATCAAAAGTGATATATTTATTAACACATAAAATAAAATAAGTAATAAAAAAAACATGATCGTGTATAACTTGTATATAGACATACTTTAGTAAAACGATCGTAACTTTTTATATAAACACTTATATTTAATTAGCTCCATCTTTTGGTGGAAAGTAATTTTATGTGGACCATATGATTCGTTTTCTTGAAAAAGACTTGGACCATAATTCATCTCAAAGAAAATAGTTTCCTTAAACTTGACTTAAATTTCGTTGAATATTTTGAACTAATGTAATGCAAGTATGGGAAAGAGATTATTATACATATCGTAAAGTTTAAATCTTTTAACAATTAATATAGCTAAGGTATGCGAAATTATAAAAACAATTGTAAGTTTGTAACCAATGGAATAATACATTGAATGACTTAACACGCCCAAAATACATGTGTTTGTACACGCCAAAAATAAAAAGGAAAATAAGTATATACTATGGCTCGAAGCATTGTCGTTTTGAGAGTGTTAATTGGAAACGCCAATCGTCGGATAAAATTATTATCAATGTCGAATCCATAATTCCGCATACAAATAATTATAAAAAAGTTGCAAATATTAAGGTGTAAAATGACATTTTTTCTAAAGTAATATCATTACATGCTTTACTTTATGAAATCTGACAGCAAGCGGGCTTGCGACGCAATCAGCTCTCGTGCGCGGAATGTTACAGAGGTGGGAGTTATGGCCTCCATTTGCAGAGAAGAGCTGCTGCTGTTTCTGGATGTCCGAGTCCATCTTATCAGACGTACTAGAAATGCTAGTACTCATCATATAGCTAAAGCGGCAAGAGATATTATTACACCTCATGTTTGGAATGAACCCCCGACTTTTGTGGCGGGTCATCTCCACATCCCATGTTCGTGTGCTTAATAAATTTATCTCTTTCGTTCAAAAAAATATATGTTGTTTGAGCCCCAAACTTTTCAATGGTGAACTTGAGAATTATATTTGGAATTTAATATAATACTACGAAGCAGCGATTCATCGACGGAGGCGTACAACGTAGCCAAGAAAAGCAAGTAAATGAAATTATGAATTCTATGCCTAACATGATTAATTTGAAAAAAATAAAAAATTCGCTTCATATAAGATTTAAATCCAAGTCGACCATTAATTAATTCAATAAAGTGAGTTCATAGTTGTTTATATTTTAAAATGAGTTTTTATTTTAATATTATTATAATAATATATAAATAATATTCACTCTTCCGATTTTACACTTGAGTGTGTACGAGTGTATTAGGTTTATTTTAGCTATAGCGCGCTTACCCGCTCACATGACACGCGACCTAACATGTAAAGAGTGTATTAAGTCAATTTTTACAAATACACGTTTAGTTGATATATTCGCATGACCTAACGTGTATTGTTCGTACGTATTTTATGTAAAAATAAATAAAAGTTATAATAAAATACGTTCTGATAGCAGCAACAATAGCAATATTGAGTGATTGCAATGGCCACGCCAGTGATGCAATTTCAGATAAGTATGAATGTACGGCCGGGGAAGTACGAAAAATGATTACGATTAGGGTGATTTTTGTTTCATATTTATTAAAAGTAATTAATAGTATGTTCTTTATATAAAAAAATGTATAATTTTTATGTACTTTTATAAAATATAGGAGTATATGATTTTTTTTACGTGAAATTGTGTAATTTTTACAATTGACCCTACAAGTACTCATGATAAAAGTTGGATAACTTTTACTACTATTGACCCTAAAAGTAATTTTATGGAAGGGAGACAGTATAGTTTATTTTTACTAAGTATAATTAGATAACTTTTATTATTGACCCTAAGGGTGACCTATCTTTGATTGTAAATTTATCTTTTCCCCCTCCAAAAATGGTGTGATAATATTATCCCTCCTTTGTAGTGTAAATGAGGAATGAGTAAGGGTCAAGTAGGAAATGTGGGAAAAGAAAATAAGGATTTAAAGGATGAAATTTTATTTATCTTTTCTTTTCCCATGATAAATTTACAGTCAAAGAGAACGCATCCTAAAAGTAATCAGTTCGTTAGTTAATAACCCTTCAATCACTTCTCAAGTTTTTCAATATTCATCTTTCCGCTATTTGTCATTTTGTCCAAGTATTTGTTGCTGCCGCTGCTTCCAAAATTTCCTTGTGTGAGAGATTGCAAATTGTAATTAGTCATCTTTTGCACTTCTTAGGGTTTATTGACTCACATTTTTGTCCTATATGTACATGTTTTATACTCCCTCCGTTTTGTTAAAATAGTCATAATTTTTTTTAGGGTGTTCATAAAAAATAATTCTAATATATTCATGGACACTATTCCATAGTAAATTACCCTTTATGTTATATAGGATCTCTCTTCATTCACAATATAATTAATTATTATTATTAACACTACTTTTATGATGAGACATTTTCTCCATTAATAACATATTTAACCATTTTTATTAAAAGTAGTGTCACTTCCTCGTATGACTATTTTCACCGGACGGATGAAGTATATTCGACTCAAATTATTGACGCACAATTTTGTCCTATATGTACATCTTTTACGCGTGCTCCGGCTCCTGAGCCCCCACTGTGCCTTTTGATGACAAAAGTTAATTCCATGCTAAAATTGACACAAATACAATTTATTGGCTTAAATAGGTATATGTATTAAATATTTACTCGCTCAATTTGTTTTTAAATGTCCCAATTTTGATTTTTATATTATTTTCTAGTAAGTGTCTCATTTCAAAACTTAAGAATAAAATTAAGCTATTCTTCTGGTTTTAACTTTTTTATTATTTAATTAGAATAATAATAAGGGCCATCAAAAAAAGAAAATAATAAATATGATTGCAAATGCAAATTTCCCTATTTTCTTGATACTATAATTTAAAGGTTGCCGTCTCTTTAAAAAGAGCCTAAGGCATCCTAAGGCACAACTTGTGCATTGCCTATTTTACCCATATTACATATTTTATTTTAAGATTATTTTACATATTTTATATTTATAAGAATATATTAATTCATTAGATATTTCATTTAATCTATGTGATATATATATATATCTATATCTATAGCTATTGAACCTCTTCAATATTTAATTAATTTTTCTCTCTTCCACATCATCAATATTCATCCCAACCCAACCACACACATTTTGAGAGATTTATCAATGACCACTCCAACCATCCAACCACAATATTTTATAGAATTATTGTATTTTTTTAAGTATAAAAATTACATATAATAAAAATAAAAAAATAAATTATATTTTTAATAAAAAATGCTACAATATCAAAAAATAAAAATGAGCAATAGATAAAAAAATTCTAGGATCCATTGCAAAAAATAGAAGAATTTTAGTGTATATAAATATAACAAATGAGGTCTCTATTTATAGAAAAATTAAAATTATAAATTTTGATATATATATATATATATATATATATATATATACAATTTCAAATATATGATGAATATTAAAATTTTATTTTAATATTTAAATTAAAAACATCTAACCAATAAAATAGTGACACATCATCAAAACTTTATTACAAAAGGTGAGGAGACCACAGGTCTCAATTGGGTTTTCAGGAGATCGTGGTCGGTCGATAAGTGTTGCTTCAATTCCATTTTTCCTTTTATTTTAATTCTATTTACATATGTGGTAGGTCGGCCAAGGGGGAGGAGGTTGCAGTTAATTCTAGTCGAAGAAGAAAGAAGAAAAGATAACGATAAGATGAAAAAATATAGGTTGTAATTAAAAAGAAGAAAGACGTATGAGGAAGAAGATGAATAGGAAGCACATCGGTGCTGTATCAAAAAAGTGTGAGATTTGTGTATGTGTTGGCTTAACGGTAGGAGGTTATACCCAAGACCTAAGGTTATGGGTTCGAGTCATCCATCGTGCGGTCTTTGAATTTCTTTATTTATTTATATAATTCATCAAAAAAAAAGGGTAAGATGGAGTAGGACTATCAGTATTATTTTTTCATATTACTTGTATTTGTATGTTTTAATTAGTTTTGGAGTATTTCAATATGGGCTTTTAATAATACTCCATATATAAGTTGAATCTTTAAGAGCCCAAAACCTATATATAATCCGATATGCCGTGGGACAAACGTTATACACCCAAAGATGTATAAACTATTTGCCATTGCAACTTAAACCAACATTGAGAAATTAAAAATAAAGTCCACATGGCACTTAAAATTTCATCATTACCACATATCCTAAAATGGCATACATGAAAATTGCGTTTTTTTCCGGGGGGGGGGGGGGGGGGGAAGAGAAATGTAATCCACACAATTTGGACTGACTTAATGACGTGAGACCATCGATTTTGTTTTAAGGCGCGACTATTAATTTTGTTATATTAATGGTACTAGTATAATTTATTCAAAATGGAATTGATATAAACTATTTGTTTTACAATCTATACAATTTATTATTATTATTATTATTATTATTATTATTATTATTATTATTATTATTATTATTATTATTATTATTATTATTATTATTATTATTATATTCATTAAGCTAATAATATTATTATTATACACTATTTACAATTAAATATTAATATTTAAATTAACATAATATTTTTTTTGTTACTGATTAGTCTAACTCATAAATAATACTAACATTTTTATATTTTATACTTCCTCCGTCCACGAAAGAACTTCCTATTTTTCTATTTCGGGACGTCCACGAAAGAACTTCCTACTTTTTCCTATTTTGGGATAATACCCCACCACTTAAAAAATACTCCCCTTTTAAGACAATTCCCACCACTCAAATAACATTAATTAAAACAACACAATAAATTATTAATACTTTTTCACAATTCCCAATACACTTTACAACTTTTTCTCCACTCTCAATACACTATACAACATTTTATTAAAACCCGTGCCACTCCCTCCTAGGAAGTTCTTTCATCGACGGAGGGAGTATTATTTAAAATTTTAAAAATAAATAAATATATCATGATCCGTGCATTGCACGACAGTGCGTGCTAGTAACAATTAAATACTCAATTTCCTATAAAATTGACATCATAGAAACATTACAAATCATAGAAAAATGAGTGTTATCAATTTGCGACGTATCATTACCCATGAGGATGGAGTCGGCAAGGTCCTGTTGTGTTTTGGAGAAAATTTCCATCACGTTCACCATGTTCTCCATATCCACGAAAACTCTTTTTTGCTCGTCCGACGACTATGCCTTCTTCTTTCATTTTCCTTTGTCTCCCTTTAGTGCCTTTTGGCCTTGGGGCCTCGTTGAGATGCTCGGCTCACTTGAAGTGGTCGTATAGTGGCCATCCGAGCCCTTTGAATGTTTGACAGAGTAAACATCCTCGCCAATAAAAGCAAATTTTTGAGATCTGCGGAGCACATTCCAAGCGTAGAGATATTTGAATTGATGCTCATGCTCGGAGGCGATCGTTTGCGCTTGAGAGGTGATTTGATCATTGCTCATGCCGGACCCCCAATTCGCTCGACATTTGTTGTAGATGGCCGCCCACACCTTGCCGTCATTTTGGACGCGTTGGACGTGCAACTTAATTTTCTCACGTCACATGGAATAGTGTCTTGTACAGTGGTCGTTGCTCATTGTATTTGGTGTCGATGTCACCCCAATAGACGAGAGCCTTTTGATCAACTCCCTTGACGACCTTCAACATAGCTTCAGCCAACAAAGTGCATATGAGCGTTGTCTTGGCCACAAGGTACCTATTGTGTAGCTTTGTCGTCGTCGGCATGACGGGTATCTCCGTCATTTCATCGTCTTGCGCACAAGTGGTGCCCAAGTTGATCCCTCAAGACCCGCCGTAGGCGTGGCGTTTGATTCTTGAGGAGAAGTGCAATAAAGTTTTGTTGGATGAATTTGGGTTGCTCGGAGATGGGGTCGGATTTTGGAGGTGGTTGCTCCAATAATTTCCCCATTCTCCTTCCATTTTTTGGATCACAATAAAATAAGAGAGGATAATTGAAGCTAGAATAAAGAAGGAGAGCAAGAAAAAGTTAGAATTTGGTGTGAGAAAATATAAACAATATGTAGTATTTATAGAAAAAAAAAATATAGTTGGAATCGCAATTGCTAATTGAAATCAATTTTTTTTTTCCGGCATTTCAGCCGATGTGTAATATTTCTTTTTAAATGCCCAATTTTCTGATTGGGCCGTGCATATACGCCCCCGTCACATTCCCCTTCCTCGCCTGCCTCGCCCATCAGTGCACCGCTCACGCCCTCCCAGCTCGGCACGAGCTGGGCACGCGCCCGCTCGCCAAGCTCCGCTGCGAATGCTCTTAATGGTGGGGATCGTAGGGTCTTGACCAAAAAAAGATTGTGCATATTTTTGTGAGACGAACAAAAAAAGAAAATAAACATACTCTTATGAATGGGAGGGAACATAATTTATTTTGCTTAGTAAAATTGAATTATTTTTACTATTGACCCTTAAAAGTAATCAATACGCTAATTAATTACCCTTTAATCACTTCTCAAGTTTTTCAATATTTCTCTTTCCGCTATTTGTCATTTTGTTCAAGTATCTGCAAATCGCAATTAGTCATCTTTTGCACTTCGTCCTAGGGTTTATTGACTCACTTTTGTCCTATATGTACATTTTTTGTGCATTTTCCTAATAATGCAATATGCAACATAATAACAAATTTTCTCAGTTTCCTTGCATAAAGGGCATTGACCCGTACCTCATATATATATATATATATATATAGAGGGTGTGGTTAGTTGTGATTTTAAAGAGAACTACATTATTTGTAAGAACGTGAGAACCATCAAATCTAATGCATCTACGGTAAAAATTAATACATTCGCTATTAAAATTAATGTACTAAAAAAAATAAAAAATATTGCTCCCTTCAGTATTCGAACCCAGGTTCTGCATTCATCCAACAAAATGATGCATCCACCGTAGATATTGATGATCGAATGGCTGAATATATATATAGGGAGAGGTTCAAGAAATTAAGAACCATAAATAAAAAAAGAACGGAGAACCATTTTCAGCCATTTGATAATCAAGATCTACGGTGGTTGCATCATTTTGTTGGATGAATGCAGAACCTGGGTTCGATTCCTGAAGGAAGCAATTTTTTTTATTTTTTTGAGTGCATTAATTTTAACAGCGAATGCATTAATTTTTACAGTGAATGCATTAGATTTTATGGTTCTCACGTTCTCACAAATAATGTAGTTCTCTCTAGAACCACACCCACATATATATATATATAATATATATATATATATATATATATATATATATATTATAGTCATAACAATATTGAGTCAAACCGCGTTTACATCAAATTAGTGAAGTCCATATCATATATAGAGTTAAACGTTAGTTAGACATGTATCATGAATTAAATAATTATATATATATTTAGTAAGAGATTATTTATATATTGTGTCCCAAGTTTTCAATGTCTTTCAAAAATTGTCCTCAACTTACATTTGCATTTCAAAAACTCTAACTTAATTCGGAAAAAGTTTGATTTGCCGGAAAACGAAATAATAAGTCACCATGTCAAAATCTGCATTATTCAATATAAAAATCTTCAAAAATAATCGTAAATTGATATATGTCATGTCTTATAGAATTCTATAAGGTATGACACATATATCATTTTTTTTTTAAATTGAGATTTTTTAAAATGAAAACATATAATTAAAAATATTTTTTCAGAAAAAACTCTAAAAATTAAAAATACATGCAAATGAACTCATCTAGGGATATAGGTCACTTAAATTCAGCTTACATAATACCAATACTAATAAAAAATACATGCTTCAGTACCATCTCCATGGCCTATCTTCGTTCCTCACAAGTCACAATATATTGGTGAAAATTTATTAATCCGACGATATTAAAGGAAATAATTAACATTAAGAGAAGTCATATCTGGTTGCTAATTGTGCCTTTTGATGAGAGAAGTTAATTCCACGCTAAAATTGACACAAATACAATTTATTCTCTTAAATATGTATTAAATATTTAATCACTCAATCTGTTAATTTCTAAATGTCATATTTTGATTTTTTTCCCCCTTATTTTCTAATAAGTGTCTCATTTCATAATTTGAGAATAAAATTGTGACATTCTTCTTGTTTTAACTTTTAAGGCCCATAAAAAAAGAAAATCATAAATACTCTGCAAATGTAAATTTCCCTATTTTCTTGATACTAATTTAGAGGTTGTGGACTTGGTAAAAAGAACGTATGGAGCAATATTGGCTTATTAGGTTAAACTTATTGTATTTCACGATTTTGAACCCGTCAAAGGTTCCAAAACACGTGTAGTGCTCATGTGGCTGCAATATTACTTGGAAAAAAAAATCAATTATAATCATAATTATATGTTGGCTGTTAATTATAGCAGGTTGCCCGCATTATGGTTCAACCAGTCCCATCAAATAATTTTTTCATCTATAAATATGATACCAAAACAAAAAAAAAAATATCAATGCATTGTAACTCACCAATCACCATTAACAAACACAATATTCCCTCCAAATTTTTTGTCACAAACATTAATAGCTGAAAATGAATTTTCTGCAGCCATTTCTCCAAAATGGACGACAATCGAAGCCTAAGGTACAACATTTCATATGCAGGGAAGATTTGAACAAGAAGAAGAGGGCAGCCTCCGCAGCCTCTCTCAAGGTGAAGAAGAAGGTGCATTTTGAATCGGAGCCGTTGATTCAGAATGATCAGAGCAAGAAAAATTGCGAGGCGGAAGATCCGAAAAAAAGAGAAGTTTCAAATAAGGAGAAATGCACAGTTCAAGTAAAGATTTTAATGAGAAAAGAAGAAGCTACTCTACTATTATCCAAGTGCAAAAATGGAGGGGTTCTTCAATTCGAGGATGTGCTGCATATACCAAACAGTCGTGTTCATGCCTTATCTAGCAATATTAACAAAATTGACTAATTAAAAGTTTACAAGTCTTCAAAGAAAGAAAAATATACAAGCTAGAGTTGTAACAAATCATATATCCATTTTTCTGCTACCATTTACACAGAGTTGAAATTTTTGGGTTCTGATACTTTTTTTAGGTTCTTTTAATTTTTTGATACTTAATTACTTTCATGTTACTTTTGTTTATATTGGATCAACAAATCCAACCCACTATTTAAGAGTTGAAATTATTCCACATCAAATGTGGAAAATCTCTTTTCTTCCATGGAGAAAATTGTACAAAGAATAATCTATTAATAAATGAGGGTTTATTTGTAAATAAGAATTGGAACAAGGTTATAATAGTAAAAATAAATTATAATCTGGATGGTTTTTTAGTGTACCATACACAACATTTATATTAATACACTCTTTCATCTTGACTACGAAACAACATAAAGTACATTCTTGTTTTGATTTATCTTTCTATTTATCTTAAGTTTTATATATCTTGAGAATGCAATCTATGTCTACCAAACATAGCCTTAATATATATACAATTAAAAAATATTTGCATTTGTGTTAAACGTGGCCATGAAAACTTTCATTTGAGCTTTCACAAAATATGTCATTTGAAGATGAAGATGTTTTCCTATGGTAATATGATTTTTTTTTTTAGTTGGGGAGGGGGATCAGTGGGGTTTCAACCCGAGACCTCACTGTTCACACACAGGAGGTCGACGCACATCTTGGTGTCTCCTTGGGGACCATATGGTAATATGATAAAAAGTCAAACAACGCAAGTTAATTTCTATAAAGACATAATTAGTTTGTACACTTCAATAATATATTGTTTATACTAAATTTTCGCCCTAGCTCCACCAATATTTCACCATGCTAGATGCTCCTTTAACTTGCATCTTGTATGTGAATTTATCAGCCTTATATTTTTTCGTTACATATTTAATATACAATTAATTGCTCGTTAAGAGTTTGAATATTGCCAACATCTCTTCTAATTAATTAAGTTGGACCATCCAGAGCACGCATGGAGTAGCAAATGAATAAATAGAAATAATGAACCGTAAAATATTCATTTTTTTATTGCAATAACAAAAAATAGCTACTCAGATTCAAAAAAAAAAAAAAAGAAGAAGAAGTTAAAAATGGTTATTCTTACAATTTTACTCTTATCATTATAATAATTTGCAATCACGAAGATCCTTAGTCGTGAATTGATCATATTTTTGCCAACAATTCACACTCACAAACTTCTTGATCATGAATTGACCATATATTTTGTCTACAATTCACAATCACAAAGCTTTTAAGACGTGAATGACCATATTTTTTGCCTAAGGCTACAGGTGACAATTGAAAAACGTTTTAGCCGCGAGATAACACTGAATTATTAACAACCAAATAGTAAAATAATTGTTATTTTGTTTAATCTTTACAATAGTAAAATAGTAGTAGATATTTTAATATATCAACTCTATAATAAATTAGGTGTAGAGATTTTTTTCGCTCGATTCTTTGTTTTCCCTTACTTTGTCGTTGCCGTTTGCTTTTGTCCCTGAACTTTTGAAGATAGAGATGTGTGTGGGCACACGTGCGCAAGTTAATTATAGATCAGTGCATCATGGGGTCGATCAAAGATTGATTAAATATGTGACATATTTTATTGCGTTAATCTATGATTAACATGTACCAATATTAAAGAATTGAGATTTATGGCTTATATAACATCTCAACGTTCAGCAATCTTGAATATATACTTAGAATTATCATATATCATTCATCTATACGTAGTATACTATAATGTCACACAAATTGACAATAGATGATCTTAAATCACTATATAAAAAAAAGTCTTAATATAACTTTTTATTAGCTCATGGATATATAGTTTGTTTTCAATTGTAGATAGAGATATAGCGCCACGCGCATCCAAGAGATTCAGGCCACACAGAGCAGGGATGCGACTTCAAAAGAGATTCATCACGTCTTTAAAGAGGTGGGTGACGAGAGACACGAAAGGGCGTGTGATCGGATGGGCATGACATGTCACAGATGATGTCTAGCTAGTGGATCTAGCACTTAGTCCATTAGCACGTCTCAAGTTGCTCCTGTTGTTTCTCTTGAGGAGGTCGTGCTCAAAGCTGTATTAAATGCGTGGGTAGCTAAAGGGGACAATGTCGATGACTGAATGTTGGAGCAAGATATATAGCACCATCAATAATTTGAAGTGTATAATTTAATGACAGAGTTGATGGCACGAACACGGAGAGGTCCTAATTCTTGATGGAACTTGTATCTTAAATTGATGTTGTCATTTTAATTAGATTTTTGATTTAGATACTCGGTTTAATTTAAACTTGTGATATGAATTGGGATATTAGTTTTAATTTGAATTTGGAAGCTTCATTATGATAAGTATGTTTGAAAATTTGTTAGTTTTTTATTTAATTCAACAAGTTATTACTATCGGAAAAATAAATAAATTAAATTTAAACAAAGATTGTCGATGGATTAACAATAATAAAAAAAAAAAAAATTCAAATTCTCGACGGATTTACGGCGGTATGCGACTATTACAAAAAAGCAACAATTTCTCAACGGAGATTTTCGTCGTTAATTTGTTCCCCAAAATTTGGTGGCTCCAATATCCCATGTATTAACGTCGGAAAATTATTGTCAATGATCCATCGTTAAATTCAACAACGGGATATCCTGTCGTTAATATTTTTTTCGACGATTAATATAATGATGCTTAATTTTCGTCGACAATCCGTTAAGAAAAATTTTAACGACAATTTTTTTTGTATTCTACGACGGGGCATTTTTGTCGTTAATAGCATTTTTTTTGTGTGTGAATGAAGATCGAGATGTCGGCATATTGAAACATGTTTATTATGATATTATAATGATGAAATCATAATGTGAATCTGTGTTGAAGAATTTACGAAACTTAATACGTGCTAATATTCGGTTACACCCTAGATATAACCATATTTTACCTACAATTCGTAACTATGAAATTGTTTAGTTATGAGTTAAGACTAATTCACGTGAATAAGAGCAAAAACATTAATATTTAACCAAATAACTTTTATTTTGTTTAATCTATATGACATTTTTTTATCTTTACAAACAAAATAGAATTTTAATATATTAACTCTAAGAAAATTATGTATAAAGATATATATCATGTTTTATTTTACAAGCTAGTTGACCATAAAATACAATTTTAATTCCACTATCGAAGTCTTTGGGTTAGTGGAAGGACAAATGTAAATTTCCCTCAAAACCCCAATAAAAACAAGTTAGGAGCAACGCAATATATAGAAATAGATTGAATGTGGATTAATTAACTTAAACAAGAAAGATTATGGGATGGTACAATTCTATTAATGTTTGTATCTGCCAAACATATCTCAACATCTATAAATGCAGGATTTTTGAATTGCTTATTGCTCATTCAAACTATCACATATACATCTCTCTCTATATAATTATATATAATCGAAAATGCTTGATTTTTTTCAGACCATCTTGCCCTCGTGGAGCTCTGGTCCCAGAAATGGGAATCATGAATTAAAGAAGACAGAGATGGATGAGTTTGAGTGTTTGATTGAGGAAAAAAGTGGGAGAAAATTGAAGATCGTGATGAGAAAAGAAACAGCTTTTCGACTGCTTTCGAAGTGCAGAAATGGA
Source organism: Salvia miltiorrhiza (assembly GCF_028751815.1). NCBI lineage: Eukaryota > Viridiplantae > Streptophyta > Magnoliopsida > Lamiales > Lamiaceae > Salvia > Salvia miltiorrhiza. Next base: position 15,244,329 of record NC_080389.1, read on the forward strand.
GGCAGACTTGAATACGAGGATTTGGCTAAGGATCTCAAAAAATTATCTGCCGACTATGTTCGTTGCAATTCCAAACTTGAATGATTTCTTTCACTCGATTCTTGTTTTCCCTTCACTTTGTCGTTTGTTTATGTTACCCCCTTTTTTTGTTTTTGTTTGTGGTTAATTTGAAATTTGAAGAGAGAGGGATGTATGTGGAAGTTCAATTTAGATGCAGTGCATCGTGGGTCGATCAAAGATTGAGATATCGACGTATTGAAATTAAAAGTGTTTATTTATGAAATTGTAATGAAGAAATCATAATTTGAATAGTATTAAATAGGGCTGGTAAACCGGTCCCGGTTTACCGGTTAACCGGAACCGATTAATGACAATTTTTCTAACCGATAACCGAACCGGTTCTGACCGGTTAACCGAACCGGACCGGTTAATCGGTTAACCGGTCAGAACCGATTAATCACTCTGTTTTAATTCCATGATTAAAAGGCAAAAAATGACACCAATGGGGTGTAGTAATTATCGTTATTGGGCCACACATGCAACATTGTTTGCCATGGAGTAATAATGATTTCAAAGTGTTGAATCATTAATCGTTCTGAACATATATTTTGATTGGAATCTTAAAAGTGGTGGCATAAAGCATGCAAAAGAAAAAAAAAGTAACAGAGCAATACCTATACTGACAGCAGCAAATCTGTGAGCTCAAATGTTTCAATTGTATAGATGGAGAAACAATATCTTGTGCAGGTGCAGCAGCGGCGCTGGTCCTGTGCAGGTGCAGCAGCGGCGCTGGAGAGGAATACACCGGCACCGATGGCCGGTGGAGAGCGCCGGTCGCCGGAGGGAGGCAAGGCAAACGGTCGAGCTGTGGAGGGCCTGGAGGCGTGAAGGCGGGACTCAGGGAGTGAAGGACCGAAGGTTGCCGACTTGCAGGCGGCGTGAGTGGATTTCAAAAATAAGATGAATGCCCTAGTTTTAACTTTTACTTTTACTAAATGTAAATATGTAATACAAAATTAAATTTGTTAATTAATTTATGAATTAAACCGGTTAATCGGTTTAACCGGTTAACCGACCGGTTAAACCGATTAACCGGTTAACTGTAAGACCACTAACCGGTAACCGAACCGAACCGGTAAAAATCGGTTTTCGGTTAACCGAAAACCGGTTTTTTCGGTTCGGTTACAGTTTTAACCGAAAAACCGACACCGGTTTACCAGCCCTAGTATTAAAGAATTTACGAGACTTAACACCTGAAGAGATTAAATTATATGCGTTGGTCCAGTGATATAGTGATTAATATTTGAGGTCAAAAATTTTAAATTCAAATTAAAAGTTATGTAGGACCAATCTTGATATTTCGAGAGCTCCGCAAAAAATAAAAAAATGGATATTTTAAGAAATGAAATTTCGATATTTTTGTTGTTAGTTAGAGATAGCGCATAATCGTCTTCCATACTTGTGTGACAATATACCTTTAATTTATAAAGTGCAATAAATCAAAAAAATAATAATAAAATATTATCGAAATAATTTAGATTTTCTAGCATTTTGAAAAACAAAATCATCAATAACATCCTCAAGATTAAGTGTTTTCAATACCTCTTCAATATATAGAATTATTCAATTGAAGTTACAGTAATGGTATAATTAACAATATCCTATATCCTATAAAAATATTAAAAAAGTAATACGAAGTTTTAACAAATTCAAGAACTTTACTAGTTAACTTTATTTTTGTAGAGGCTAAACTACAATTGAGGATGACGTCTGCACGTCTGGATCGATCGGGCACTAGCAACATGTCAACACAAGAACACGTAAGAGCCCTAGGTTGAGCACCGGGAGGGGGTGTCGACCGTAGAGCCTCCGACGCTCAAGTCAATAACGGAATAGCAAGGTGAAATAAAAAAACATGATGAAATAAGAGAGAAAGGCAAGTTGGAATGCGTGGTTATTCCAAACTGTCGGCAGCGTCGGAGGGTTAGAAACGGTAACAGCGGGTTGTGATAATGGAATGTGTCAGGCGGAGATAGGCCAAGTTGGCTATTTCCGGTTTGGAAGAGCAATTACCGTGGCAGCGGAGTAGAGAGAATTCAAAAAGTAGAGAGCAAGTGGGATTTTCTGTGTCCCCATTTGTGACCTAGTCGGGCTGTTTATATAAAGGGCGGTCAGCCGCTAGAGTTTCTATAGTCCGGCCTCATCTAAACCCTTCTCTCCCAAGTTATTGCGATTTGGACAGGATCATACAGATTTACCCTCTGACTGCGTCAGCTTGGCGGAAGACGTTTTCTAGGGTTTGACGGCTGGGTTGATGGTAACCTTTGGACCGGATGTGAGATATCCAGCTTGGTGTCTGACTTCAAATTGATGTATACCTTTTTGGGCTTGATGGGTCAATCTGTTTGATTAATTGAACTTTTAGGATTGTGCCAGGTTGGCGAACTATCTTGATGGGCTTGGATTGAGTGCGCCTGCCTGTTTAGGCAAGTTGGACATGAAGTGAGATAGTTAGTCTGGGTTGGTCCAGATTGATCTTGCAATAAGTGTAATTTGACTTATCGGGCTGGACGAACAAGTAATTGGGCCAACCTTGTTATCGATCTAAGTTAATTCGAGGTTTGTCGTGCTGGATTGACCGAATTGTTTGGCTCATTAGTCCAATTTGAAATGTTAATTGGGCTTGAATCAAGTTGACGAATTTTATTCGCTACAATTTTTATGGTAACACATTTAGAGCACTTGAAATTCAAAAAATAAATTTTTATATCAAATAATTCTTCTTTCGAATAAATTTAAGATTAGTAGTATATATTATGTTATAACAAGACTAATTTTGAAATTTGGGGCCGCTCAAGTTTGAAAGTCCTAAGCCTTTTTCCCTTCATTCGTGAAGAAGGATCAGCCCTGTCGTTATGCAATCTGTACGATTATTTGTTATTTTCATAAAAAGAAGGAGTTGATTCAAATTAAAGTCTTAAAAAAGGGATATTAGCCTATAAATTGAACTTATATCTTTGTTAATGGATGAGGTCCAATGTCCAAATTTGAGTTTATCATCACACTTTTTAAAAAGGATATTAGCCTATAAATACTCGAACTTTTTGCATTTTCTGATTTTGCACCTCAACTTTAAAATCATTCTATAAATACTCGAACTTTGTATTTTTTCTAATTTTACACCAGACGAATTTTTACCCTCAAATCGTTGATGAGATGACAGCCAGATTGAGAGGGAAGTTTGAAGTTCATAACGAAATAGATAAGTTTGTTGTCAATGTGAAATTTAGAACATGTAATTGTAGATTTGGAATGTCAATTCGGCTGCCATGTTAGCAATGATTTGTTGGTTAAAATTCGTTGGGTGCAAAATCAGAAAGAATATAAAGTTCGGGTATTTAAAGTTGGGGTGCAAAACAAGAAAATGGTAAAAGTTCGAGTATTTACAGGCCAATACTCTTTTTTAAAATCAAGCCAAGTATCCTATTAATTGCTTATTATATAGGATGAATAGTATTTTATGTCCGAAACTTTCATTTTTTCTCCATAAAAACCCCGAATTTTCAGTTTTTTTTTCCCATAAAATGTTCCGCTATACAAAATTCAATGATAGAAAGATGACAAAAAATTTCAAATATGTAGCGTTTTTCAATAATAGTGGTTTCTAATATGCACTACAAAAAAAAAGAGTTTTTGCAATGAAATTTTTTGTTACAAAAGGGTATATTTTCATCACATGACTTTATGTGAGGAAAAAAAATTCGTCACAACGTCGTCACGATAGGGTCCTCACATATAATATTATGTGAGGAAAATGTAATTTCCTCACATTAGAGTCTCATGCTTATATGAGGAAAAAATTCCTCACAAATAATCTTATTTTTTCATCACAAAAACTCTAATTGTGAGAAAAAAAATTCCTCACAAATAGTCTTATTTTTCCTCACAAAAACCTTCTGATCGCTGATTTTAAAACTTATATGGGCAACAATAAAAAAATACGAGGCTTCTCAAAAAACTAAAATAATCAATAAAATTTAAGAGCTAAAAAAAACGTAGAATACAAATGTAATCACCTACACCGAAATGCATGTTAATAAAGATCACATGAGTTTAAAACAATGAAACTCTAATCATAATCGAGGCAGTTTAAACATATTTAGCACATTTTCATACACTATAAACATAACCCAGACAGTAGGAGCTTCCCAATTATGTGTCTCGCACGGTGAGAGAATGCAGTCTGTGTCCTGCTCCAACAGCAGGCACAAAAGATTTATTTGTCATTTATTTGTAACCACAACTTATATACTATCATCTATTTTCTTGACGTAGACATTGTTCATCCCCAACGACCTTTCAAGAATCTCTTTTGCAATCCTCTCACGCTCGAGCTTCATGTCCATCTGCAATATGTTGTAAAATTCCCTGCATTTTGGCCATATCACTTTCCATCTTGTCCATCTTTTTCCTCTGTTCACTATATGCATTTGTGAGGTTGACAATCTCTACCTTCGCACTTTCTAGTTCCAACAACTTCTCCTTCAAATCAATGCCAGCAAATACATTTGATTCACGATTGTGAAGAACTTGCACTCCATGTCCCATTCCTTTAATGTATCCAGATCGGTATCCAAGAACAGATTTCACTATTACCGGCTCTGCAAGTGATTCTTTGCCGTGTTCAGCAGCTTTCATTTTCAAGTCAACCATCTCATTCTGTAAACATATATAATTTAGATAGTAAGTGACATAAGAGATTATATATACAAGATTATATTCTAATGCTTCAACAACAAACTGCAAATGAGTGACCTAGTTCATTGCTAATATATTCTCAATACTTAATCTGGAATTAGTTCCAAAAAAGAACATTACTCACATATTTAGATTGAGCAACTGTGTTGATGAATTCTCCTCCCCTTGACTTGCTCACATGTGTCTTTCTAAAGAGTTCAATCTCACTTTTTTCCGTCTTTCACATATACAATGTATGCATCAAAAGTCATAGGAAAGTAAGTCATATGAATTATTTAATATTCTATTTTTATCATTGGTCCAACTTCTATCCATGAAATAGTACCTACAAGCATAACATTTAATTACCTACTAAAACAAGCCAAGAGCTACTAAAGAGAACATAATCGAAATCAGCAGAGAGCAGAATCGAAATCACCAACAAGAGTTAATTTAAAATCTGAGAAAGCAGAGCGACATTCAAATAGTTCATGCATTTGAGCCCTTATTTGTATCAGATGCCAACCATCTCACTCTCACAGAACATCACTAATTCATATTGCAACACTACTTCAAATAAATTCAATTTTTATTAATAGCCATTTCTATAATTGTTAATCACAAACTACACCAAAAAGGCACCAAAAAAACTTACCCCAAAATCTGTTTCCACACTCAAAGCGCCGCAAAATACCAGAAAAATGAGCCTCAGATCCGAAAAAATAGGTATTCGAGATAGTATGTATCACTGCATAATCTAAAAATAATCTGTCCAATTGAGATGCTTCGACGGACCTCCGGTCTCCGAGCACGAATACTAACGGCGGCGTGGCAAATTATCGATCGGAAATTTTGAATCAGGCAAATCAATCGAAAAATATTTGGGATTGAAAGAGGATCAAGAAAGGATTGCTGAGTTCTGAATAATAGAGAGCGAGAGGAATTAGAATATCAAATTGAATTGAATGAAAAAAAAGGGATTTTAGTTTTTTGCTTATAAGGACCTAATTTTAAAGATAATTGTAAAAGTGACCCCATATTTTAGAATTTAATGTGACGATAATAAATTTCCTCACATAAGATATCTAAATCTAACAAAATTTGATTTTGTCATAAAAGTTCGTCACAAATACTACTTTTTCTTGTAGTGATGATTTTCAAACAATAATGGTCCCCAAAATATTTCATTCGGCAAGATAAGTCATCTTTTCGTCACCAAATTTTGTATAACGGGACATTTTATGAAGAAAAAAAACTGAAAATTCGAAGTTTTTTAAAGGAAAATGAAAGTTTGAAATATTTTATAAAGAATGCTAAAACTTTGAGATATAAAACACTATTAACCCTATTATATATGTCGTGTGTATAAATAAAAACAAAAACTTATATATATCTAGATATACGATGCATTCATTTCGATCAGCTAATGTTCACTGCCCCACAATTAGGATCATTAATTTGTACTCAAACGTACAAAACAAGGTTTACTTTTCCTTTTCTTTTACTTACTAGCACACGCCCATTCGTGCGATGCACGATCAGTATTGAAACTGAACGATATTTTAAATAAATAAATATGCATATTAAATATATACTCTCTCCGTCCCTGAAATGGCTTCCTCTTTGGGGACGGCACGAGTTTTAATGAAAAGTTGTAAAGTGTATTGATAGTAGAGAAAAAGTGATATAATTATAATTGAAAGTTGTGAAAAATGTTATAATTAGTATTGGGAGTGGTGAAAAGTGAAAAGTAAGAATAAATAAAGTATTATTAGTGGTGGGGTAGGTGTCCAAAAATGGAAAGAAAGAAAAAAGAAGTTATTTGGGGGACGTCCCAACATGAAAAAAGAGGAAGTTATTTTAGGGACGGAGGGAGTATAATTTAAAGAGGGCATTTTTGCCTATTAACACTAATTTAAATATAAATAAATGTAAATATAAATCTACATAAAAAATTGAAATTATCCACGATATAATTTCAAAAAAAAAAACATGAATTTAAAAATATATAAATTTTCAATTTTGTACTTTCAATTACCAATTAATTGATTTTCATTGATAATGTATATAAATATATAAATTGACCATCAAAAGTAACTATAAACGATAATGAGTATCATTATATATCATATAATATTCTAAGATGTTCAAACTATTTATTTGCATATAGTTTAATATTATATTTTTGGACTGCATATTTAATCATATTTATGTGGTTATTTTGATTTTGCGAAAACAAATGATTCATTTTCATAATAAAAATTGTCAATTTATTAAGTTTAATTTTATAATATTGAATAATGATGTTGCATTATTTTAGTTGGGGTTTCGATTTTAATAAGAAAAAATTTATCTGAAAAATGGTTTCATCAGCGAGTCGTAAGTGCATACATGCCTTGTAATTTGAAAAAACATGGCAACAATTATTTTTAAATGCATCAAAAATTTTATTTGTATATTTTATTGACAAATATTTTTTATCATTAGGTTAGCAAAAAAAATAAAGGGTTGCACGTGTCATCATTTTCAAAAATAAAATGTGGAGTATATGATTTAAGTAAGTTTGAATAGACATGCTACTACAAAATTAAACTCTTCAATTTACTTTTATTTTATATTTTAAATAGAATCAATAATGATTCTCCAATTAATAATTTTTCGATTAATCATTTTTTTTTTGCTTAATAGATAAGTAATTGTCAATCTAATATTAAATTTAATTAAGAAATAATAATAACAAATATGTTAATATAAATAAATATAAAAATCCATATAAAACATATTGAAAATTTAATAAATCTAAATCGTATTTGAAAATTTATTTTATACATATATATATATATATATATATATATATATATATATATATATGTAGTAGCCCGCTCTTTTAATTATGATTAAAACTAGTAAATGCAATTTTTATAAATGAATCCAGTTTATGGTCCTGATTTTTTTATCAGAAACGGAGTTATTATTTTAGCTTTATACTTTTATAACGTATGAGAAAAACGCGACGAGGATTATTGAGCCATTCAATAATTATTATTTCCAAGTTATAACTGACTTAGCAAAGTCATGTTATTTATTAATCGAAAAACAGAAGCAGTTATATTTTATTAGTGCTACTAGAAGTCGAGGAATTATTCCGACTGCAACGCAGATTAAATCTACGGATTTAATCTAGATTCATATTACAGTATTAGCATCACCAAGGCATGAGGATATACTTCATTTATTCATCAATCTCATTCTCATACTTTACAAACTCTTATAACCAATTACAGTTTCACCTATCATTGCTATGCAGTAGATACATGAATATGCTAGACATATATGTAAGCATACAATCATCATTATTTTTTTCTCACTCCGTAATGTCTCCTACACTATACATCATTAATCTCCACCAACTCCACCTTACCAAACTTTCCACTCCACGCCACCACCTTTTGCTTTCCTCCACTACATTTTTCTCCACCACCACTTGCTCCCCACCCAACAAATGCAATACTCACTCTCAGCTCATTCACAGAGTACCAAAGAAAAATCCCAGTTCGTTTCGGCCGAAATACTCAAGGTAAGGCTGGCTCAATGCTTTCTTTTTCCTTAATCTTCACCTGCATATATTGAAAGAGAACCAACATTCTTATTCATTTCAGTTATTGAACACTACGTTCAACCTCCAACAGCAAGCAATCAGTTCGAACATTCAAGGTATTGATTCTATTTCAATTACCCATTCCAGTAAGCATTCATATTAAAGCATGAGCACGATCAGTTTCAGTTTCAATTATAGAAGACCTTATAGACATCTTGAACTTAGTAAACACCCCAACTGTGCGATCATGAGCAAGTGACAGTTCAAGTATGAGTTTTAAGCGAGCATAATTTGAGTTTATGCAAAATAAGAATTTGCACTCTGCCTAGTCCGATTAAGTATCGATTGAAATAGAATTGAGTGAGAAAAAGACTTAGCTTTGAGAAGAAGGGCTGACTGCCGATGATGACGACGACGACGGTCGGGACAGGGCGAACTCGCCCAACCTCATCAGGGCCCCGAACAGCAGCTGCCCGGCGACGAGCTGAGACTTGTGCGCAGCAGCAACGGTCCAAGGACAGCAGCGGCGCGGTGAAAGGCAGACGACTCCCGACCTCACGACGACCCTCGCCGATTCTGGACCAGCAGCAACGTGGCTGAACCGAGAAGGGATGACGCCGGGGAAGGAAGACCGATCGGATTTGGGGGAGAAAACCCGGTTTGAAACTTCAGGGGAGAATTAAGGCTTTGCTTCCCCTTCATGGTTGAGACGAGGGGAGAGATGAATGCGGCTAACGCCGGCTGAATCGCCGGATTCCGGGCGAAGGAGCAGCAGCGGTGTTCTAGATTCTAGGGCTCGATTTTGGGTTCCACGGGTGAACTGAAGAACAGAGAGAGAACGGCGCCGGGGTTAGACTCGTCGCCGGTCGAAGCCAACCGAAGCAGATGGCCGCGGATCGGCCGAGGAGGAGGAAGCCGGCCGGATTTGAGAGGTGGCCGAGCGTAGGCTTTGAAGAAGAAGGAGCATCGGCTCCTTGAAGAGAGAGAGGACCGAGAGTTTTGAGAAGAGAGAGAGAGTGGGCTTGATTTTATTTTAATAATTTTGGGCTTCCTTTTATTTAAGTTTGGGCTTTCATATTTCATTTGTTTGGGCCTTTTCTTTTATTTCGAATGGGCCGACTAATTTTAGAAGAAATGGGCCTTGCTTTATTATTAATTTGGGCCTTGTTTTATTTTATTTCAGTTGGGCCTTGTGTTATTTATTTGGGCCGAAGACTTTTAAGTTGGGCTTTAATTCTTTTAAAGCTTGGGCTGAAGTTACTTCTTTTAATTAAGCCTAGCAGTATCTATTTTGATGAAGCCCAATTACTTATTCAGTAAATGAGCCGCCCAGTTTATTAATTATGGTTTTTGGATTTCAGACTTTAAAGCGAGCTATCATTGCTTATTTTTATTAAAGCCACTGGTTTATTTAATTAATTGGCTACTCTCTTTTGAGCCGATTAATTATTTGAGATTACATTAGTAATTATGTTTCTATCGAAAAGCCCGATAATTTCTACAAGGTCACACCTCGATTAAAGCCGAGTTAGTTCTTTATTTTTTTTGATCTAGTACAAAGGCGAGGTTTATTTTACTTTTAGAATATTTCGAGGAGGAAGGAAGAATCACAGCTCTATTCGACCACGTTATACGAGAATTAGTTAAATCTATTAACGAGGATTAATAGTAGAATTCCCGATTATCGCTCAGAAGATTAATTCATGCATACCAGATTCATGCATAGTTAAATTACGCTTTCTCATTATTTGAGAATTTTCCTCGAGGCAATGTCTTATTTTATATTCTCGTGATTAAGGTCAAGCGCGAGAGTAAGAACTACACAAGGAGTTAGAGTACCTTAGCAAAACTTTGCTATCAGGTGGGCAATTTCTTACGCGTAAATAAAATGCTATGCATGTGTTATGCTTTAAAATGCAAATTGGATCTTCAAGTGTGGTATGTTTTATTATGCTTTACGCTAAATGATTTACGCTTGATTACGCTTATTTACGCTTGAATGCTTTACGCTGATAAGTTTATGCTTGTGATTGATGCTTTGCGTCTGTTGGGGGAGGCCTCCCTCAACAGTACGATGCCGTGTCCGCTGAGGAGGGCCTTCCTCACGGCGCGATGCCCGTGTCCGCTGAGAGAGGCCTCTCTTGCGGCGCGATGCCAGTATGCCAGTATGCCAGTGTTACAGCGTCTATTGGGGGAGGCCTCCTTCAATAGTACGATGCCGTGACCGCTGAGGGAGGCCCCCTCTCACGGTGCGATGCCCGTGTTCGTTGGGGAAGGCCTTCTCCACGACACGATGCTTGTTTATGATTGTTGATGATGAAGAATGCGCTCATGCTATTTATGAATTTGGAAATGTTTAATGAGCAAAGGATTTGAAAGAAACTTATGCCTCTTATGCGATGTTGTGTTTTGTTGTTGATGTTATGTTATATGTTTGGCAACTGCCCACTAAGTACTCTTGTACTTAGCCCTTCGTTGTTTATGTTTGTGCAGGTTGAGCTGTGATGGGCGATGAAGTGTTGCTGAGTGGAGTTTTTGTCGAACCTAAAGTAGGCTCAGAAAGGATACATGTCTTCATACATGTATCTCAGTTATGCTTTCCGCTGTAAACACTTATTATTTCAGTTACGCCTTCCGTTGCAAACTCTGATAAAGTTTTACTCAAGCCTCTAACGATGCCTTTTTCCTTTTAAGGAATATAACGCGTATACAAGTTCTTTGAGTACCCTTTTTATGTGAACTATGCCTTTTTCCTTTTTAAGGAATATTTCACGCATATTCAAACTCTTTGAGTATTCTTTTATGCACCCCTTTCTAAATCCGCTTCTTAATTTCCCTTCCCCAGTCATGGTTTTCCCGGATTAATTATCTTTAATTAAGGCCGGTCGTGACAGAGTGGTATCAGAGCAGTTCGTTTGCTCTGAGCCTAAGAGTTTATTTAAGCCAAACTTAGAATGGATCACTAAAGTGTCTAGAGTTCAATCGACAAAGCTCAGCACTTCATCGCATCACACTCAACGAAGCAGAATGGTATGCTCTTCCAAGTTTTGAGTTAATGTTTACAAAAAGTGAAAATTATCGTAATAGCAAAGTGAGTAACTGTTAATAACTATGTTATGTTGTTATTGAATGAAATGATTTACGCAAGCGCGATTAAGTATGCCTATGGAATGAATCCCTATGAACATAGAGCTATTAAGATATGAGATCACCACTACGACAGAACATAGAAGCAAACATAGAAAAAAATTAGATTGTATCTTTTGGTGGCTATAGTGAAGGAAGCAAGATAAGTGATACGTATAGAAAAATTTTCTTAAGCTGATGATATTATAGCCACTATAAATCTCCATGACTTATGCTTAAGTATCCAGTTTAGATGATGTGATATTATATGCTTAAGGATTGTTATGACTCATAGATTTGAGATGCTAAGGACCCTTAAAGCTTACTACATCAATGATCAATGATGTCATTGGAGTCATGACTTGTTTACAAGTTATATTAAGTTGACATTTACAAGAATTCTTTTGAGGTTTGTATTAGATTATGCTAGGGTGTACTAATTGGCACATCCTTGCTATCAGAATGCCACCTAAGAGAGGACGCCCTGCGAGAAACAATAACAATCGCAGAAACCGTAACGCTGTACCCAAAGAACCACAAGATGCTCGAGGACATAACCCATGCCCTCCGCCCCCGACTAGGAGAGTCGAAGAACTCTTTTTAAGGCAAAATCCACCTACGTTTGACGGAACAAGTGAACCAGCTGAAGCTGAGATTTGGGTGCGTGCAATGGAACGCATCTTCAACTTCCTACGTTGTACTGATGAGGAGTGCCTATCTTGCGTCTCATTCCAGCTAACAGGATCAGCTGACTTCTGGTGGGAAGCACGTCGAAAGATTCTGACACCTGAACAATGGGCAAGTTATACTTGGGAAGATTTTAAGACAGGATTATATGATAAATATATTCCAAAAAGCTATAGGAAGAAGAAAGAAGCTGAGTTCTACGAGTTGAAGCAAGGAAAGAAAAATGTGGTTGAATACGACAAGGAATTCTGCAACCTGTCGAGGTTTGCTCCACAACAAGTGGACACAGAGGAGAAGATGGCAGAGAAATTTTGTGCCGGACTGCGCTACGAAATTAAGATGGCTCTAGCAAGCCACGGAGGTCTCTCATACACGGAGTCTCTGAACAGGGCACTTGACATTGAAGCTGCAATGCCGTCGGACAAGTTAGCCTCACCATTTATCTCGACGCCAAACGACTTACCAGCAGTCTCGCATACTCTCAAAGGGAAGCGCAAGTGGGACAACAACGAAGACAATATCAATCAGACTAGTAAGAAAGTGTGGCAAGAAAAAGAACGGGCCGAACAGTTTATTCAACCAAGGCACGAGGCACAGACTAACCTCGAGTCAACTGGGGGTAGCCAAGGTCAGAGAGGAATTTCACCTTGCCCAAATTGTGGTAAGATGCATAGAAGTGTTTGTCGAGCTGGGACTAACGGTTGTTACAATTGTGGCCAAAAGGGTCACTACTCCACGCAATGCCCCAACAGATAACGAGGTTCAGCAATTGGGAACACCCGCACCCCTTTGCCAGCAATACGTGGACACTTGCGAAATCAGCCTCAATCACACCAGTGAAAATCTTATGGAGACACCGCAGACAAGAAAAAGTTACATGGGAGTTTGAAGACAAAATGAAAAAGAAATACCCGAATTGTTTTAGCAGAGATATGCAAATTTCGGGACGAAATTTTTGTTAAGAGGGGTAGTATGTAGTAGCCCGCTCTTTTAATTATGATTAAAACTAGTAAATGCAATTTTTATAAATGAATCCAGTTGATGGTTCTGATTTTTTTTATCAGAAACGGAGTTATTATTTTAGCTTTATACTTTTATAACGTATGAGAAAAACGCGACGAGGATTATTGAGCCATTCAATAATTATTATTTCCAAGTTATAACTGACTTAGCAAAGTCATGTTATTTATTAATCGAAAAACAGAAGCAGTTATATTTTATTAGTGCTACTAGAAGTCGAGGAATTATTCCGACTGCAACGCAGATTAAATCTACGGATTTAATCTAGATTCATATTACAGTATTAGCATCACCAAGGCATGAGGATATACTTCATTTATTCATCAATCTCATTCTCATACTTTACAAACTCTTATAACCAATTACAGTTTCACCTATCATTGCTATGCAGTAGATACATGAATATGCTAGACATATATGTAAGCATACAATCATCATTATTTTTTTCCCACTCCGTAATGTCTCCTACACTATACATCATTAATCTCCACCAACTCCACCTTACCAAACTTTCCACTCCACGCCACCACCTTTTGCTTTCCTCCACTACATTTTTCTCCACCACCACTTGCTCCCCACCCAACAAATGCAATACTCACTCTCAGCTCATTCACAGAGTACCAAAGAAAAATCCCAGTTCGTTTCGGCCGAAATACTCAAGGTAAGGCTGGCTCAATGCTTTCTTTTTCCTTAATCTTCACCTGCATATATTGAAAGAGAACCAACATTCTTATTCATTTCAGTTATTGAACACTACGTTCAACCTCCAACAGCAAGCAATCAGTTCGAACATTCAAGGTATTGATTCTATTTCAATTACCCATTCCAGTAAGCATTCATATTAAAGCATGAGCACGATCAGTTTCAGTTTCAATTATAGAAGACCTTATAGACATCTTGAACTTAGTAAACACCCCAACTGTGCGATCATGAGCAAGTGACAGTTCAAGTATGAGTTTTAAGCGAGCATAATTTGAGTTTATGCAAAACAAGAATTTGCACTCTGCCTAGTCCGATTAAGTATCGATTGAAATAGAATTGAGTGAGAAAAAGACTTAGCTTTGAGAAGAAGGGCTGACTTGCCGATGATGACGACGACGACGGTCGGGACAGGGCGAACTCGCCCAACCTCATCAGGGCCCCGAACAGCAGCTGCCCGGCGACGAGCTGAGACTTGTGCGCAGCAGCAACGGTCCAAGGACAGCAGCGGCGCGGTGAAAGGCAGACGACTCCCGACCTCACGACGACCCTCGCCGATTCTGGACCAGCAGCAACTGTGGCTGAACCGAGAAGGGATGACGCCGGGGAAGGAAGACCGATCGGATTTGGGGGAGAAAACCCGGTTTGAAACTTCAGGGGAGAATTAAGGCTTTGCTTCCCCTTCATGGTTGAGACGAGGGGAGAGATGAATGCGGCTAACGCCGGCTGAATCGCCGGATTCCGGGCGAAGGAGCAGCAGCGGTGTTCTAGATTCTAGGGCTCGATTTGGGTTCCACGGGTGAACTGAAGAACAGAGAGAGAACGGCGCCGGGGTTAGACTCATCGCCGGTC